>NC_134837.1:51752353-52118985 GCF_004210375.1 Tachypleus tridentatus | reverse complement strand
CTTTTTATTAGAGTTTGCTGATTAAATTCATTAAATATTAATATTAGGTCTAATACACTAACCTTAAAAAAACCCACCAAAACATTGCAATTTATTGTAAATGCTGCAAAATTCAAATAGCTCTGAAATGACAGCATTTTTTGCTTAAATATAATGGAACATAACTATTAGGAGAAAGAATTTTGTGGGTTTATAATGTTTAAAAATTCTTGCTATAAATGAATATAGAAAGAAGGCTAAAAGACAGTATGACATTTTAGTTATAAAAAGATTAAGAAGTGCAATTTTGACAACAATGAGAGTAGGTTTGTTTTTTCATGAGTCATGTTTGTTCTGTCACAAATGCAATTTCAGTGCAGTTTACCAACTGCAATGATGTGTGATTGTGCTAAGGAACATACAATAAAACAAATAATACCAGATAAAGAAAATTAACTGATAGGTTTTAATAAATGAAGAACAAATGAACTCTTCTTAACCACAAGATGACACTGGATATTAATCACTGTATTGTAATTGTTATAGTTAATTTCAAACCTTCAATTAAGCAAAAGTTTATATTTGATTAAGATTTTTTTTTTTTTTGTTTTGTCTTGGACATGCACAGAAATTCCAAATATATTCTAATGTTTCTTAGAATAAAAGGTTCAAATGATTTTTGTGCTATAATTTATTTTGATGAGTAATATCACCATTAAAAATAAATCTCTTGATTGGAAAAAAAGTTTGAGAAATAAATGCCTTTATATAATGTGTTTGTTTTTATATATTCTGTTATTGAGAATGTACTTCTGTGTTCCCAAAAATGTAAGTTTGAAGTTGTTCCAAAAACTTGTGTATTTTAGTGTTTAAAAAAATTTGTTATTTAAATTTATCATTTTTCTAATATTTTTAGGTACTTAATGAATTAGCACAAAATGAAATCCAAATTTATGAGTTCCCAGACTGTAAAGATGAAGAGGAGAATAAACTTCAGAAACCTCTTAAGGTTAGTAAAATAATTAATGAAGGAAATGATGTAGCAAAATAAATAATAATAATTAGTGAAGGAAATGATGTAGCAAAATAAATAATGATGAATAGTGAAGAAAATGATGTAGCAAAATAAATGACTTTAACAAGTTAACTAAAATAAAAAAACTAATGGGAAGAAGAAAAGGATTAACAAAATGTGTCAAGAATATAAAAAGACAGCTGTAGAAGGAACAAGATAGTTACTAGAGGTAGCAAGGAAAATAACAAATGCACAAAAAGAAAACTACTGGGGGTAACAAGGAAAATGACTAACGTAAAGAATAAAACTACTAGAGGTAACAAAGAGAAATAACAAATTTTAAAAATGAAATCTATCAGGGGTGACAAGCAAAATAACAAATGTCAGCTATCAGAAGAAATTAAGAAACATACTGAAAATACTTTAATGTTTATAAAACTTTATTAGAAAGTTATTATTAGCTCATTTAAGCAAGTTTGTTGAAGCTACAGGGTGAATATTTTCATCCTAAAGATTTTTCTGTTTTCTTTAAAAATAATGAAAGGTTTTTATAATTGTTTCTAATTACTTGTCAAGCATTTATGAATATTTTCTGATGTATTGAGAAGGATTGTCCTATTAGTGTTACTTGGGATAATACACGTTTTAAGTATTTTTTGTTCCATCATGGAATGAATGAAAAATAGTGTATTGAAAGTATATTTTGAAATTCTAAAGTTATTGTTGTTTTCAAAGTTAATTTAAAGTTGAAATTTTCTGTATATATATGCTAAAACAAAAAAGACATCTTACTGTGTAAAATAATGAAGGATATTCCATTTGCTATGATACAGTGCAGGTTTATAAATTATATGGGTATGGGTATATACTTCTAGGATCGAATACCATTTGCAATTGTAGGAAGTAATGTAATAGTGGAATCCAATGGGAAAAGAGTTAGGGGTCGGCGATATCCTTGGGGTGTAGCTGAGGGTAAGTGGAATACATTTTTCTTCATGTTTAAAATGTTTAAGATATTGTTTTACATTAACATTGCTTCATAAGCCATAGGTAATTTGCTGCAAATTTCTTTGAAAATAATGTAATCATATAAATTAATTTTGTAAATAGAATTTTCCAGAAAACTTTGGGGATATGAGATACTTGGTGAAGGTATTGTTTAATTAAACTTGATAATACTGACTTATTACATGATTTTTGTTTTCAGTGGAAAATATGGAACACTGTGATTTTCTTGCCCTTAGAAACATGTTGATAAGGTAAGTTAACTAAACATCCTATCTGATAGTTGGCTTATATATTTTGAATCATTAGTTACACACAGACAGACACTGTGTACTTTTATTGAGAAAGCTATGATAATGCACACACACACACACACACACATATATATATATATAACAGGTTGTTTTTAATCTTGCTTATATTTAATGTCACTTCAAGGAAAATTAATTTATCATAAGAAACATAGGCAACAATTTTGTTTTTCAGTTGAAAAGTTATTTTAGTCTTATGGAAGCATATACTGGCCTGAGAAAAATGCTTTACTAATCCTTTGTTTTTAATTTTCAAATAGGCCTTATATGAAAATGTTACTTTCTAGTGTAAAGTTTCCCAACCGAAAAGCTACTGTACTCCACTAGATATTTTGAATATTTTAACACACTCTGGTGACATTAATTGTGAGTATTTTAATATTTTAAAAGAGAAAATATGACAGATGGGCGTGGCAGGATGGGTCTGATTTTCCATTTGATTGCTCTTTAGAATTAGACAACTAAGGTTGAAAGAAATAAACTTTTGCTTTGTCTGATCGATTTTGTTATTAAAAAGTAAATTACATTATATTTCTTACTTCAAGAAGGGGTGGTAATTAAATTTAAGAAGATGGGAATGTCTAGAGAACAAATTTCACAATTTTCACACCAGGGGAGATTGAGATTGTTTTAAAATATTTTCTTATAAAATAGAAACTTTAAACTTGTATTAAGATTTGATTTATTTTCTATGTTTTGATGTCAAGTGTACTTGTAAATCATAATAATTAAGTAGTTTAATTAAATTTTAAATGTAATTCACTAAAATGTCATGCCACGCACTTAGACCTACCTGTGACAAGAGGAAGTTAATTGTCAGAAGCAGATAAACATTTTGAAAGTTACTGATAATTTTTTTTTTTTTTACAGTTTTGAGAAAATATTCTTAGAACATATTGTGCTCTGGCAAATAATGGTTTGTGCTCCAGCAGGTTGTGAAACACTGCTCTAGTTTACAAAAGTAATTTAAAATCATAGATCATGTGTTAAAATTTAGAATGGTAGTTTTAATTTATTTACTGCTTTTTATGAAATGTGAAAACAAGTCTTGACTGATCTTGTCATAATGTTAAAATATGCCAGTATATAATAGTTAAATAATGACTGGTCTTGTTATAGTATTAAGTTCCTGTGAGAAGTTCTACCATAACAAAAAAATATTGGTCTCTGCTGACTGCCTGCTAACATTGTGTTTTGAGATATCTAGTTGGTCTATTGATGAATCATTATAAACCACTGT
The DNA here is from genome assembly GCF_004210375.1 of Tachypleus tridentatus. Taxonomy (NCBI): domain Eukaryota; kingdom Metazoa; phylum Arthropoda; class Merostomata; order Xiphosura; family Limulidae; genus Tachypleus; species Tachypleus tridentatus. The sequence goes on along the minus strand of NC_134837.1, from coordinate 52,115,435 downwards.
GCTGGTAACTTGCTGGAAAACCAGTGTTGACCATCACAGTTGATTATTAGTGAACCATTCTCAACCGTTAAATGGCGGTAGCTCACTTGGGAACTAGTAACAACTGGTATGTACTATTTATTTACTAAAGTGTCAATGTGGACCACTATGTGTTGGTTATGTGCTGGTGGATCAGTGTCAACCACAAAGCAGGTCAAATCTATTTCATTTATACTCAAACCACCCATTTCTATATTAATAAAAGTAATATATACCTACCTCTATAGAATAATAAAATATAATAAAGTATTTTATTGTGTTGTTTGTTATATAAAACTATCTTTGCAAGTTGATTACTTGGACACTGATTGTTTCAAGAACTGACCAGTAGTACTTGTAGCTTTATACTAAAGAGCCAAGGTTGCACCAACATTATCCTAACAAAACCAACATATAATGGTTTACTTGGACACGTTTTAAGAACTGATCTGCAATATTTCAAGCTTAATACCAGCAAGTCCAACCTACACCAGCATTTGATCAATATTATCTTAACAAAACCAACATGTTTATGTTGGTCGGTATTGGAAGTTCCAGCAGGGTAGAATATTTCAATATATATATATATATAATGCTTTGTTACTTGCATTTTTTGCAAACATTCTGTACAGACTAGGGCTAGATGTCTTTCAAACATGCTTTTTCTGCAAGAATGTGAATTTGTAATTCTTTATTTTCTGTACAAATATCTAATGAATTTTGATTTAAAAATTTGTCTTAAGTAGAAAGTCTTTTTTTTTCTATCCATGCTGATCCTGGTTTGGAAGAAAGAGCTTTTACAAATGTTAATATCCAAGTTTAATAGACCTTAAGTGTTAATACCATTATTGCAAGGGTAACTGAACAAAGTGACCTCACTAGAAATGTATTGAAAAAAGAAACATTTTGTACTCAAGTTTTTGAGTATTTTAATGATGGACACTTCTAATGAAATTATAAGAGGCAGTTTTGTCTACTATGGGTTTAAAATGTTCATAAAAAAGAGTTTGTTTTTTTCAGAACACACATGCAAGATTTAAAGGATATAACCAACAATGTTCACTATGAAAATTATAGATGCTTGAAACTTGCAGGTGTTGGCAGTGAAGGTAAATCTGGAATGGTGTCAAACAAGTAAGTTGTAGATACAACCTGAAATCTTATTTGCCATAGTACTAGTAACAGCACACTGCTTGAATAGCTTAAGAAACTGATCAACCATTACACCAAGATCCCTTTCTTTCATAACACTGTTAAAGTTATGCCCATCCAAATTATTCTTATAATTCAAATTATGATAATCCGCATGCAATATCTTACATTTATTATAATTAAAACCCATCTTCCATTTATTTGCCCAACTCACTAACTGATCAAAATTATTTTGTAAATCAGCATTAGAATGATAATAAAATAGTTTGAACCATTGTGCAGTGAAAAGCTTATTTTATATATTTTAAATTCAATGACAAAACCCTTGGTGAAACTGTCTTATCAAAAGGAGAAGAGAATTTGGGAAACTTGGGATATATATTCTGAATTTCAAAATTTGCATATGCATTTTATTGTTTTGATGATAAGATCAAAAATTTATAGTCTGTAGTGTAGAATTTAATATATTCTACAATAATAATGTTCTTATATAACTTTGTATTTAAAAAATATATATTTTTAATAGTGTCGTCATTAAGGGTTGAAATTGTCTGTGTGGTTTCTAGTTGGGTTTTTTACTACTTTAAAAAAAAGTATTATTTAGTTTTCTAATTACTAACTCATACCATTTACAAACAGTGAGGTCTGTTTGAGTAATTTTATGATTTTGTTTGTTATAACACTCGTTAATAAAGAACTGACAAAAAATACTTTGGTAAAATCACATACAAAGCCTAACCCTGCAGTGATTTGTTGAATTATTTGTCATATTTATTTTTTAAAATTATTTTGTGTGACTCATATTGTACCAGGTTCTTTGTAACTAACAAATCAATAACCCACAAGTAAGTTATTGCATAAATTAATTAGAAAATGTACTTCGAAATCTCTCTATGCTACATTTGGTAATACTAGGGTTAACAAATTTGTATGTAGAAACACACACAAATGTTCATTTATTAACATACTTGCATGCAAGTCAAAAAATCTTTATAGTTTTTACTTCTATATTGTTCACATTTCTTTATCTGTGATTTAATTGAAATGTTTCAATTTTAAATTCTAAGTAAATATGTGATTTTTTAATATATCTGATTAAGCTAAAATTTGTAGAATTAAGGGTTTAATATTTATGTCACCTGTACTGATTTTTTAATGGTTGTTGTTAGTTATTGCCAACAAAGGATATCTAACACCTGTATAGTATTCTGGTAAGTTTGTTTACACAATCAGTGAATGCTTGTCTGTATGTCTTTGTGCATGTGTATCAGTTATAAGTTGGGTCAAATTGTTAGAGTTGACTGTCTTTCAAATGTTGGTTCAAGCCTCTGTTTTTTTTACTTTGAAGTTTTTTGTTTATGTCTGCATTTCTTGTTTTGCTACATTCATGTATATTGTCTGCTGTGGTTTTTCATAACATTGTTCTAATCTGTCAGAGAGAGAATTTTAATTTAAAGCACAGGTTGAAACGTGCTTGCTGATTTTTTCAGTTTCATGTTTAATTGTACTTTGCTATTAAAAACTTTCTGGGGCAAACTTATGTTACCAGTAATACAAAAGATATGAAATGTATGTATTAGTTTGTTGAAGTTTAATGAACTGATACAGATTAGATCATAATTTAAAAAAGAAGTCTGAATAGAATTCTTTAAAAGTTTATATTATTTTGTTATAAAGGTGTCATACCATCCTAATATACTTTGTTTTTACTTAATGTTATATGTTAATATATTAACCCTGTATTTGTAACTTAAGCAAGCTAAACCTCCCAAATGTGGTAGTAAATTTCTCATCCCCAGACGTGTTAATGCTAATTTTGAATTTGTCAATTACTGTATCATTTAAAGTTGGACCAAAAGAATCAAAATGTGGAACAAAAACTGATAAAACTGGTTGTTAAATTTGGCCTTTTTTTTATGAAGATTGGTTGATTTTTTTTATTGTGTGTGTGTGTAAACTTAGCCAGACATTTAGATATTTTATCATGAATGATAAGAAGTATTTGAATAAGAACAGTAAGAAATAAAGTATAAAAGATGACTTTTTGAACATCTTTTAACAAAGAGAACAACAGATGACCTTCAAGATAAATAAGTAATTAGAATTATACATAGCACCATTGATTAATTCTTTTATTGTGGATCCAGTTAAAAATTATAATTTTTTTGGGGCTGTTTTTCAAAGTAGCTATTCAAATTCACTTACAACTTAGTTGCAAATACATCTTGTTCATATTTAGAATCCATTTGTTTTTTCTTCCTCATTTTCTTGTAATTTGGGTTCTTGGTCCTTCTCCTTCTCTAAACCCCAAGCATTGTTGGGTTTCAAAATCATTTGGTAAAACATATCCACCCAAGAATTTCAGCACAAGATATTTTTGACTTATACCTCCCAGTAACTTCTCTAATGAATGTTCTTCAATCATTTTAATTCAAGATATATTTTATCCTTTAAAGTTTTCCATGCTTGAACCAGCAAGTCCATATAATTTGTTACATACATTGTTAATTTTCATAATGAATGTTCATTTCTTGCTGCTCTTGTTTCCATCTCAGTATTTGATGGCTGTAAATGCTTAGAAATTTCTCTAGGGGTAAAGGGACAAAGTCTAAATCAAGTATATATATATAGACACACACAGGGGGTGGCCAAAAAAAAGCCTCCTCTGAGAATGTTAATTTATTATATCTTTTATTAGATAACAAAAAATATTTAAAACTATATTTTTAGGATGCACCTGACAAGATCTGTCCAAACATGATCTCAAATCCTAATTTTAACACTGGCTTTCTTAAGTACCTGAATTTTCATGATTTTAGTTATATATTCTTATAAAAAGTGTCGTGCATCTGATGTAGTTCTTTGATCATCTTATTCTAATTAGCTTAAAAAAATGATCAAACAAATTTCTCTGCAATAATTGAACGTAAAAATTAAACTCAAAATTACACGAACAAGTTTCACAAGTTAATATTTAGTCAGCATTCCCTTGGATTTTAATACTGCTTTACATCAACATGGCATGCTTTCAGTGAGTTTGTGTAGATATTTCTGAGTGATTAACTGTCATCTTTCTTTGAGTACTTCAGAAAGTTCATCTTCTATGTGTGGCTTGCGATTTTTCGTTAATCGGTTTAAGTTAGCCCATAAATTTTCAGTTAACTTTGCTGTGAATAATTGTTCAGAAAATTTTGAATGGTTTATTTTAAAATGCTTATTATGTTCTATTAAGGAATCTTTGGTTTTACTTGGTATTTTCTTGATCAAAATCACAGTTGTCAATCCAGAAATGCATTCAATGTCAACAGGTTTGATGTTCTTGTTGACCAAAGGGGTAAAATCTGCAACATTAACTTCTGAATCCAGAATACAAGACAATAGCTTTAGCTTTTGGAGAAGAAGTGGAAGAAGGTTGCTCTTCTTTTCTAATTTACTTTGTGTTATTTTTTAAAACTATCTTTGCCTTCTTTTCTTTGATCAGTTTTTTATGGATATCCAATTGTGGTCAGATCAACTGTATTCTTGCAGTTGTAAGTAATGAGATAGGTAGGATCATGTTCTTATATTTCCATGGTTTTCCTCATTTATTTTCTTTTGCATTAAAACGGAAATGACATAGAACAAAAACAGACTTTTGGTGAAAAAATGAAAGTTGTTGGTTCAAGGGGAATATCAAAGGATTAATATGTTGATTAATTACCCCAATGGAAACAAAAAAGAGAATGGAAACCTCAATTCACTTCTGTCAATGCAGCATATTTTTAATTTGAAAAATTTTCAAGTCCTACATACTCCACATTTATCCCATCTGGGTTAAGATGCAAGTTTATGGTTAATAAAAATTTAAACAATATATGTCATGGCTCTTACTTTGCCACTAAGTTGATGATATCTACCTGCTCACTAAAAAATTAGGCTTACAATCTTATTAATTACTTATGCTACCTTTTTTACCTCTCCTTTGTTTTTAGTATTAATATTTTTCTTAAATGTTTACGAAACTAATTTATGTTCTAAACAAAAGATTATTTCAGTTGCAGGTTTGAGAAAAATGTTAATTTTAAAAGTAATAATTAGAGACCAGAGAATTCAAACTTTAATATTTCAGCATTTAATGTTTATCATGACCTTGGGAGTTTTAAATTTGTTAATCACAATGAAATTTACATTCCACCAAACATACTTTACCTCCTAGTGTTTCAGATAAATCATTCTATTTTATTATGTCTTTCATAGCAGAGTAGTTTTCTTTTGTAGTTAAGTTACATGTATAATTTTTTTTTGAGCTGTTTATTTACAGAATACTAATTTATTTTTATAATTTACCTTTATTACGACAGGAATCCACTAGCTCAGATGGAAGAAGAGAAAAAAGACCATGAGACCAAGATGAAGAGAATGGAAAGAGAAATGGAACAAGTATTTGACATGAAAGTGAAGGAAAAAATGAATAAGCTTAAAGACTCGGAGGCAGAAGTACGTCAGAATCATGTTGTTCTTGACACCCAGCACTTGTGTATTGATAATCCATTACACTTGCAATAAAAGCTAATACTGATGGCTTAGTAATAGCTTTGACTCTACATGGATTTTGTGAATTACTAGTGAACAAAGCATAATATTTTCACCCTTACATTATTTATTTTATCAGGTTGTCTTTGTTGATTCTAATTTTAAACAAAAGTACAAGTTCATTCAAAAATGTGCAAGATGGTCACTGAAAATTTTTTGCCATGTTTCAAAGAACCATATGAAAAGAGTGAACCATTCTAAAAAATGTGGCATATGTTTGGAGTATTACATATTTTTCAAACACAGATTTTTATTATTTTTTTCCAGAAGAATTTTTGAGTATATTAAATTTGAATTTATATTGAATGAAAATATACTCTCATTGAAGAATTTTTCTTTGACAACTAAAATCAGCTGGAAATCAGGACCTACCAGAAGGTGATATGGTTTAAATAACTTGTATACCATTCTGTACGTTAAAAGGAAATACAAATGCAAAAAGTGAACTTTCATATAAGAAATTCTAGTTTTATTGTTTTACTTTTCTAACAGCTTCATCGAAGAAGTGAACAGATGCGCAAAGCTTTAGAACAGCAGAGACAGGAGCTCTACCAGAAGTGGAAAGATTTTGAGAAGGAAAGAACAGCATTTGAAGTAGCTAATAAGGATATAGATGAAACCCTTCGGAAACTGACTCTGGATACTAATTCTAAGGAGTAAGAACATTTTTAGTGTAGGTTAATGTGATCCATGGTAGATTCAAATGTTTTGATGTTATTTAGTAAGAAATAAAGTGAATAAATTTCTAAGTATAAAAGGTATTAGAAAAAAGTTATTTTTATATAATGGGTAAAAATAAGAATGTTTGCTTAAGAAATTTAACTGTGACAAAATATCTTAAATTAGAATAGTGCACAATACTTACAGGTTATTTTCTTCTTTAGCTAGTGACAAAAGAATGTGAAATTGGCCTGTATTAGCTTCTGTCAGCTTAATCGTTTTTTATTTCATGTAACAAAGTTATATTTCTCCTGGCTGTATGAATGAAAAAGAAAGCAACAAACAGGCATGTACATAAATACAATCATACTATATTTTTTATTATGATCATGTAAAAATTTAAATCTTGTGAAATTTCAGACTGGAAAGAAAGTATCGTTGTTTCTTGAATTATAAACTGGATAAAAATTTGTCTTCAGACACAAATTTAATCAGGATAATATTTGACCTCATTTCTTCTTTTAAGTAAGTTAGGAATTTCTTGCGAATAAAATTCCTTTGGTTTGGATTCAAAAAATAAGTCAGTTTTGAGTTCCTTGATATTTGCATACCACTTTCCATCTAAGTAATGCTGTAAGGATGTGAAAGATGAAATGCAGATGGAGAAAGATCTGGTTAATAGGGTGGATGAGGCACAACTTCCCATTTCAAGGCCTGAAGTTTTCTCAGGTCATTTTTGTAGTGAGTGGTCTCGCATTGTATGCAAAATCATTATGCCTATTTAAGTGACTAATGCAACTCCCTTTATCAGTGCTCGATGTAAGCACTCCAACTGATGGCAATATCTTTCATCCATGATTTGAATCCAAAATTTTGTGGTAAATTACACCTTCCAGAATCCACCAAATGCAAAGCAAAACCTTTGTTGGATGTAAGCCACTCATTGGTGTTAGAACATATGTCTGACAGGGATTCAGTCATTGTCTCTTATGTTGAATATGCATACTCATAAAGAACTTACATTTCATTGCCTGTTACTATTCTTTCAAGAAATGGTTCATTAGCATGTGTGATTCTCAGAGATGAACAAATTATGACCCTCTAAGCATGTCAATTATTCATCAAATTGTGCAGAACTAATTATCCAAGTTTCAGAACTTTTCCAAAATCATGGAGGTGGGTAATGATTGATGTATGGTTGGTATGGAGCTGTCGAGACATTTCTTGCATGGTCAACTTTGGATGTGCTTCAACTATGGCTTGCAGGGCAATTTTTCCACTGATTTTGGCATAAATTTGCAAATTATTTTCCTCAAAACTAATGCCATTTTTTATTTAAAAAAGGTTATTTTCTTTCCAACCTAATATATTGGTACATGTATGCAAAATTTGGTTCTGATTCTTTAAATGTGTTTTGAGTTCCCTTGGTTACAAGGAAAGTAATAATTCTCACAGACTGATACTGTTAATGCTGAGTATTGTCACAGAATTATCACACACAAGTACAATTTTGAATTTAAAGAATTTTACTTTTTAAACTAAACCTACAGCACATTGAACTTGGGTCACTAAGAACACACTCAAGTACTAAACCAGTTAAGATATAATTATTACATGTAATCATATGGAACTAATGAAAAACTGAAATAGGTATTTTCAAGAAAACGAGTGATTTAAGTAATGTTTACTCAAGATATGTTAGTCATTTTGACATCTTCCAAGTAGTGAAGGTTAGTCAATACGTTGTTCTGAGTATAACAATATATTAAACTATAGACTGTTTAATGTGAGTATACAGAAACATCCTTCTTCAGAACAAGTCACAAAACTGATGGTGTCATAATATTGAATACAACATAAGCCTAAAGCCAGTCAAACTTATTGAAATTATTTCATGAAATATGTAACAAGTTAAGAAAATTATAACTCTATTTTTTTAGAAAATAAGTAAACCCCAGTACCTGTCAAGTTATGGCTCTAAGAATATTAGCCTTATCACATGAACTATTTTTGCAACAACTTGAGTGTAGAATATTTTGTTTTCAAAGACATTTTCCATGATGTTTGTTGTTTGCTAATAAGAAATAAGTTAAGTATGCTTTAAGTTGATTTCTAATTTTTCCATGTGACAGGCACCTAGATGGAAAAGAGAAAAAGAAAGAAAAGAAGAAGGGTTTGTTTTAGCTTATTAGAAGACTATTAATTTGTATTTGTCCTACAAGGGGGCCTGGCTTCCACTGTTCAGGCCTTTTAGTATGGTGTTTAAAGTCAGTCAACACCCAGTGAAGTAAACGTCAACCCTGATGTCATTCTCCTGCATCGGTCTGTGTAGTTTACGTGAGTAAGACGGCTTCTTTCCAAGACCATGTAGTGAATTATTTATTGGCTGTTTGTGGTTGAAACAAAGTTCATGGCATTCTGGACTGGATTTGTCTGTATTATGTGACTTTTTACTGTCCCAGCAATTTCTTCACCAGTCAAGAACATTTTTGTTAATATCAATTTGTATTAAAAACAGGGTTTGTTTAGAAAGAAGTGTTTATTAATGTACATAGAGTTCTTTGTCTTGGAGATTCATACATAGCTCATTATGATTTGTGTCATGATGTCATTGTCTTGAAATTGGCTACAGCTGTTACTGTGTAATTCTTGTCATAAATTTCCATCTTTTCATACACTTTAAAGTTTTTCATAAGGATGACCATTAGTATTGTCATTAGTAAAGTTGATGTATTTTTGTCAGGTTTAACATATCACATATGTACTTAGTTTCATGCTGTATGTTTTCATTATGTATTGTACCTAATCTGTTAACTTTTGTTTGAGTATGCGATACTATCTTGTTGTGATGTTCTTAGGATCACAGTGTAGGTAACAAGAGGTTGAAATAAATAGCCCAGATCTGTGTTCTAATGAGAAGCCTTATTATTGCTGTTTTTTTGCATATCAAACACCATCAACATCAATAAACTTGGTTGATTAATATCATGTAAAGAACAAGGTTTCTTATCTACACTCCATTGTTTCCTTTGGTGATACACCTAATAACCATTTTTAAAGTACTTTAATTCCTGATAAAATACAAACTCCCCAATATACATTAAAATGCATACCTTCTTCCATATAGTATAAATTGAAGGTTTATTTCAGACCTTTATATTAGATTGTTTCTTGGATATCTCTTGAATGTTTTTCTAATTTATCATTAAAAATAATGTTAAAAGTATTTGAAATTCATTACCAAAATGTGAGGTTTAGTAGATGCAAATAAACTTCAGGTAGTTTAACTGTACATTAATTATTGGTTTTGTTAACATTCAGAATCGTCACTTCACGTTTATTAGTTAGTACCCTCGATAACTGTGTAGTGGGATGTCATATATAATTATAGCATTATCACTCCTGCATAAAGCATCTTGACATCTTGGAAGTAAGACTACTTGAGTAAAGCCATAAAGTATACTTATATCATTGTAAACATAAAACTGATTAGGTAAAAGCTGTAAGACACCTTGATGCCAGGTGGAAACATTGTACTGTTTGGGTAAAATTTATACAACACCTTGACTCCCATTATAAACATGTATGTAATTTAATAAGAACTACAAGATATTGTGATTTCAATCAGAAATGTATTTCTTAGATAAAAGCTATCAAATTGTCTGACTCCCTTCCCATCAGAAACATAAGACTGATTGGGTTAGAGATACAAAACACTCTGACACCAACCATAAATGTATACATAATTGAATAGGAATTACGAAATATCCTGACCTTGAACAAAGATGCAGTTCTTGGGTGAAGGCTACGAAATACTTTGGCACATGCTGGAATCACATTAATAGTTGAATAAGAACTACAGAGTATCCCAATTTTGACCATGAATGTACTTCTTGAGTAAAAACTATAAAATGTGCTTAGGCCTATCAAAAACATATACATAATTGAATAAGAACCATACACTATCCTGAAATTAATTTAAAATGTCATTCTTGAAGTAAGAGCTACAAAATCAGGAATGTACCACAACTGAAGTGAAAGCTATAGAGGTATCTCTTTAAAATTATTTTCTTGTTGGTTAAGAACTATAAACCATCTTGACAGTCACTTGATTGTGATTTTATTAAATATTATATACTAAATTACTGGCTTACTGTGATAAAACTGATAATCTTTTCACTTTCTATATTAACAGCCTAGCATGGCCAGGTGTTTGAGGCAATCTATTCCTATTCTGAGGGTTACAGGTTCAAATCTCTGTCACACCAAACATGCTTGCCCTTTCAGCCATGGAAACATTATCATGTGCAGTCAATCCCACTATTCATTGGTAAAAGAGTAGCCCAAGAGTTGGCAGTGGGTGGTGATGACTAGCTGCCTTCCCTCTAATCTTACACTGCTAAATTAGGGATGGCTTGTGCAGACAGCCCTTGTATAGCTTTGTGTGAAATTCAAAACAAACACTTTCTATATTAACTTTGTGTCATTGGTTGAACTTCAGTATGACCCATTTCATAAGTCAGATTTTGAATAAAATATCTTGCTCAATGACATAAGTAAGGTTTGACCCTGAAACCTTTGATTACAAAGCACTAACCACTGGAAATACTGTGTAGTAAAATGTTATCAATGGTTATGGCGTAGTACTAGAAAGACTATATTCTTGCTGTGTAGAATCTGTGACTTTATAACAAACTGGTATAAATACTGGTAGATAAAAAATGTGAAGTAACCCATCTTCTGTATATAGTTTGTCTTAGTTGTATTTTATTTTAAATGCTCTCAAACTTATATCAGTTTTGCAAAAGTAGTTTGAACCAAGATTTTTGATCATCATTTGTATCTATTGTATGGATAGATTCATACTCCTAACATTTTAGAACAATGTGGGACCTATTAATCCATCATGACTATTTCATTCTCTAAACTAAATTTAAACAGTTAAAAATAAATAAATGAGAAATGTTAAAGCCAGCTTTTATTGTTTATAAAGTTATCAAGCTTTTCCTTAATTTACTGCATTGGCTGAAAGCAACCCATTCCAAAGACCAACTACCATGTTAGAAAAAAATTAAACTTTCTTAGCTGAAGGTGACTCCTGCACTGCCAAAATTTATATTTGTGTACCCTAGTCCTATTGTTTTCAGTGATAAATATGAAAAAAATATGATGTATCAATACTATCAATTCTCTTTACAATCTTAAACACCTCAATCAGATCCCTCCTAACTTCTTTTTGGAAAAAGAACAATTTGAAAGATTTCAATATCTTGTATGACAACCCCTCCATCTCAGGCACCATTCTAGTAACCCTTTGCAACAATTCAATGTCTTTCCTAAGGTAATGAGCCAAAGACTGAATGCAATACTTCAAATAGTGCCTAACTAGTGATCTGTACAATGAAATTATAACCTCTTTAGACTTGTATTCAGTAATTCTGTAGAAAACCTAAAATTCTATTTTCACTACCAGTAACAACAGAATGTTGTTTGGATGACCTTTGAGACTGATCAACCATTACACCAAGATCCCTTTCTTTCCTAACACCATTAAGGTTATTTTCATCTGAATTATTCTTATACTTCATATTATAACAACCAATATATATTATATTCCATTTATTATAATCACAATTCATTTACTATTTATTTGCCTAAATCAGTAAATGATATAAATCCTTTTGTAAATCAGCAGCATCCTCTTCTCATCCAACAACATCCTAGACCTTTATATCATCTGGAAATGTAAGTACTTTCATTCATCTATGTCACTGATGTAAATAAAAAAAAGTAAAAGTCCTAAGATTGAGCCCTGAGGTACCTCACTTGTGACATCAATCCAGGTTGACTAAACTTCATTTGTAACAACCCTCTATTTTTTACCATTCAGCTACTATTCTATCCAATTTACTAACTTATCCTCCACATGTATAAAGATTTCTTTTTTACAAGCCCTTTATGTAGCACTTTGTCAAATCTTTTCTGAATATTCAGATACACTAAATCTATTCCCTTATTCTCATCTACAAAGGCTGTAATCTTTTCAAAGAATTGTAAGGCAAGATTTTCCCTCCGTGAACCATACTGACTATCCAATAAAATTCTAAAGTTTGTTAAATTACTTTGTAAAGCATCTTTTATCACACTCCAAATCTTTTACCACAACTGATGTTGGACTAATTTTTTTATTACCTCCCTTTAAAAGAGGAGTTACAATAGTTAACTCTTATCATGGCAATCAATTTAAAATTTCTTATATTTATTATGCCTTTATTTATCTTTTTCTCTCTTAAACTCTTTTTTTTTTTAAGCCAACTTGGTTTTTACTTGAAACTATACTTTGCTTTCTATAAAGAATATGTTTATCCTGAATATCTAAAAATGTATTTTTTAAAATTATCCACATTTGATCAGCATCTCCAAATTACTACTCAGCTGCCATATTCACGAGAGGAAGTTCTTATCACATCCCTTCAAATTTATTTGTAACTAAATTATCATTATTCCTTATTTTCATAAGCAGCAAAACACTTGCACCCAGATGTTCCCCAGTTTCTACCCTGTTGATCATTTCTATATTTGAAGTTAAATACAAATTATAACATTAATTTTAAATAACAAAAATCTATAAAGCATAACTTTTCAACAACCTCCCTTTTCATTTGTGTTGTTATGGCTTGTTAGATTTTGTACTTTGTTATCTTTATAATAACCCTGTAATGAGAGAAATCTTTATGAAACTGAAACCTAACACCTGCATTACACTATTGTAGTGATTGTTCATATCTGAATATTCTTTACATAATAATTACTAATTGACTGTACCTATTAAGGATTTTTTGTAGCTCATTTTAATAAGGTTTTTGTATTGTTCATCCTTTTTATTTAGTTCCTATTTTGCTATTTTTATGTTTGTAGTTTGCCAGATTTAAAATAATTTTATGCTTCATTTGTTATCAGTTTTTGTTGTTCTTGTTGTAATATATTTAAAACATTTCTGTATTATGAAGCCATTAAAGTGATTCACAATAAAAAAAGTTTTATCCTGACGTGATATTTTATTTAATTATAATTATGATTTTCTTTGTTGCAAATTGTACTGTAGGAGGTGAGGTATTGGTAAAAAAACTAGTAAAAAATGCAAAATTGAAAATTCACATTTTGCAATTTTTTACCACTACCTCACTTCCTGTAGATAGACCATTACCAAATTTGGAATGGAGGTTTAATTGGTCCATGTAGGGATACAAACAAATTTTAAGTCTTGTGGTTTTTACCAAACTTGGTATGGAAGTTAATTGCATCTATGAGGAGATACAAATCAGTCGTTTAGGCATATTCATCTTCTTTTTCAGAACATGGGATCACCAGTTTCCCGTATTTCATATTATTTTCGATTTTCATGATGAGATTTACTTATCAACTGAGGTATGAACTCAAAATTATCACATTAAAAATTTATATTTCTGAGAAAAGCAACACTCAATTACTAGAGAAGGCATTCTGTGAAAACACCGTAGATGGGACGTGATAACAAATATTATTCCCAACATATAAACTGGTACTGGTATTGGTTGGTCGTTTAGCATTTATTGACGCAAAGCAACAGGGCTATTTGTGCCAAATAACCAATAAAAATGTGAACAGGTAAAAGCCCGATTTGGAGATTTTCTTTCTATGTGGCAGGCAGGATTACATCAACAACGAGGATACTGTGGGAAACGTGTGGAGCTTTTAGGAATACACTTAACAGCTACCTGGATAATACAGTCACTCACTGCTGCTGCACAGTCATCTATCGATGGCAGGATCAAGTTCTGAGAGAGGGTTAGTTGGCCTAGTTCAACTTCCATCAAGGCACACAGGTCAGGTAACATTGTCACGGTCAGTCTCTCACAAAATGATAGGAAAATGATCACTGCTTTATGGGTTACTGTCACCCCACCCCCCAGAAAAGTGAAGGGGAGTAGATAGAAAGATCAACAACAGTAAAAGGCTGACTAGGTGTATGAAGATAAGTATAAGAGCCAGTATTGAAAAGAGATAGGTTGTGATCCAAAAGCACATGCTCAATGGAATGATCCCTCCCAACAATATCAGTACTACCCCAGAGGGGATTATGTCCATTAAAATCCCCCAGGATTTGAAAGGTAAACAGTAACTGCTCAATTAAGGCATCGAGGTCTGAATGATCATAGATTTCTTCAGGAGCCAGGTAGAGAGAACAAATAGTAATGGAATGACCAGAGGAAGCACTGATAGCTACAGCCTCCAAGAGTGTATCAAGTGTCAAAGATAGGGTTGGCACATGCTGATCAACCAGCAGTGCCACACCACCATGCACTCATCCATCACACAACCTGTCATTTCTATACAAAGAAAACTGTCGAAGGGTGACTATATCAGCAGGTTTCAGAAACGTTTCCTGTAAGGAGAGACACATGGGATGGTAACAATCAATCAAATCCTTAATGTTAGCTATATTTAAATGAAAACCCTGACAGTTCCATTGGATCAGAATGGCCATTTTATTTACATGGAGGAGAACATGGCAGGGAGCTTTTCTGTTTCTGACTACATCATTTCTTTACTGGAGGAAGGTCCATTGACCTCCATGAATCCTGCTCTGGGTTGAGTAAGCAAGTCTTTGTCTGTGAACAAAGATTCCAGTGACTGAGGGCATGAATGAATGGTTGTTTTACTTCTCAGATATGCAGAAGAGAATAAAGGAAACATCCGAACATGAATCCAAAGGAAGAAGAATCGGGCAGTCACTGAAAGGAGTGGCAGGGAGAGAGAGATGCAAGTAGCCTGTACAATCATCGACTCTTTTAATGAAGGAGAGCAAAATATTTTCCAAATGTTTTTCAAACTACTCTGTTGGAGGCACGGAGAGATCTGTTTGCACTCTCATTGTGGCAGTAGAATAGAATGCAGCAGCATATGTTTGAGATCATATTTTTAATTGACCCTTCCCCAGTTCAATGTGGGATTCTAGCTATTTTGTGAAAGAAGTAAGGTACGATATCGGAGATTAGCATTTGCAATCCAGCCTTCACACTTCTGGTGATTTATCGTGTAGATATTCTGACTAATCTCGAAGTGATTATAGAGTGCAGATGTGGAGAACTTCTACACGATCATTTATTTGCATGTGAATATGCAAAAGCATTAGATGGAAGGCTAGTGGTTTGCATTTAACATTTGTACCGATAGAGGGCAGTGCTAATCAAGAAAATATAATTTGTAAGGGCATAAAAGAGAAATATATTTTAGTGTAAGAAAATGCTAACATACATTTTCACCTTGACAACGTAATGATACATTATAAAATAATGAAAGAAATGAGTATCAATAATGCTGTTAGGGTGCTACCACACAACCATTAACATTCAAAAATTATGTATCTTTATTTTTTCATTTTTGTCTTGTCAAAGTTCAAATTTATTACTAGTATATTAATGTATTAATTCTAACATTCAGTTTTGTAATTTAAAAGGTAAGCAAATGAAAATCGTTATACTGGGTTAAAAAGGCATTAAACTTTTATTAATTTTTTTGAATAAATAGTCAACCGATTAAGTAATTTAATCATTTTGATAATCCTGGAATGAAATATTTATAGTTTTTAATACTTATCTTTACAGCTGAACAATAGCAGTAACTGTAAACCCTTACGTTTCACTTTTGTCCATCACGCAGCATATAGATCTGAAACAAAATCTAAACAATTTTAATATCTCTGTTGATTGATTATCTGTGAGCATTAGTTACATTGATTAGTGTCAGATAAAGTAATCAAATTTATATTTAAACCAAGGAATCTAATGAATATAATAAACTAATTAAAAATTAATGATTCTGATTATTACTATTTTGATTATTCCACGTATACAAACCCAAATGGCATAGTGATATATCTGTGGACACACACTGCTAAAAACTGGGTGTTGATATGTGGTGGGCAAGGTTTTTTGAGTTAATGGTGGAGTAATTGAAATTAGTGTTTTTCAGTTAGTTCAACTATCCAAATCTTATGTATGTAACTCATTAATGTGTACATATTTTGAATGATTATAAATACAATGTTTATTAAAATATATCTAGGTTTTATAATCCAAGTTTAAGAAGACAGGTGTAAAATCTTTTGAGTTATGGCAGGTGTTCGAACTGATGACTGTTCTGATCCAGGCACTGCTGATAATGTGGACAGATGGAATTGCAAGCTTCACGAATCATTTCATTTGGAATTTGGGTGCATTCTCTTTCAATTGCTGCTCTCAGCTCATTGATTGTTACAGGTTTTGTCCTATAAACCTTATTTTTGACGTATCCCCATAAAAAAAAAAAAATCCAGAGGTGTAAGGCCTGGTGAACGTGGGGGAAATTCAGTTCTACCTCTTCATCCAGTCCATCTGTTCGGCAAATGTTCGTCAAGATAGGCCCTCACATTATGATGGTAGTGGGGTGGTGTTCCTTCTTGCTGGAAATAAAACTCCTCATCTCCAATTGCTCTCGAATGCATGGTACGACAGATTCATGCAGCAGATTCAGATAAATGAGACCAGTGACTGTGTTTTCGAAAATGAATGGTCCAGTTACCCCCAACGCTGATAATCCACACCACACTGTAACCCCTGATAAGTTTATGTGGTGTTCAACCGTAACACGGGTTCTGAGGTGCCCAGTAGGTGCAAATGTGGTGATTAACTGAGCCAGTTAACTTAAATGTAGCCTCATTGCTCCAGACAATCTTGTTTGGAAACTGTGCACTCTCTGCAGATTTTACCAGGTACCACTCACAAAATTCAACTCTCCAGTCAGGATCATCTTCATTGAGGGCGTGGACTAATGCCGGAATAAAACTTTTCTAGCGAACGCACTTCAGCATGTGATGGATGCTCAATTTTACGATTTCTGTCTCACAGGCTGTTTGCCAAACAGATTTTCTTGGAGATTAGTGAAGACTTTCCAACAGCTCTGATTTACATGTGGGGAAGGTGGATGACCCGGTCTTCCAGAACACCCTTCACGGATGACTTGAACAGTTCCATTTGTTTCAAACTTATCTCCGATGCAATAAATGGTGAGTCGCATTGGTGGATCTGTTTGAAACTCCCTTCTAAACTGTCTTTGCACTTCAGCTCCATTCTCACGGTTTCAGTAGCACTTTAAGATAAATTTGCTTTTCATAAAGTTTAGACTTGCTTCTGTCATTACTTCAAATCAGTTGCACCTGTAAAAGAAGAAAGTTTGAGTGAGTTATAATCATTCAGAGTGTGTATACATTTTTTTTGGGACACCCTGTATGTGATTTCATTTTTCATTCAACATTTTTTGTTTTATTAGCTAAAACATAAAAAAATGTTTAATGAACATTTATAAGGCTACTGTGTTGAGTTTCGATAATTGTACTGAAGTTAATCATATGTGCACAGCACTGGATGGAACCATATAGAGATATGTGAACTAAAGAAGATGTGTACAACTAATGTATTCAGTTATATGTCTTATTCTTTTTTTCTCTGTGTTTATTATGTGCCACATAAAAATATAAATCTCAAATATTGTTGCCAATAAGCAAGAGGTGGTGCATCATGTCCTTTTCTGGAGGGGGTGGAGATTATTGTTGTTGTTTGTATTAAGCGTGATGCTACACAAAAGGTATCAAAATCTAGTTTTTAGCAGCATAAGCCCATATTTATACTGCTGTGCCACTGGTGGTTGGGGTTGGAGAAATATGTTATTTATGTATCTGCACCTCCAAATATCTAACATTCTTAAGTAAACAAGATTTAAATAATTAAGAAAACTTATAAATATATAAAATTCATCTTGATTTATTTGAAAATTTGTGGTAGGAATTGATATAAATTTTTCAGTAAATAAATAAATATATAAAGGTAGTCTAAAAGAAGTGACACAAATCATTAAGCCTGTTTCATAAATGATGTATTACATATATTGTGTTAGATCTAAATACAATACATTTAGCAATGTTACTCTTTTACATATTTCTTGTTCCTTTTTTCTTACTGAGTAATAATGGAACTGATCATGTTCTTGTCTTCCCTTTACTACTACATCTTTCTGGATTGGAGCCAATTCCCTCCAAATGGTCTCTGTAAGATCTTATAATTAAAGGCTTGAAGTGTCGGAAAACTTTGCTTCAACAATCCAGGTTTTATTACAATTTAAATCGTTCGTAGCAAGTTTTTAATTGTAAAGAACAAAAATGGATAAATTCTTCATGATACTCTAAATTTATCAGTTAGGTGAAACCTCTTTTTAAGATACTTTGGAAATATTATTATTCTGTAATCAGAAAAAGACCTTTTTAATGAAATGCTAGCATTCTTCTCATTAGAACAGTGGTTCTCAAGATCACCATTCCATTACAACCAAATGTTATTCCCCATAGTGGGATTCATTTTTGAATGTCGACATAACAGAAACAAGTTACTAAATTATACAAAAGAGCTTATTTTACCTGAAACTCCAGACATATGCATATTAAAATATGAAAAGAGTGTTTACATTTCATTTGATATATTTAATTGATGTTAACTTGTGAAATTACAAATTATATACACTTCCCTGTGCAAATAAAGTTGTATATCATAAATAGATCAATTTTATGGATATATACTTAAATAATTAAAAATGAATGATACATTATTTTTTTAAGTTATATAAATTTACTATTGTGCAATAATTTCAGTCTACCAGTATTTGTAGTAGCAAATAAAAAAATAAAAACATAAATCTAACTTTCCCTCAGTAACTTTTTTCCTTTTTTTGAAAACGGCCACTTGAGATACGTACGCCACAGAGTGATTTCACAAATATTACGAGCGTGGTTAGGTAACAAAATACCAAGGACATCAACCTAACTTTTCCAACTACTGCAGTGGATTAATTTTACCAACCCTGCAGAAATATATTTATATACAATATAATCAACAGTTTTCGCTATTAAATGTACAGTTCATAATTATATGCTAACAAAATTCTGCTGTTTCGTGTGAAAATCAGTACTTTTGTCAGTGCTTTATTTTCATGTTAACATCTAAATACACAATCTAATACATTTAAGTGATATTTCACACATGTATCAAAATTAAATGAACAACATAGAAAGGCATGTACATACCTATATACTGTAATAAAACTAAACTTATACTGTAATAAGAGGCCCGGCATGGCCAGGTAGTAAAGGCACTCGACTTGTAAGCCGAGGGTCGCGGGTTCGAATTCCCGTCACATCAAACATGCTCGCTCTTTTAGCCGTGGGGGCATTAGAATGTGACGGTCAATTCCACTATTCGTTGGTAAAATAGTAGCCCAAGAGTTGGCGGTGGGTAGTGATGACTAGCTGCCTTCCTTCTAGTCTTACATTACTAAATTAGGGAAGACAAGCGTAGATAACCTTCCTCTAGCTTTTCGCGAAATTCAAAATAAACCAATCCAAACTGGTATAAGCACTTTATGTACAAGGTGTCTGAAAATTACTATACTAAAATTAAATTTGAATAACTGTATTGTTATTTCAGATAACAACAACAATTAAATATAAAGACAAGTCGTAGGTTTATAAGTTTTAGTTTTAATAATTAATAGGCTTACACATGTCTTCCATCATTCACTTTGAATAATTAATATAATTCTGAGAAAACATTTTACAACACACAAGTAGGGATGGACAAGATCGCACTACGAATCAAATGTTTCAGTTCTTCATGGTCTTTTGGTTTGTTACGGAGTTTTCAAAAAGCTCCAGAGATGAAACTCTAAAGGGGTTAAATCGGGCGAACAAGCGGGTCACTTTATAGTTTCTCCTCTACCAATACAACGCTCTAAAGAGTTTAATTTAAAAATACTAACAATTCGAGCAAAGTGAGGTGGTGTTTCATCCTGTTGGAAAATAGCTCTTTGTAACAAGCCAGGAGTTTCTCGAAGTTGGGGAACAAAGAACTCTTGTGGGGTGTGTCGATAACACTTTCCAGTAACAGATCGTTTGTCAAAGAAACAGGAATTAATTCCACAAAACAAAACTTACAAGTCTGCTACTTGTATTTTTATTAAAGTTTTTGTTATCTCAAAACTGTTTGCTGCAGTTTAACTGATGTATATAACAAGTTATTCAACCGTATTTTTGGTATATTAATTTTCGAATACCCTGTATATTAGAATTACATTAATGTTTTTGTTGTTCCTTTTTGTTGTTGTTCAAGCAACACAAAATACTTTGGGTCACTAATACTGAATACTAGTATTTATGGTAATAACACTGACAGCTCAAGGATTTTGTACTGAAAGGGAACGTCTGCAAAAATTTAATCTCTCATGTAATTTTGAGAATGAGTCTATTGTAAGTATTAGGCATATGCTTGAATTGTTCACGGATAAGCCATAATGTCACTGATCAGATTAAATTTGTCTTACACCATACAGATTAACCAAAATTTCCTCTAAGCGTCTACCTTGGCACTCAGAGATATTATCAAAATGAATGTACACAAAACTTGCATCTGTAGACAGTGTATGTTTTGGCGCGTATTCTGTACAGCTTGACTGACCAGCAGGCACCACTAGAATGTTGTAGATGGTTATTTCAACTTATGTGAGTGCTTAATACTGTCATAATTTTAAATAAAAAGCTGTGAAACTGTCATGTCGAGTTGTGTAGGTGAAATGCTTTCCACGAAACAAATAAATCGTATATATACACTTTGAAACTAGTTCAGTGCTCTCATTGGCGATGTCACCCACTGTAATTCGATATATTATAGAAAAAATCTATTTTTTTTACTTGGAGTATAACACCCTCCGCCTTCGACTCTTGGTTATGGTATGTGTAGTAGTTAATGGCGTAGCACTGTGTCTCCTTCGTTCTTTCGGGTCACTCTCAGCAATTTTACATTGTCTGCCAGCTCGAACTTCCACACATAGTAATGGTGGCCAGATGAGCACATGCCTCTCATTAACAAAAAGTAGTGACTAGTCAGTCTCGTGTTATTTACACCTATGTTTATTCTAGAATACATATGAAAGATAAAAGCTAAAACAAATAACCTTAATGTTGCACAATGAGTACTAGTGTAACCTTACACCGCACACACAAACTGCACAAAGCGCAGGTTGAATTAATTAAACATTTTGCTTGAAATATGCACTGACACCTTCTCTTGTCACTTTTTTATAGCTGAAGGTCTTGAATTACCTTCAATCAAACTGTTAGTGTTATTGTGTTCTGTTTTGCTTTTTATTATTTTACTATATAAGGTATGTTGAAAAGACTATGGCTATTAACGTGCATAGAACGGTGACTGTTAAATAAACAATAATGTTACGTAATTGAGTTGCATTTTTTTTAACTTAACGTCATAGGGTGCTCTTGCAATGCAACAGTACTGTATATAGCGATATGATCGGGGTATCGCACATAGCACCGGGTACGTGTACATAGCATACACAACGTACATTTTCTAGTTTAATTTATAAACCAGATGTAAGTGTTAATTTTATCTGTATTGATTATATGTAAAATAAAAGGACTGTCAGTCACAAAGAAAATAGTTGTTATGGTGACGTCATCAGTTAATTATAGAAATTAATGCTGTCCAAGGTTCGAACTTTCTTTCAGAAATATGTTATGAGCCTTCGAAGATCGAAGTCTACCCTTCGTTACAACTCTATCTGTATCACTCTGTACGACCCTAACATTTTTGGTCAAATTACGTAATCAGTAGTGGAAATATTATTTCACGTTAAAGGAAGTGAATAAAACCTCTTCGAACATGCAGATCTAGCAGAAGTATTATTTTATATAATTGAATGCTGGTGTGCATAAAGTATACTTTAAAATAATAAATTTTGTGTCACTAGATGGCAGCAAACTAATTTGTAGTGTTATCTCAGATGAACCAAAAAGACATATTTTCCTGTTCACAAAATTTTTTTTTACAAGTATGATACTGGTAACAGTGAAATAAATAACTCACAATACTTTTACAGCTTGTTATATAATTTCTGATTCTCCATTATGTAAACTTATTTGACACTGGCTTGTAGATACATAAAATCAATTTAACTTTATTATTTAAGTAAAACAAATAGGTTTGTTTTTGTTTGAATTACGCGCAAAGCTACTCGAGGGCTATCTGCGCTAGCCGTCCATAATTTAGCAGTGTAAGACTAGAGGGAAGGCAGCTAGTCATCACCACCCACCGCCAACTCTTGGGCTACTCTCTTACCAACGAATAGTGGGATTGATCGTTACATTATAAAGCCCCCACGGCTGAAAGGGCGAGCATGTTTGGGGCGACGGGAATTTGAACCCGCGACCCTCAGATTCCGAGTCGAACGCCTTAATACACCTGGCCATGCCGGGCCTAAAACAAATAGGGGTGAAGTACAGCAAAGCGGTGACGACTGAAAATCTAAAGCGCTAAATGAACCAACAAACGGGAAGACAGTAAAAAATGTTAACACTGACTGGTTCATTATTTTTTTTTTGTATCAATTGATTATAGTTTAAAAAGTATCTCAACGAGCAACTTTCATTCAGTCCTCCAGTTTTTGCTCTAAGATTTAAAATCAATAAATTTTATAAAATATTTATATATCCATGACTTAATTAGTACATTGTCAAACAGTTTCTGTTAACAAAAAAAAAAAAATCTCATTCGCTTTCGAAATGTTTAGAACTATCTTTGAATTTCTTGACGGTGAACAAACTTTCGAACACAACCCTAAGCATCAGTACTTACAAAGGACGAGAAAAGTAACTTCTAATGGTACTGAGGACATCACTTATCTATCACTCCTTGTTTAAGACTATAAAATCAAGGGCATACACTGGATTTGAAAAGTTAATACAGGTTATTTTACAGGTTTTCACAAAACTGGATTTATATGAATTTAAAATTCTTGATTTTCAAACCATTCTAAAAAAATCACATCTCACAATACTTTCATGTAATCATTGCTTTTGTACCTTGAGGGCTCAGAACCAAGACTCAGGCATATGAGGTGAGTTCTGATAAGTGCAATAGGCAGAGGGTAGCTAGTTCATTGTGCGTCTTTGCGCTTAAGAACAAACAAAGGTTTTAAAATTTTCTTTAAACGTAATTAATTTCGTAATTTTATAAATTTTCAATTGATGGTACAGAACTTGTACCTAGATAAAACTATTTCAAAGTAAATGTCGGGTGACCTGTAAAAACGTTCACAGGAGCTATAGAGTATAAATATTTGAGGTTTAAGTGGTCTAAAATAGATTTTCCATTAGATATACATATAATATAGTGATGTTTATTGTGTTATGAATTTTGCAAAACATAATTGAAAAAATGAGGAAAAGGCTCGACCTACGTATGGGCCCAGCAGTATAACGTTGCGATGGGCACATAAAATGTCACGAGCCACGAAATCAAGCAGTGCGTTTAAGCTTACCAATATTTTAAAGATAATGTAATTTTATCACGATTTGAAAATTAAATGTTAAAAAATTAATGAGGAAAGGAGGGGCTTAAGCACGAGACGCAAAAGAGATATATTTTGATAATACCGGCTGGCCATGCGCCTTTAAACTGAGTACTGTGTTTATATTTATGAATCAGCTACAAAAACTATATGCCGCTAACCCTAATTTTAAACTATTAACTAATGCAAAGGTAGCCAGTAAATGGCATTCTATCACAGACCAACTGAAAGAGTTCGACTGTCATTCTTATAAAGCATTCACAGCTTAAAGTGAGCTTTGCAGTATCGCACAGATTCGAACATTGTTCATCTGTTCAAACAATCTGAAGGCTTCGCCACTGGGAAAACCTATATTGTAATAGAGTTACTGGGAAAACCTATATTGTAATAGAGTTACTGGGAAAACCTATATTGTAATAGAGTTACTGGGAAAACCTATATTGTAATAGAGTTACTGGGAAAACCTATATTGTAATAGAGTTACTGGGAAAACGTATATTGTAATAGAGTTACTGGGAAAACCTATATTGTAATAGAGTTACTGGGAAAACGTATATTGTAATAGAGTTACTGAGAAAACCTATATTGTAATAGAGTTACTGGGAAAACCTATATTGTAATAGAGTTACTGGGAAAACCTATATTGTAATAGAGTTACTGGGAAAACCTATATTGTAATAGAGTTACTGGGAAAACCTATATTGTAATAGAGTTACTGGGAAAACCTATATTGTAATAGAGTTACTGGGAAAACGTATATTGTAATAGAGTTACTGGGAAAACCTATATTGTAATAGAGTTACTGGGAAAACCTATATTGTAATAGAGTTACTGGGAAAACCTATATTGTAATAGAGTTACTGGGAAAACCTATATTGTAATAGAGTTACTGGGAAAACCTATATTGTAATAGAGTTACTGGGAAAACCTATATTGTAATAGAGTTACTGGGAAAACCTATATTGTAATAGAGTTACTGGGAAAACCTATATTGTAATAGAGTTACTGGGAAAACCTATATTGTAATAGAGTTACTGGGAAAACGTATATTGTAATAGAGTTACTGGGAAAACCTATATTGTAATAGAGTTACTGGGAAAACCTATATTGTAATAGAGTTACTGGGAAAACCTATATTGTAATAGAGTTACTGGGAAAACCTATATTGTAATAGAGTTACTGGGAAAACCTATATTGTAATAGAGTTACTGGGAAAACCTATATTGTAATAGAGTTACTGGGAAAACCTATATTGTAATAGAGTTACTGGGAAAACCTATATTGTAATAGAGTTACTGGGAAAACCTATATTGTAATAGAGTTTTGAATTCTATACTTATTCTCATAATGTCATTAAGTTAAACACACATCTTTCTTTCATAGTGTTTAACTCTTAATGGTTTTTATGACCAACATAACTATAATTATTTTTACATTGTGAATTGATACAGATTTATACTTCACAAACCTCACGGAATACTCAAAATTTTCCATACTTTATATTATTGTACAAAAAGAATCCTGAGTAATATTAAACTTGTTGCAGGTTTTACAAAGAGAGAACTCTGGGTGATGCTTAGTTTTACTCTATGAAGTGTCACCCGCTAGTACAGCGGTATGTCTCCGGATTTACAACGCTCAAATCAGGGGTTCGATTCCTTTCGGTGGGCTGAGCAGATAGCCCTATGTGGCTTTGCTATAAAAACACACACACACAAACACACCCTATGAAGTAATCGAATATATAAAGAAAAGTATGTGTCTGGCAAAAAAAAAAAACACTGTCGTAAACATACACAGTGTATGTTATATACACACATATATATTTAATTTCATATCTATTCCTTATACGTTTCCACAGTTTTGATCATTCAGCACCAAACTTGACATAGTGATATGGGATGACATGAGAGAGGGGGTTCAGACCCCTCATCTTATATCATATTGATAGAATGCCTGAAAACAGTATGTTCTTATTTTCATAATTGACACCTTTATCTATTTTTATTGCACTTTTAATGTTTACTACATTAAGAAACAAAAATAAAAGCACAATTTCCTACCATTTGTTACAAACGGGTTTTTATTTCACCTGTCCAACGGACGTGTACTCCAGCTAGCTAGTTTACTATAAAGGTGTAGAGTAAACCAGGAGATGAGTATACCAAGTTTAAAGTAGTTTGTTGTAAAGACACGTAACTGATGCGTTAGGAGGGATCTGTCAAGTTTTTAGTAGTTTACTATAAAGATATGTAACTGATAAGCTAAGAGGGTTATATCAAGTTTCTAGTAGTTTACTATAAAGATATGTAACTCATAAGCTAAGAGGGATGTGTGAAGTTTTAGTAGTTTACTATAAATATATGTATCTGATAAGTTAGGAGGGATCTGTCAAGTTTTTAGTAGTTTGCTACAAAGATATGTAACTCATAAGCTAGGAAGGTTATATCAAGTTTCTAGTAGTTTACTATAAAGATATATAACTCATAAGCTAGGAGGGATGTGTGAAGTTTTAGTAGTTTACTATAAATATATGTATCTGATAAGCTAGGAGGGGTCTGTCAGGTTTTTAGTAGTTTGCTATAAATATATGTAACTGATAAGTTCGGAGGGATGTGTGAACTTTCGAATCCGCGACCCCTCAGATTAAGAGTCGAGTTTCTTATCCACCCGGACATGCTGGGCCTATACTTACATTATGAAAGGTTAAAATCGTGGTTAGAATGATTTGAAATACATATTTACTTTGTAAAAATTCACAACTAGTTTAAATCTGTTTTATTTATTACGTAGGGAAAGCAAAAATTGTATTTCAGGAAGAGTTAAACTTTCATAGCAGATTTTTCTTTTTCTATACAATTAATAAAATTTTAATTATTGTAACTTAATGTTACGAAATTTGCAAATTTTCTCTTGAAGTATGTTATAAATCAGTTAATATATTCTTGTTTTAGGTAAATTCATTTGTTTTATATTTGCGTTGAATGAAATAAAATATTTTATGCGAACTTGAGAAATTTGAGGTGGAGCTGTTAAACAACTGATTCATTATAAAATCTTGTATAGCTTGTTTTCCAAAAAGGTTGTTTGTTTTAGAACAGAACCACATTGGGCTAGTTGCTAGGTCCGCCGCGGGAAATAATCGAACCTCGAAATTTAGCGTTGTAAGTCCGTGAACTTATTGCTGTCTCAACTTGCTTATTTTTAATGAAACAAATTACAGCTGTCCAATGGAATGTGATTACGTAATGCTGATTTCTGACCTGAAGACTGTGTCGCTCAACCAAAGTTTCAGTTAAATCAGATTACAATTTCATTAGATTAAGGGAATGTGAGATAGAAAACAGAGACCAACACTTCTTCCATCTACAAAGCTGATTGAAATTAAATCGTAATTCATTGTTTTTCGAACTGTGGGGCACGTGCTTCTGGGTTGAGGGGCGGTCTTTTAGTGGGGGAGGTAAAAATAACGACGGAAGAAACAGAAAAGTCAGAGACGATGACAGTCTACTAAAACTATAACATTGTTCTCAAAGCTTTCCTGCTATCACGTTTACTCACTTCTTACAAACATCTTTTCATTAAAAATATTACTAGAAAAGCTAAATGTTAATTTCGCTGTTATCACTTATGAAAATTACTTCATTATTAGGGGGCGTTGCTATTTAAAGTTTGTAAAACATTGCAGTAAGTTGTTTAGAAGTAACTGAATTGCAGTTAGTTTTCTACTGCATAAGCAATACGTTTAAATTCTGTTTCGTTTGTTTGAGAAATTCTGAAATGGCTTCTAAATATCAATTTTTCCTGAATATAACGCTCCAAGGGCTGAAAGGATGAGCATGTTTCGTGTGACAGGGATTCGAACTCGCGAACCTCGGATTACGCGTCGAGTGCCATCTGTCCTAGGTTTTCTTTAGATCCTTTACAGTAAAAGTTTGACGTTCGTAAAACATTTCAAAATTAATTTGAAACAGCTGTCATGCATGACAAGTTCATATGGAACTTTATGTGTAATGCCAAAGCCTCGGAACTACGGATGCTTTCGGTGCAACAAGCATAATGCAACATTCATTCTATCTTCAACAGTTCAACACGCAATTTTAAGATACATATCGGGTTAGGTCAGTTTGAAACATTTAAAAACGTACTTGCTCTTTTCAAGTTCTAGATTCTTGGCTGACTTAAGCAGGTTTTCCTCTAGGAGTTGCCTTACTTTGTACCCCCCACCTTCTCCCTCAGTCATGAGAAGCTTCCCACTAACAAGTTGTTGCCATCACCATACTTGACTGATGGGATGGTGTTGACTGGGTGATGTGCTGTGTTGAGCCAAAAAACCCCGTTTTCCTGCTTGCCCGCCTGCTTAGTTTGGAATGATGTGAATAGTTACTGGGCGGTATAAAGCACATTCCACTTCTTAATGATGGACGTCCCTGTACTTAAATAGCTTCTCTACCACTTTATTTGTGATTTGTTTGTAATACTCTTTTGTCTTCATGGTTAGTTTGCGGTATCACCTTGTGAGTTGTGGCTTGAACAGTTATATTAACTCTGAAGCCAAGTTAAACCACTTTGATTACACACAGAGACCGTTACAATAGCTTTGTAATCTTTCAAATCAATCTCCTGCATCTAAACTGATTTAAGATTGTCGTAGCAAAGGGACTGAACACTCGGACAATTAAGATTATTCTAATTTTCTTTGAAAATCTAACTTACATATTATCAGAGTTTTCTTTATATTTTTCTGAGTTTGGAGTAGATTGTGTAGATTTTATATTCTAAAGTTCCATTTGAAAGTTTCATGATTGAAAGCTCAGAGGGCAAAAGACGTGGAAACTTTGCAGTGGTGGTGGAGTAAACATTTCTGTAAGTCATTTTGTTTGTTTGTTTTGGAATTTCGAGCTAAGCTACTCGAAGGCTATCTGCGCTAGCCGTCCTTAATTTAGCAGTGTAAGACTAGAGTGAAGGCCACCCACCGCCAACTCTTGGGCTACTCTTTTACCAACGAATAACGGGATTGACCGTAACATTATAACGCTCCCACGGCTGAAAGGGCGAGAGTGTTTGGTGCGATGGGAATTCGAACCCGCGACCCTCGGATTACGAGTCGAACGCCTTAACCCAAAAAACTCACACAAACAGGCCCGTATATAGAAATGGGAATTCTGATTTTGAGATATAAAGCCATCATATATTGTGCGACGCACAACCAGAATGCTAA
Organism: Tachypleus tridentatus; assembly: GCF_004210375.1. Classification (NCBI taxonomy): domain Eukaryota; kingdom Metazoa; phylum Arthropoda; class Merostomata; order Xiphosura; family Limulidae; genus Tachypleus; species Tachypleus tridentatus. The sequence goes on along the minus strand of NC_134837.1, from coordinate 52,086,325 downwards.
TGGTACAGGTTCTGGTTCAAGCCAAAAAAGTGCTAATAGTTCGTTATAATAATGTAGGCTATGTAGATAACATTAAATACCATAAATAGCTGCGCTATAATTCTAGAAGCGTATATCTATATATATATATATATTTACATCACAAAAATAAGAGGTTGGGCCAAATCTCTTCGAACTCCCCCCTGCGTGTGTGTGTGAAAAATTGATATTTTATAACATGAAATATGTATTACGGCTGCAATTTATCGTGCTGTCTTACAGTTGTGTATAATTTTGATTGATTTGTTTTTATGTGTCCAAGAGTTGGTAAGCGTTATTTATATTTATTATTACTCTGTCTTCAAAGAACTTTATTTTATAAGCAGGTTAGCTTTCTGTATAATGATGTGCAATTGAAACAAATTATTTGACCTTAGTAATAAAGTAAAAAGAAACTTTTGTTCGCGTCACCAAAATCAAGATATTCAGTGAACACTTTGTTGTTTTGATGCATCGTTTTGTTTTTGTTTTAATGAATATGTGATCGTAGGAAACTTCTCTTACGTGACAATAGGACTAAGTGGGAGTTCATGCACGTGCTACCTGCGACGTCACACACCGGTGCTGTCCTCCTTCACATAGCAATATTTACTCACACAAACACATACACCTGTACGCTTGCAATGCGCCCTAGACAGAAGGAAAACGACGCCCTCATTGTAAAGTCACGTGACGTCTCGTTTGCTGGTACTCGGCATGTGATTACTAAACAATCAAGTGAATAAATAAGTTATCGACCTTGAGACAAAACGGGTTGAACTAACCAACTAAAGTTATCCCAGATCCTTCTGGGTCTCGTTGAATACAAATAAGAAAAGGAAAATTTGATCTCGTTATTAGTACACATTCTGCCATTTACTCATATCATTTTCGATACTTTAGAAATGATTTATTGTAATAAAACTGATAAAGTTTATAGCTAGAATAAGCAAATAAATCAAAGAAAAAGAAAGCAACTGAATAACAAAGCTATAATAATTTTAGTGCGTACAATTGGTAGGTTAACAAACGAGTTTTACTTTCCACAGGCTTCTTTCTTTATTGGGTTTTCGGTCTTAATGACCAGGGAGGGTCAGGTTCACTTGGACCTCTTCCTCCTGTCAGTGCTATCAACTTGTTTGCTTCAGGATGTTGGTGTTGAAACTACCTGCAGGACAAAGGGTAGTGTACTTGCTCAGATTCCTTTCAGAGCGAATGTCCACGTATGTTTTAGTTTTTTACTTAACAGTAAATGTCAGATTTTTTTTTCACAGAGTGCTAAAGATTTTTTTGTTAGGTTTTTTTTTTGGAATTTCGCACAAAGCTACTCGAGGGCTATCTGTGCTAGCCGTCCCTAATTTAGCAGTGTAAGACTAGAGGGAAGGCAGCTAGTCATCACCACCCACCGCCAACTCTTGGGCTACTATTTTAGCAACGAATAGTGGGATTGACCGTCACAGGGCGAGCATGTTTGGTGTAACGAGGATTCGAACCCGCGACCCTCAGATTACGAGTCGAGTGCCCTAACCACCTGGCCATGCCAGGCCTGACTGCTCAAAAAGGTTTTGAAACATGTATTTTAATTTCAAACTACATATAGAGTATAACAAAATATTAAATTTTAGAAAGAGAAGTAGGTATCAATATTTACGCAACATAGAAAGCTTTAATGCTACAAAAATATTGAAACAAGAGAGTCAAAACTAAAAAAGCTGAGTTATTTAACATAAAAAAATAAACATTTATCCCTACTTTGGCTGTCAAGTCACAGTAATTATGTTAGTCTGAACCAAATTAGGGATAATTAAAAAAAAAAACACTCAGTCTTTATAAAATGAAAATAAATGTTATTATAAGTTTTTCGCTCTGTTTTCTCTCTCTCCTTTTTTATTAGCTATATTTTTGTCAGCCAGCATCACCAAGAGTAGGGCGTGCGTACACCAGATTCCATTTTATTACTCATTAGGACCTTTATCAACCTACCCTCCAATCTCATTATATGTCTAAACTAGTGCAACCTTTTTCGTACAAGAAAGGAAACGCTGAGAACTCAGAAGGAAGAGTTTTGTGAAAGAATTAGTGCGATTAGATTTCTTCTTTTTTCTGTACGCTTGTCTGGAAGAAGTTACTTACTTACATGAAAATTCGTTGAAATAGTGAAATCGTGATTCACTCCGTAAACACGTATATAGCGATTTAGATAGGCTTATAAAAACACTAAGCCTTAGGTTTGCTTTAGCCAATACTGTGAAACAGGCTCTGTTAATACTCAGACATTTTAAAGGTGGTTTTAAATGGGAGATTTTTGTGGCCGCCATTTTGTTTTATAACTATCCCTACTATTAATTACCAGAGTAGTTAATGATAAACAGAGTTTGCTACATTAAATATGTGTGTGAGTCATTTTACACTGTGTTAATATGTTCTACCACTGGTTGGATGTCAATGAACAAGTGAGTTCTGAATACGACTTTTTTTTCTTTCGAGTTAAAAACTACATCAAACGAAAATGTCTGCCTGACTTAATAAGATAAGTAAATCGTCCTTTATAATGTGCGTCAAACAGTCAGCTAAAATACACAGCAACAACATAAATTTAAAAATTGAGAAAGTGGAAAAGAAAAAATATTCCGTTTCAAAACAGATCACTAATTGTTACATGATTACGTTCTTTGATTTAATTATTTTTTTCCTTTTTACTTAGTGAATAGAAGACAACAATGTTAAAATGTTGCAGGTTGTATTACGTATAATCATTCTATCTATAAAAGGGTAATATAGTATTATTTATTTTTTACAATACAACCATGCTCGTTTAAGAACTACAAAATCTGAGTATGGGTGGTGGTTGAATGTACTTTTTGTATTAATCATCAGTTCTAAAGGAAGGATGTACAGTGCAATATTTTGATTTTTGCAGTTTTGAAATAAAAATAATTATTACCATTCTTATAATCGGCTGCCGGTAGCGAATGTTGATCTAAACTTAGTATATTGTGTGTTTCAGCGCCCACGTTTTAACCACTGTTTTACTGTTTTTCAGAAATAGTTCCTCACTGGTGTTTGAAAGATAATTGTAGAGATGTCTTTAATGTTTTGATCGGGTTTGCCTTTTTGAAACTATACTCTTGGAATGTCCTGCATTGAGTATAATTTTTTTTCCACCTCTTTGTGGTATACCGCGCGTTTTCAGTTCGAGTTCTATCTTTCTTACGTTATTTAACATTAATTTTAACGTATAATGTAACACAATGTTTGGTGATAACAAGAGAACTGATGGCCCATTTCAGATGTCCTATCTTTTAATCCAAACTAAAATTGTTATAAATAAAACTAAAGCCAGTTCTTATCATTCATATATTTTTCAAGCTTTCTTTTAAACTCACTCAAAATTTTTTTCTCTACAACATCAGAGGACAACCCAGTCAACAGGCTAACCACCCGATTTGAAAAATAAAATTGTCTTATCTTAAGACGATTTCTACGTTGCCTTAATCTATATTTGTGTCCCTTAGTTCCGTAATTCTATCTGTTAAGTATGAAAAATGTTGATGAATCAGCATTATTAATTCCTCTTACAATCTTAAACACTTCAATCAGAATCCCTCTAACTCATCTTTTCTCAAGATAAACAATTTTAAGAATCTTAATCTCTCCTCATATGACAACCTCTCTATCCAGGTATCACTTTAGCAACCCTCCTCTGGACCCTTTTCAACATTTGGTTAAAAGATAACAAGCCGACGTCTGAACATAATGCACCAAGTGTGGCCTAACCAATGATCTATACAATAGTCTAACCAGTGACCTGTACAATGAAATTATAATTTCTTTAGGCTTGTGTTCAATATTTCTGTAGATACAACCTGAAAATCCTACTTACCACAGCACTAGCAACAGCACCCTGCTTGGATATCTTAAAAGACTGATCAACCATTACCCAAAGATCATTTTTTTTCATGATACTTTTAAGGATATTTCCATTCAAATTGTACTTGTAATTAAAATTATGATAACCAACATGCAATATCTTGCATTTAGCATAATTAAAACCCATCTATCATTTGTTCACCCAACTCACTAAATGATCTAAATCCTTTTGTAAAGCAGAAGCATTATCTTCAAAGCCAGCAACGCCTAAAATCTTGATATCATCATCAAATTTAAGCAATTTATTGACCATTTTTTATCAGTGTCATTAATATAAATAAAAAAGCAACGATCCTAAGATTGAGCCCTGAGATACATCACTTGCACTTGCAACACTGATCCACTTTGACTGAACTTCATTTATAACAACCCTCTGTTTTATTCCATCAAGCCATTCTTCTATCCATTTTGTTAACTTATCCCCATGCCTACAGAGATAAGTTTCTTTACAAGCCTTTTATGTGGCACTGTGTCAGATGCTTTCTGAAAATACTGATATACCAGATCTTACTTTCACCTACTTAAGTAGGAACATCTTCAAAATCATCTTCTAAGTTAGGGACGGCTAGCACAGATAGCCCTCGAGTGGCTTTGCGCGAAATTCAAAACAAACAAATAAACCATTAAGTAATGTTTAGTGTGTATTTGTTAAATAAAACAATGTATTTAATTTTTCTTACAATCTCACTGGAACATGAATTATAACCATGCCTAACGAACCGTTATACGTACTAAATATAATTTAATGTTATGTTACTAAAACTCAAATTAAAAGCTTGTACTTTCTATTTTAGTTCTAAATCTTGTTATTTCTTGTCATGCAACTCTAATTTCTAAAAATGAAAACGATAAAAACAAATAACATTCAAAACCCATAAAATTATAATAACTTATATTTCTAACGATGAATTATAACAAAGTGTAAAGAACCGTTAAACCTAACAAGACTAAAAACATATCGTTATTTGACACGTTACACTAAAATCTAAATTAAAAGTTTATACTTACAATTGCAGTCTCCAATCTGACTAAATATAGTTAACTTTTTGTTATTTAGCTCTAATTTGTCAAAATAATAATAATAAAAACAAATAACATTAAAAAATCCACAATATTATCAGTACAGAGAGCTATCAAATAGCGCCCTATATATTAATTGATATAAAAATTTTACCCAAGTTCACTCATTATGTGGCAAATAATCAGGTTTTAACTTATAACTCTCTTAATCTAAGGTTCAGCTATATTTCAATTATTTGATCAGGAGTGTAATATATTTACATCATTTGAGAACATTTTAAGCTGTATAATCTGGGATACTCAAGAGCCACATAGTTTGTAGATACTTATATTAATTCCAAGTAACGATAACTGATTACAGTACTTGGAAATAATAATAACTAATTTAAATCATTGAAATATTATGAGCAAAAATTTTTAAAGATAATTCTAGTCACAATGAAGACATTTCTAACTAGGGTGCTTAACAATTATAGTCAGATTAGTAGTTATCGTCACAATGAAAATATTTTGGCTACGATGTTTAAAAAGAATTTTAATTAGATTGAAGATAATTCATTTAAGGTTCTTAAATTGAATTCCAACCACATTATTCGAATCTAGTCACACTGAAGAAAACTGAAGTTAAGTTGCTTTTAAACAGAATTTCAGTCATAATATTTTATTCTAGTCACCTTGAAGATAATTCTATTTGAGGTGCTTAAAATGAATTCTAGTCATATTATTTGATTCTAGTTACATTGAAGTTAATACTAGTTAAGATGTTTAAAAATCGTTTAGTCACATTCTTTTAAGATAATTAATTTAAAGCGGATTTCGGAAGCGTGTTCAATATGTTTGTTTTGAATTTCGCGCAAAAATACTCGAGGGCTATCTGCGCTAGCTGTCTAATTTAGCAGTGTAAGACTAGAGAGAAGGCAGCTAGTCATCACCACCCAACGCCAAATCTTGGGCTACTCTTTAATTAATGAACAGTGGGATTGACCGTAACATTATAACGCTCCCACGGCTAAAAGGGGCGAGCATGTTTGGTGCGACGGGGATTCGAACCTGCGACCCTCAAATTACAAGTCGAACGCCTTAACCCACCTGGCCATACCGGGCCAGTGTTCGATATGTCAAGTATTTTTACTACAAATTTCTCTTTGACAATCCGTTGAACTGGATGAATGAATATGTGATTTTAATTATTGCGTATTTTAATTATAGCACAAAAAATTCAGTAAAATTAAAGAAGCTATCATAATATAGGCCAGTAAACAAAAACAACAAAAATCAGTCAAAACTAAGGCGCAAAACTAGCAACAGGTCGATAACATTTTATTGAAACTTGACAAAACTATGATTCAATAACTTTCGCAATGGCCAATCAACATTTTTTTGAGGTTAAGGAGCTTTCTATAAGGGTCGCGCTACTATTTTATGTTCTTCCTATTTGTTGTTTAGCGGTAAGTTAATATACTTATAATGTTGAGAATCGTGTTTCAACACTCGAAGTGGGCAGAACATAGAGAGCACGAAGAAACAAAAGTTACATTGTTCGAAGACCTTTCTGTTGTGTCACGTGACACACCATTTTCATCTTGAATATATATTTTTCAGGTATTATCAAAATACAGCAACAATAGAACATAATAGGTAAAATATTAGCTGAAGGAAAATTGTAATAATAGTGTGTAAAATTGCAAAAAATATTAGGGTATACTGACTTGAAACAATAGAAGAAAACGGTATGTAATGTTATAAAACAATACATCACTAACCAGCTGATGGAATGATGGAAATTGATTGGCATTTTTAAAGCACACTCATGGGCCCAGAGTTTAAAGCATGTTTTTATCAGCAACGGGACTCAGACCATGATCCCTCGGAATTACAGTACTAGTTCGTTAATCAATAAACCACTGTTTATTGAATGAGCATTTACTTTTAAGTTTCACCTTTCATAAAACAAGGCCAAGTTTCAGTCTAAATGTATTAATGTTCCTACTCGAACGTCCCTCTCAAGGGTAGCCAAGCCTAGGCTTAAAAACGTGAATTCTCTCACACCAACGGAATGGTGTATTAGCCTGCTTGCCACTGCAATTAAATCATTTTTTAACTTAAACTAGCCTTCAAACACAAGGTTAAATTTCCAGTAAATGTCAACGTCGGAACTCCTCTCGAGGTCAATATTTAACCCTTCAGAGTCAAGTTTTTATCTGAATATAAATATCGAAGTGAAGTCCCTTCGCTCCAATGTTAAATATTTTTTTAAAATCTATCTAAAGCCCCTCAAGATTGAGTTTTCTAATAAATACTTATACACCTTTTCGCTCTGTATTTCAAACATTTAACTAATTGTCTACATCACTGCGAAGGCCAAGTTACTAGTTGTTTATATCTTAATGCCTGCAGGGTTATATTATTAACTGAATCAACATATTTGAATCTCTTATTCAAGTTATTGTCTGAATCATTATACCCCTTCCTTTTCTACTTTTTAAATAAAATTCCATTTTTGTTGTCCCTCAATTGCACAACGGCATGTCTGCGGACTTACAACTCTAGAAACCGAGTTTCGATATCCATGATGGGCAGAGCACAATATCCAATGTATAGCTTTGTGCTCAACTTCAAACAAACAAACCGTTTTCTGTCGTGATCTCGATTAATCATTTATTTTATATATATATATATACATACCGTGTTTCTCTGATAATAAGACCTAGTGTGATTTTTAGGGATAGTTTTAATATAAGCCCTACCCTTAAAATAAGCCCTAGTTAAGAGTGGCAGGAAGAGGAAAGAAATAAAAAAAATTAATTTATTAATTAGTTTAATAGTTAGTTAATTAGTTTGTTTAAGTATTAATCAGTTAGTTTAATAGTTTAATAATAGTTTATTTTAAATGGTTAGTTTAATAGTTTTACTTTGTAACTTCATTTTTTTAATATATCAAAATAAGACATCCCTCGAAAATAAGCCCTAGTGTCATATTTTGGAGTGAAAATTAATATAAGCCCTGTCTTATTTTCGGAGAAACACGGTATTTACATTTTTAACATTTAAATAGTCCATTTTGCACATAGCTCTTTGTTTTTCCTTCAAAGTTAACTAGCCTCATAATTTTACACTGATAAAGTTTTGATGCAATTTTATTTCTGTTGTTATTTTATAGGGCCAGAATATAAATGTTACACACAACTAATCGTAAACAGGATAATAAAATCACGAAAGTTGTGAGCTCTATAAAGCGCCCTCTTTTTCTTGAATCCAAGAAACAACAGAAACAATTCATTTGGCGAGACAGCATTGTAAAACGACGTCTCGGTCTGCTGGGTAGCAGTATGATATGTCAGATCGATCTTTCACTCTAAGTCGGTTTGGATGACGATGTTAGTTGCTGAATCAGTAGGCTTGTCTATACTGAGTTCTACGATGTCGCGTCACGGACGTCCACATCTAGTCACTTATAAGACTGACTGCCTAATCAATATATTTGATTTTAAGTTTCAACCTCATTATCTGTTTGTGTCGGATATTCGCACAAAGCTACATAAGGACTGTCTGCAATAACCGCCTCTGATATTGAAGTAGTATAATAAAAGGAAAGATAGGTTTCCAATAGCACCCGCCAACAGTTCTTGGACTACTCTAATTTAATGGTGAACATGATCGCACCTTTATAGCATATCCATGGCCTCAAATAGCGGAGCGCAAGTTTGCAGAAACAGGTATCAAAACACGGATTTTTCATTTCACAGTCCAGCATGCTACCCGCTATGCCGCGCTTTGTCCCTAATTATTTGGACAACAATGGTCAAGTAGCACTGGAAAACTTTTATTTTTGCAATTTTCACTGGTTTATTTCTGTCAGTAATTTTATATATTGGCTTGGGTTATTAACAGTAGGCGATAAATTCGAACAGCAAACAGATAGTAAACAATCCACTTGTATTAAAATAATATACTCGAAAAGTCAAACGTATGTACAAAATTTCTTTACAATATAGGATATCACAACTGTTTCTAAAACTCTATACAGTTCTCTTTTCTTGTGAACGTGCTTTGTAGTCACTATGAGAAAAAAACCTATATACTTTCTAGGGGAACTGAATAAAAAGTGTCATTAGCCACTATTTAGTTCTTCCCCTTAAATAGCCGCACAATATCAGATATAATAAATAAACTTAGTATTCACAAAATTGTTTAATCTCGAAGACTAAGTTCAAGGGGATCCAGTTTAATCTACAATTTGATCAACATGTGTTATTGGGTTATATTAGTTTTAGAGAATTCCACTCCTCATCAGTAACCCTAAACACAAGTTAATCTTGTCAAAATTCCACAGTCTAGTTCAGTTACTTTAGAACCCAACTGACAAGATAAATGATGTTCCTCTACTCTGTTTCTTATTATACAATCTGCGATAAATTCAGTTACGTTACCCCGTGGGTTACCGCAGTTGCATTCAAACCTTTAAATAATTACCTCCTTGTCGTCAAAGTCTACACAGTCGGGTTCAGTTACTTCAGAGCACCACTTGACTATATAAATTATTCTCCTTATCTTTGTTAATGTGTGAAACTCGTTTTAAAATATTGCCTGTTAAACTAACAATAACGTAATCTAACTTCACTTTTACTGAATTTCTTTCTTTCTGATTTACTTCACTTCTTAAGTTGATTACCACAGTTTTATCCACTTCTTATGTTGGTTACCACACTTTTATCCACTTCTTATGTTGATCACCACAGTTTTATCCAGAGCTTTATATAATTGTCTGTTGTTGTTTTTCCATCAAAAGTCCACACAAGCTGTTTCAGTTACTTTAGAACAAAATTGAAAAGAAAAATTATTTTTCCTATCTTTATTATTGTAACACTGTTGTGAAACACACTACAGAAATCACCTGTTGAGGCTAACCACTCCTATGCCGACTAACTTCACGTTTTCTTGCATTAACTTGCTTTCTTTAATTTTATTTTCCTTAAATTTAACTTCACTTGCTGCATCTTCACGTATTTAAAACCCGCGACAGAAACATTTTGAACTATCTAGCCCTCTGTTAGCAACAATAATACAGATAACTAAAAAAACGTGAAAGCTTTCAGTAAGACGACGTCAACAATATTCGTAAAATCTGGTACAACAATCAATTTTGGTTTGTTTAGAGTTTTGTGCAAAACTATATGAGGGCTATTTACCTTAGCTGTCCCTAATTTAGTAGTGTGAGGCTAGAGGGAATGCAGCTAGTCATCACTACCCACCGTCAACTCTTGGGCTACTCTTTTTACTAACGAATAGTGAAATTGACCGTAACATTATAACACCCCCACGGCTGAAAGGGCGAACATGTTTGATGGGACGGGGATTCGAACCCGCGACCCTCGCATTACGAATCGAGTACCTTAACCACCTGGCCATACCAGGCCACAACAATCAAACTGTATACACAACGTACGACTCGTACAAAGTTACGTAACAAACTTATCATAACTATTAGTCTAGAAGTAATTACTTCCAATACTCCCGCCATGAAAGTCTGTTTGTTTGTTTGTTTATTTTGGAATTTCGCACAAAGCTACTCGAGGGCTATCTGTGCTAGCCGTCCCTAATTTAGAAGTGTAAGACTAGAGGGAAGGCAGATAGTCATCACCACTCACCGCCAACTCTTGGGCTATTCTTTTACCAACGAATAGTGGGATTGATCGTAACATTATAACGCCCCCACGGCTGAAAGGGCGAGCATGTTTGGCGGGACGGGGATGAGATCCCGCAACCCTCAGATTACGAGTCGTACGCCTTAACACGCTTGGCCATGCCGGGCCGCCATGAAAGTCAAATAATAATTAAGTATTAACTCACCAGATAAACCAAATAATAACAAATAAACAATCGTGTGTATGCAACAACTTCATCATCACCTGGTTTTGTACATTTTGAATACCTCCTAAAATTTTACTGGAAATATTTGGCAAGTCCTCTGTAAAACAAACACCGATATTATCTATAGAGGTAATCAAAGTTTTATTAAATTTATTCGTTTAAATACGGTTTTTCTTTTTTTAAAACAACGACTCGAGCATCAATGTAAGAAAACTTTTAGAGGCATAAGCCTAACCAGTGAAAACTGTTTCAAGAATATTTTCACCAGTTTACAAAAATTGTATTTCTGGTTATTTAAGAAACTTGGGACAAGTATGACCAAATTCTGTTGACACAATGTTTTACTGAAGGAAGTAGTGTTGTTTGAACACAAACTTCCTGAAAGAAAGTATAAATAACCCTTAGTTCTGTCCATAAATCTATTCACAGAAAAAATGGGAAACTCTACGTTTTCTTGACGAAGTTGCACTGAAAGTAAAAGGTAACTATTTTGGTGTAAAAACCTAAAAATGTTACCAGCTTCTGCTGCGTTAAAAAATAGCAAGATGACAGAATCTTTACTAGCAATGTTAGAGGGCGTTCTACCCTTTGAGGGTTAAAACTGAAAATTATTTTTGTCCAATGGCTTTACCGCACATAACACTTAACACCTACAGTATGAAAGTTTAAGTAAGGTATTCTACAATTTTAAAAGTGTTATTTGGGTTTCTAAGCAAGGAGGCCCGGCATGACCAGGTGGATTAAGGCGTTCGACTCGTAATCTGAGGGTCGCGGTTTCGAATCTCCGTCGCACCAAACATGCTCGCCCTTTCAGCTGTGGGGGCGTTGTAATGTATCGGTCAATTCCACTATTCGTTGGTAAAAGAGTAGCCCAACATTTGGCGGTGGGTGATAATGACTAGCTGCCTTCCCTCTAGTCTTACACAACTAAATTAGGGACGGATAGCGCAGATAGCCCTCGAGTAGTTTTGCGCGAAATTCAAAACAATCAAACCAATTTAAGCAAGACTATATACAATGGTCTATCTGAGCTTTTCCCATCTCTTCGAATGGTTACCCGGATTCTAACATTATAGCTCTGTAAGCTTACCGATGACCCACCAGGAGACTTAGAAAAATGAAAAGTTTAAAACTTTTAACCTTATTTGCCGCGGATATTATTTTTGTCTCTTATTTGAATATTTTTTATATCATAGAAATGTTCGTACAAAAACACAAGATTTACCTTGAAATGACAAAAGTTTGAAGGTGTGTACTTATAAATGATGAGCCGACTGTTACCAAACCTACCGTGTGTCCCGGGGATGACATACAGGGTCGGTGTTCGGAGTTGACTCTCTATGTCACCCCCAGGATCTATAGTCTTCTCCTTCATTGAACGAGCACATCAGTTAACATATAATTTATCAGCAACGTAAAAGGACACTGGAAAAACTTATTCTAAGACATTCGGGTTTTGGATACTTTTTATAAGAACATCTGGTTATATAATAACTCATTCAAAGTTATTTGGGAAATACGTATTTTGGAGGCGAACTTACTGAAGTAAAACTTATACCATGAATTATCAAAACAATGCATAACCAACTTTATTTGGTAGAAGACAATGGGTTATACAATTCATTTACAATTTTCTGTAACAAAGTACCTAAGGACGTTTTTTAAACATTCCACCAGGTGGTTTATTATTTGTTTGTTTTGTTTTTTTGGAATTTCGCACAAAGCTACTCGAGAGCTATCTGTGCTAGCCGTCCCTAATTTAGCAGTGTAAGACTAGAGGGAAGGCCACCGCCAACTCTTGGGCTACTCTTTTACCAACGAAAAGTGGGATTGACCGTCACATTATACGCCCCCACGGCTGGGAGGGCTAGCATGTTTAGCGCGACGCGGGCACGAACCCGCGACCCTCGGATTACGAGTCGCACGCCTTACGCGCTTGGCCATGCCGGGCCAGGTGGCTTATTAATAAGCTCGAGAGCTTATAGCTCAAAAATAGATGTTCGATCCCTACGATAGGCACATTGAATATAGCCCATGAAGTAGGTGCACGATGAGTAATAAAACAAAGGTTAGTTTTGAATTATGTTTATACGTTGGCTCCAAATTATTTTTCTCTACCCACTTGTTTAGTTGTTATAAAAGTGTTGTTTTGTTTTATTTTATTTTATTTTTATGTAGGAACATTAAATAGTATTTTGTTTCAACTTGAAGTGAACATTCAGATTTTTAAGATTTTTGCAAACAAATAAACATTTTAAAAATTTTAAAACATTAGCTCTTATATTGTAATTTTTAAGCTTTTTATTTTTTTATATTATTCATATTTTTCTTTAATTAATATGTGTCGTTGTTTTTGGCGAGGGAGCATTCATAGCGCACACTGATTTTATTTTCTACATCTGTCTTCTTGTAGCATAACGGTATGTCTATTGACTTATAATACTAGGAAACGGGTTTCAGTACCCGTGGTGCGCAGAGCACAGATAGCTCATCGTGCAGCTTTGTGATTAACTTCAAATAAACAAATAAAAATGTTCTGGGCCTATGTGTTTTATCTTAAAAATGAATGCTATTCTGTTGGTATTCTGAAAACTTTTATGAGAAGTTCATTTACATGGTTTAAGACGCGAATTATATTTATACTAAGAAATATCACAAAAGGAAGAACAGGAGAAGATAAAGGAATAAAGTTTAAACCCAATTCTTGTACGGTGCTCTACAAACTATTTTTAGGGATTTTTTGTTTTCTTTTTAGCTTAGATAAGACTTAGGTAGAACATAAACACTGATATTCTTTAGTTATATTATCTGCTGTATCCTCCAGTATGTAGATACTTTTGGTAGTTCTGGTTGTTGTAGTGTTAATATGGCTGATGAAGTTAATCTCCAGTTACTTAAGTATTTCTTCAAGATGGATGTCAGTGCTCGAAAGAATAGCTACGGGTTGTATTCTTCAGCATATCTGTTAATGAATATGCAGAACACGGTTGTCGCAGCTTTGGCAGGAATGATGACCATTCCTGTGTCATTGCACCAATCGTTCAACTTACTGAATGACATGGTTGCATCATACTTTCGATTTTAGCTTTGCTAAAGTCTCTGCTGTACGTCATAATGCCATCCACAAATATTAGCACATTGTATCTGTTAGAACAAGCTGGATCCATAATGTTAAAGAGAACAGGAAAGTGTGAGGACCTTTGAGGCAGACCAGTGTTGGTGGTAATTTGATTTCATTGCCAGCTCTCATACTTCAGTTTGCATCGTTTGTACAGCTATGACCTGTCTTTCTCATGCCGCATCAATATTTTGTTATCAAGAATGGACAGTTGGATTGTATCAGTAGCATCACCCAGAGGCCCGGCATGGCCAAGCGTGTTAAGGCGTGCGACTCGTAATCTGTGGGTCGCGGGTTCGCATCCCTTTCGCGCCAAACATGCTCCCCTTTTCAGCAGTGGGGGCGTTATAATGTTACAGTCAATCCCACTATTCGTTGGTAAAAGAGTAGCCCAATAGTTGGCGGTGGGTGGTGATGACTAGCTGCCTTCCCTCTAGTCTTACACTACTAAATTAGGGACGGCTAGCACAGATAGCCCTCGAGTAGCTTTGTGCGAAATTCAAAATACAAATACAAATACAGCATCACCCAGATCTAATGTTACTTCTGAGGTTTCTGATCAGCTTCAATGCCTTCCCATATATCAGCAGTAAATTCAGCAGTATTGATCTAGGTGTCTTTTCCACTGCGATAACTGCCCAATGATTATGGTAACAGTGGTTCTATTTGATAGGTAAATATTTTTGTAACAACCTTCTCTGATATCTTGTTGATAATGTTTTGTAGGATGATGGTTCAATGGTATTTACTTTTAGAATCATTAATTGTAGATTTGTGTACGGATTTGATAAAGCCAACAGCCCATATTTCAAGGATGCTATCCGTTACCCAGCTATATTGATATTGCAACACTGAGTTCAAATAATTGACTTTTGTGAGTTTCTTAAAGGTAGAGAGATTATAGCATCATCCAGACCTGAATGATGTATTTATGGATCTGTGTATTTCGTTTTAGCTGGAGATGTATTTTATTTCTGCATATAATTATAAACTGATAAAAAAAAAGAACAGGTACTTTTTGTTATATAATTTATCTCAGTGTTCCATATGTGATGATATTTTAATTTTTTTAGGTAATTTGCTTCATTTCAGTTCCATCTGTATCCATTTTTTAATGTGTGATGAAGGGTAAATCATGGATAAATAAAATTTTTAAAAATGACCAATATCACCAAAACTGATATCCCATGTGAAACAATACTTTAAACAGTTTATACGCGTTTATTCAAGAAGTGTTTGGAACACTCAATTTCTAGTGTGACCTCCACGAGCTGCGACACACTCCCGACACCGAGTTGGCGCACTTCGAATCAGTCTATCGATGTTATCTTGGGGTATGGCAGCTCACTAGTCTACCAGGCCTTGTTGGAGTTTTTTTTCCATTTGAGGAGAGCGCTGACATTCACTAACACGTCTCGACTACATATCCCAACAATGTTCAATCTGGAGATCTTGCAGGCCACTCAAAAGTCTCTATTCCTTCCTCGTCAAGGTTCCTTCTGGAACCCATTGTGAGGCCTTTCACCGGTGCTATCGGCGATGGGTTCATTTTCATACAGGTTAACGAATTTCGCCGTTATATCGTCGTGCTTTGAGAGCACCTCTGTTGAGTATGAGTAAGTCCGTGCGGCCACCCAAGCATATGCCTGCCCAGACCATTACGGAACCTCCTCCATAAGCGTCGAGTTGCACAATGTTACAGGCGGAAAATCGCTCTCCTCGGCGTCTCCACACTCTAGCACGTCCATCATCACGAGATACAGTGAACTTGCTTTCGTCTGTCCACAGCACGGTGGTACATTGATGAAGTCCCCAGTCCAGGTGCTGACGAGAAAACTCCAACCTGTCTGCATGGTGTTGCGCTGTCAGAATAACGCCCCTTTCAGGCCGTCTGGCCCTAAGCCGTCCTTCATGAAAACGATTGCGAACTGTTTGGGTCGACACACGGGTTCCAGTGGAATTCTGAAGGTCATTTCGCAGTGACCTAGCCGTAGCTAACCTGTTCTGCAGAGCGGTAGTAACGATGTAGCGGTCCTTTCTGGCTGTTGTGCAGCGATAACGGCCTTGACCTGGTCTCCTGCCATAAGGGCTTGTCGCCAAAGTCGAGTGATGACGCTTAGTGACACACCGACACGCTGTGCCACCCTCCTTTGGGTCTGGCCATCTTCCAGCATCTGGACGACCCTGGCCACCTCTTTTCTGTCAGATGGTGCGTAACTGCTTGGATACACAAGATGAAGGTATACACTGACAAAACAAGCCGCTGAAGATCCATGTTGGTGTTTGTTTCGAGAATTAATGAGGAATACATAGTTTCACATAACAGTCTTATATCGGGTACCTTGAGTTGTATTCTCCTTAAGTAAGATGAGTTTCCTTTGAGTTGCTTCAAACTTCACTCGCAAGCCTAAAAAATACACTTGTAGACGAACGGATATGTTTTCCATACATAAATTTAGGTATGATAAAAATATGCTGAAATATGTACTTGTTCCTTTAATTTTTTTAGCAGTATAGTTTTGACAGGTAATACTGTAGTTTGAACCTTACTTGCATGTTACCATGATCGCATTGGTTAATTTATCTGTACAAGAAGGGTTTGGTCTTTAACTACATGTCATCATTGTGGATGATGGACATTGTCATGTTTATAGTCAGTCATAAGCTTCTGGAAGCACCAGAATGAAGTGTCTGCGAGTTTAGCATTACTACATAGTACTTTACGTTTATGTCTCGTGCTTTTGAAGCTAATCACCTGTATAGAGCAAAATCTCTACTGTTTGTAATCCTTACCTTCTCTACAACGGCAAAGTCATGCTTTATCTGCATGAACTGAGCGTCGACTTCGTTCCATGCTTCTCAAGCAAAGACAATATGGGATGTTTACTTTGTTGCTCGATGGCTGTGACATACTTGAAAATGTGAACACCATCAGAAAGCTTGAGATTTTTTTAGAGTTCCTAGATTACTTTTTACAAATTGTCTTCCAGTCTTCATTTGTACCTTATATAAAAAGTGATCACTGCTGTCGCTAAGTCATTCAGGAAGAGATGACACTGAAGATTGGGTTAGCAAAAGCATTGTCTATACAGAAATACGTCACCTTGGCACTCAGTGGTTCTTTTTCGTTATTTCAAGTTTAGCAGGATAAGTTTACTGTTATACCGTTGTATGGATATCAAATTCGTATGTCTCAATGCTAGGAACAAATAAATTTAACTTTATGTTCTAAAAGTTGGACAAGTTGTTTTTCATTGTTCTACTTCTAGAAGATCTCTCTGGATAGATTTCTATAGAGCCACTCAAGTTCCTGAAAACTTCAAATTACAAAAGTTTGGCAAATACACATGAATGTGTGAAAATGCGTACTTTTGAACTACAAATCAAAACTGCATGCATAAATAGGAAGATCCATTTCAGTTCTCACTAAGCACGCACACACACACACAAACATACACTATCAAACGTATTTAAATTAATGCAACAACATTGTTACGTTACTTTTGTTTACAATAATAGCCCAGTAAAATTTAACAACCAGCTCTAAAAAGAATACATAACTGGATAACAATGTTTTTTTAATTCTTGGATAACAATGTTTTTTTAATTCTTGGATAACAATGTTTTTTTTTAATTCTTGGATAGCAATGTTTCTTATAACATTCCACATACCAGCTGTAGAAGGCAGAATGTAAACCTCTGCACTTAAATTTTTCACTAGATCTCAGATGTGTATGTGTGGGTGTCTGACGCTTAAATATCCCATTACTAGATACACGCAGATGTTGTCACACAGACATGTGGAACTTAAAACCTTCAGATGAAACTGGAAATGCAGAGAGTGAATGAAAAAATGCCTGTTAAAGCTACTTAAATATCATGGTAAACATACATTTGTTGTCATAACCACAAATCATTCATACACAGGAGACAACGAGAGAGTCGGTTAGAAATCCATAATTTCTTGGAGCAACAATATTCTGTATAAGGCTGGTGGAACATTAAGCTTTTCACAAGTAGCACAAGGATGGAGTTGGAACTCAGAATAAGATTTTCTCTGCATTTCTGAAAGCAACGAACCACAAATAGGTAGTTTTACAATATTACGTTTGCTATTGACTTGTGGGCAGTACTGAGTAAAATGAAAAGTGGTTAGTCCACAGATAGATGAGAGAAAGCAAAGAAGCTATATAATAAGACCATTACCAAGATATATAAACCAGACCTATGAAGAGATAAAGTTAAATGAGGTCTCGAATAAGCTTGCAAGAAAAGCACCTATTTCTAATCTAGTACAATTCTATTGGCAGAATATAGACTGTCACTGCTCTAGTAAGGCAAAAACAGCAACCATGGAACGTCTTCGTGGAGATTTTTGGAGGAATGAAACTAGTCTAAAACAAAATAACACGCACAGTATCTTCTTAAAGCAGAAGGCGAGGCACAAATAGGACGCAATACAGGAAAAAAGCCAATACCAACACAAGAAGAGGAACCATATTTCACTCCTGCGAGGCAACCAACCCTCCTCATGAGGGTGTCAGCATCTGACGGTGCAACCCCTGGAAAATCGTCGCTTATTCTTCTACTCAATTGTAAAGTTCCTTGTGGTTATCCTTTCATTCAAAATGTATTATAATTTGCGTTTGAGTTCGTTCAGTTGAATGTAGCAAATATGTTATTTAGTTTTAGTTCTGAATATTAGCCTTGTTGTACATGATGTTTCTTTTCTCCATTGTTGCACCTAAACACGCACAAAGCTTGTAACACGTGTATAAAGATTATCGAGACAATAAACGAGATGCTTACATGCTCAGCTACATTAACTGCTTTTATGAGACCTACCCTGTCAGCTTTTTGATTAATATAATTTCTTAAATGTTTTATGCAGAATACTGCTCGTGGTCCATGTCTTTCTTGGTTGCAGGACCACTAGTAACACATGAATCACACACACACATGCAGAGAGACAGAAAATAAAGAAAAGAACTACTACTACAGTTACATCCATTAATTATTTATTTCATTTTTGCTGGTTCTGTACACCGAGCGTTTCAGCATTTACAAATAAAATGCTCAATATGACGGACTATGTAAGACACCACCTGTAGTACATATAAAATACATTTGTA
The DNA here is from genome assembly GCF_004210375.1 of Tachypleus tridentatus. Classification (NCBI taxonomy): domain Eukaryota; kingdom Metazoa; phylum Arthropoda; class Merostomata; order Xiphosura; family Limulidae; genus Tachypleus; species Tachypleus tridentatus. The sequence continues at coordinate 52,067,236 of NC_134837.1, read as the reverse complement.
ATATGAGGGTTGAAACGAACTTATGAATCCATTACAAAACCTTTCATTAAATTAAAAATGTGGTGGCATTTCTTGTATTCGGTTCAAGAAAAGCGATTTTAATAACCATTGCTGAACGTTTAGATATTTCGTTTACTGTCTGAAAAATACTGTACGTAAAAAAAATTCTTATTTACTCATTACTGTTATTGTTCCAAATAATCATTATTTACATTCTTATACTAGTGAATCAAATTCAGTGCTTATTTTCTCTTAATTGTAATGCTGATTAAAGTATCATAAATTTTTGGATGATAACTAGAATCTAGTAGTAGTTCCGTCCATGATGATACTCTGAAGTGTTTTTGAGAGGAATTTCTGGTTCCTCATTAGGTTCATCACCATTTGAAAATTCTTCTGTGAAGCTTATTATTTCGGTGTTACTTCGCTAATGTTCATCTAAAGACGATTATGACGAATGACTTTTGGTTAGGTCCACCTGTATTTTTTGTATTCTGTGTTATTGTATTTTAGGTTAGTTGTTCTTCAAACTGATCCATGGCGCCAAGTGTAGCCTAGTGACAGGCATGCTGGGTTATGGGTTTGAGGGTATATTTTGTCACACAAAATATAAAAAAAACTGCATTTTGCATTTTGCAAAGTTGTCTCCAATTTTGGAACTGATAAGCAAGAGGGAAGGTAACTAGTCTACAGCACCCACCACCACCTTTTGGACTAGTTTATTTGAATAGTGGGTGCTGTAGACTAGTTACCTTCCCTCTTGCTTATCAGTTCCAAAATTGGAGACAACTTTTATGTGTAACTTTCCGTGATATACTTTGAAACAAACAAACTGACTGATCTGGACTTATGATTCTTCTGTATTCTGTTCTCGTACTATTTCTCTCAGTTTACTTGTCTGTATATTCTTCATATTCACTTTACTTGTCTGTTTATTCTTCATATTCACTTTACTTGTCTGTTTATTCTTCATATTCAGTTTACTTGTCTGTCATATTCACTTTATATTCTTCATATTCACTTTACTTGTCTGTTTATTCTTCATATTCACTTTACTTGTCTGTTTATTCTTCATATTCACTTTACTTGTCTGTTTATTCTTCATATTCACTTTACTTGTCTGTTTATTCTTCATATTCAGTTTACTTGTCTGTTTATTCTTCATATTCACTTTACTTGTCTGTTTATTCTTCATATTCACTTTACTTGTCTGTTTATTCTTCATATTCACTTTACTTGTCTGTTTATTCTTCATATTCACTTTACTTGTCTGTTTATTCTTCATATTCACTTTACTTGTCTGTTTATTCTTCATATTCACTTTACTTGTCTGTTTATTCTTCATATTCAGTATAGTGGTGAATGTAATGCTGTGTTAATTGCTTGTGTTTCAACTTGTGTCATAAAAATATTGGCTATAACTGGTGATACTGGGTTGCCCATGCTTAGGCCATTTGTTTGTATATAGTTTTGGTTGTTGAACGTGAAGTTTGTCTTTATCGTGGTGAATTCTATGAGGGTTGCTAATTGGTTACTGGGAATGTCTATAGTTGAAACACAAGCAATTAACACAGCATTACATCCACCACTATACTGGTACAGATATGTAGATGACACGGTTGCGGGATTCAAATCTACAGAACACATACTTAATTTTTTCAATCACATTAACTCTATACATCTCAACATTAACTTCACATGTGAACAGGAAGAAAGTAATCAAATATCATTTCTCAACCTCAAAATTACAAGAACCGACACACAATTCAAAACAGAAATCCACCGAAAAATCACCCATACTGGACTATACATTCCTTGGGACTCAGCACGTGAAACAAAACAAAAACTCAACATACTAAGAAACCAAATAAACACAGCCATAAAACTATGCTCACCAGATAAAATTAACGATGAATTAGACAAAATAAAACAATACTTCATCAACATCAATAAGTTTCCTCCACAAACCGTAGAAAACATCATACGCACATACCTAGACAGAAAGCAAAATCAACCAACAAAAGTAAATATATCTCACGAATCAAAAAATCACGAAACTATATACTGGTGTATACCATATATTCCTGACATCAGCAGACAAATAACCAACATTTGGCAAAAACTAGTAACAAAATATGACATTCCAGTTAATACCAAATTTATTCAAAAACCAGGCACAAAACTGAGGTCTATACTATGTAAAAACTACACTGACAAACATCACACCAACATTATTTATAAAATACAATGTGATAACTGCCACGACTTCTATATTGGAGAAACAAGTAGAAAAATGGAAACCAGATTCAAAGAACAAAAAGTCATCTTCACACGTTCTCGAACACTGCAAGTCAAATAAACACAACATAACCATAGAAAACACTCAAATACTAAATAAAGAAACAAACATAAACAAACTCAAAATTAAAGAAGCCTTACTTATACAACAACTTAAACCCAAAATAAACCAATATAAAGGAACGCCTTTATACCTATATTAAATATAATAAAATAAATAATATAAAATTATATATTCAAACATCTAACACCGCCCTCTACATTCCGACACTCAGTTACACAACCCCTTTCAAACGTGTGGTCAGCTTCCGGTCAGTTACCTCTTTCTTTGTGAACCTGACGATGACCGAAGAAGGTCGAAACGTTGTTCGCTCTTCTATGTAAAATATTTTCTCAACCCAAACGAGCCGTTTTTGTATATATAATACAAACGTCTAGAAACACGTAAAGTAGAAACATATCTGCATAACTACGTAAATTCAAACATATTTTATTTATTCATTTTATTTCTAACAATTCGAAAAAAAAGCTTTTATAAGACCTCTATTATTAATCATTAAAACTTCAGAGATAATTTAGTGTTTTCCATTGCGAGTGAAACTGCTGAAAAAAGGGTTATATTTTATAGTGTTTGTAATTTAGAATGTAGATCCAGAAGAAGGCTTATAACTAGCATATTAAACAATAAATACAAATCGACATTTTTATTATAACGTATATTTACCAAATAAGTATGTTAACCTAAAAAACATTTTTTTTGATGATTCAAAGGGTGTTTCATATAAACAATGGTTATCTCAACTAAAATATACTATACTAAACTGTTACGTGTTATTATTTTAATCGGACGAATTTCCGATTTATTATTTTGCGTGTGTTTTCTTTTAACAAAGCCACATTGGTGGTCTCTGCTCACCCACCGAAGGGAATCGAACCCCTTATTTTAACGTTGTAAATCTGTAGACTTACCGCTGTACTAGCGGGGAGGGTACGTATTATATTTTCAAATAGCCTGAAATGTTAATTTTAATTTTGGAAGTTAGCTGAATGTTGATATATATTAACTTTATGATATTTGCCAAAAAGGTTGATACACAATTTTCTTTCATAACACAAATATATTGTAATATACAAATAACAATACAACTTATATTAACGGCTATTACAAATAATTATTTCAAATACTGATTTATTTACAAACTTTTTACAAAATTACAAACAATATTAAGTATTCTATCTGTTAGGAAACTGAATACTGTTTCGAGGGTTCACGATAAACGAATTAGTTTCGAGTTGATATTAGAACAGTTCACGTAGAGGATAGCTTGCTAGTTCTATTCTTAGCTGGCTTCACGCCGTTTAAAAGCTGACATTTTACCGACGAAGATATCTAATGTCCTCTTAGACATGCAAACGTCTACAATTAATTTTGTGAAGTTAAACAGCTTATAATGTTTTGAGTCTATAAATGTTATTGGTCAAATATCTTTAGTTTTATATTGATAAGCGTTTTTATCACAGTTGTAGCTTCTGATATTTATAGTAAACTAACTGTAGCAAACAAAACAAAAAACTGTTTCTTGGTGCCTCGATTTATAACCTTTTAGGGTGAGTTTCTCGAAAGTTCAATTGGCAACAATATTCGAAGATACGTTATTGCTTTTGTAAAAAAATAATTGTTCATTCTTACACTCGAAAATCTTCTACAAATTTAAAAAATAGGCGGATATTTCGCAATATACATTTAACAATATAAATTACATGCATTTTTAAATACATATTTAACTAAAACAAACATTGATATTAACATAAATGTATATTAGTATATCCGTTACAAAACACTTATTCATTACACCATTTATCTTCATATTAGCTAGGATACCGAAGGCTATACTATTGTTTAGATTCAGTTATATTTTCTTTTTCTTTTACTTATGGTGCAAAAGTGATTAATATTTACAAAAGTAACGCCGGATAATAGTAAAGGTTAACCTAACCACATTGTTAGGGATTTTGCTTTTTTCATTTTGATTTACATGCACTAACACATAGATATAGTAACTAAATGTTTTATTAAAGATAACAACCAAACAAACAAACAAACAATAAATAAATAAACAAAATTGTCATTTTGTTCTTTAATACATAGATGTATAATGGACTGTCTGTCTCTGTTATGCCCATCACAACTATGGAAACTCAAACTTAAGGCTGACCCAACGAGGGACTTAAATAAAGTGTGGCAGTTCACGTGTTGTAAGTTTCACAACACAACAGAATAATTTGAAGTTTATTTATATAATTTAGCAAACATAGTATAATAATAAAATAATCAAAATTACAACTATGCTTAATATCTTACCACTCAGTTCAAATAGAAAAAAATAATATACCGTCGTAACGAATATTCTTTAAAGCCATATGCGTGAGGCTGATAAATGTACTACTCATTTGAGGCATTGTGGGATGTGTTGCATAGGTAAGTGGCAAGTATTGTGAAATAGGGTCCCTTTAATAACTTCTTAATTGCTTAATCGCTCCAGTAGATTTGTGTCCATGGCTTAAGTAAACTCATTCACTAGGCCTAATCAGTTCATAAGCATTAAATAAACACATACTTTACGCTTTTACGGATAGTCTGACAATTTACTCCACGTCTCCCTATAATGTACTTAAGGCGTAGCATGTCTTCCAGTGGATCAGATGTAACCATCAAGGATTTTAACGCTAAAAATGGCGGTTAAAAAGAAACAAATAGATCTAAAGCTAATATTCTTTCAATAAAAATGGTTCCTATGAGCTAAACTGGCAACCCCAACTACAAACAATAGTCAACTAAATTTTTTATTTTTTGAGAACCAGAGTGAACGTCACAATATCTTCTAAAACTTATGATACAAACGCTATAAAGTAAAAATGACACGTTACTATAACTATACAGATGTGAGTGTATAGTGCTACCCCAAACATACAAAAACGGACATACATCTTGATAACGTTCATCCAGGAAACTTATAATAATAACAACTTCAGTTTAGGAACGTTTGTAATAAATCAACTGAAACCCTACTCCCAAAGCCTGGGAAGCTAGGTGAACTACGCCTCACGGTTTGGTGGTTAAATCCTATGAGTGAATTATGAGACATGCCTTCCGTGCTCAGCAACTCTGTTGCTTTAAGATGGAAATTTGAAGTAATGGAAGGGATAAAGTGAACTATATTGCTGGCGGAAGAAGGAAGCAGTAGTTGTTTTGTGATAAAAGATAACAAATCACTTCGCACGTTTTCCTCTTTATCTATGTCCATCATGTTCGTTTTATCTTCTTTCTTCGCTAGATCTAAGAAACCGAAAAGAAGGGAAGTTCCATTCGACCATGGGTTTAATATGTTATATCTGAACAAGAATAGTAGAACAGGACACATTCTTAACACATTCGTTCCCAAGGTCACATCTGTGGAATTTCGTTTTGATCCAACTTGATTTTTTTTATACCGAGTAGTTGTTTTTTGTGCGTACCAGATTTAAAGTTATTAAGTCTAACTAAATACGGCTTTTGTCAATTAAAAAAACTAGTGACATGGACCTCTATGAAAAAAAACATTTACTTTCAGGACCATGTCACTCAAATCGTTTTTGTTTTAACAAGAGGCACATTTTACTTTTGTGACAAATAACCCATTTGCGAAATGAAAACAAAACAAAACATTTTCAACTAGGATTTACAATTCAATGTTTGTTTTGTTATATATATGTATATACATAATAACTTTTTATATTGTGATATAATACATATCTATACAAGTAAGTGTTTTGCTGACTAAACATTATTTTAAAACCATAACTACTGTTTAAGAATAAGCTTTACGAACCATCCCTTACAGATTTAAGTAATGTGAATCACGTTTGCGTGACATGGACTTAATAACATATTGTGCGTCACTCATTTGCGAGTGATGCTAGAAAGAAAGTGTTAAGAATCCAAAGTTATTATAGTTTTGTTTGTTGTTAAGCGCAAACTTACAGAATGGACTATTCGTGCTCTGCCTACCGCATGGTATCAAAACTGGATTTTAAGGCATTATATTTCCTTAAACTAACCATTGAGCCACCAGGAGACATCACATGCTGCTGAATCTCCTCTAGTGCAATCCTTAAATCTACAATATTTTGCACTGTTTAATTAATTAAAACATATGTCCCTGTTCGATGTTTCAAAATAGAGTAAAACATGTTTAAATGTTATTAATCATTTACGGTCTTTGTCATATCAACTAAGGTTGAAAGACTATATGTAGCGTTAGAGCTATAATAGTTTGTATATAGAAGCTCTGATGCAAAGGTTACAAAGATGGCATTTTAAATATTTGTCTCTTTCCCCAAAGACCTCTCCTCTCACACACACACCAATGATGCAGCGGTATGTCTGCGGACTTTACTGCTAGAAACGGAGTTTCAATACCCTTTGTGGGCAGAGCACAGGTAGCCCAATGTGTAGCTTTGTGCTTAACTACAAACAAACAAACTTTCAATAACAAATACTTCGATAACTGGTGAATAATTGGGTTTCATATAATAACAGTTTGGTACTTTGTATAAAATCTGAAAGCTCTAAATGGCTTAAAACTATTTATTACTAAAGCAGTCACTTTAAAACTATTTTTTAATGATTAATAGTTGTACCTGACGCGGTCAATTATTTGTGTAAAGTTGCACGAAACCTGGTTGTATGAATTAGAATACCCGTGATTATTTGTTCAGCGATCAATCTATGTCCATACAGACAGACACACGTGTTTTAAGCACGTGAATTTGAACGGGGCTAGTCGGTTGTAGAACTCAGTCACGGGTCAAAGATCCTGCTAAGTATAACAGAAGTAAGAAACTGAGAAAGAACTTAGTAAAATTTATGACCTATTGTGTAGCAATCTTTTCATGGTAAGAAAACCAACACACGCCGACGGATTATACACTAAGGAAATATATATATATATATTTATTCCCCTCAGTGTTAAGCTGCGTTCGCTCTTTAGAGTGGTGGGGGAATTCTGATTACATCATTTCCACGTGCAACCGGCAAAAGGTTTTTATGTCTAACTCGGTGTTGAAGCTTCCACTAGCTGTCGTAGCTATAGTGCAGTGTGAGGAGATCGATTGTGTCTGTAACTGACTTTGTTACATTGTTTGACTAATATCTCACGAATTCCTAAACACATTGTAAGGGTTTCTCAATGAAACGTTGATCTGATACGATGTAGTGTGTATGGAACGTATATTAAATAATACATTAAGAATAGACGAGGGCCTCAAAATTCGTTTAATGTTTTCTTTATTCAGTTTCAGCGTCTTCTGTTCCTTTCAAAACTATAGTAGCTTTTCTGGGGTGCATTTGTAAGAAATCAATATTGTTATGGAGGAGAAGGTAATAGAGATGATGTAATTCGTCAGTTAAATTAAAGTCAGTGAAAAAAGTTATAGTAAACGTGACCTTCCCAATCTTAACAAATACTGAAAAGGCTATTAACTAGGCCTACCGAGTATTCATGAGTCTGGTTGAAAAATACAGCTGAACCTAACGAATTTTTACTTCTTTGTACTTACCTAGCTTTTATAATATATACTGGGTTCCTTGACAAAACCAGCTATAAAGTATTTATAGGCACCTAGTCTTTCACAGGCTTTCAAAGTATTCGAAGTGTAAGATCATGTTAAATTTATTAGATATTGGATTTACAATACCCGGACATTTACAGTTATGTAAGTCTTAGGTACTCTCCCATCGTTTAACTTTTAGAACATCAGTTTAGGAAGTAAATATGGGTCATTTATTCCCATCAAAGAATGCTTTTGTAAGTAGCGTGTCCAACATTCTTTATTCAAGTGATACACTTCAGTTGAAAAAGGAGAATTCATTGTATTTCTGTTGGTAATTGTACTAGTCAAGAAGCTTTTATCAGCGTAATCATGACACTCATATCCATCCAACATGGCGCCCAACACAGATGCAATGTGTGTCACTTATGTAGGGTCTATAGCTGTACGGTGCACGTACGATCAAAGAAACTAATGGTACTCATGTATAGTTTACCCTTTATATGAGTTTATCTAATCAAAATATTTTACATCTACAAAAAAAGCGGAACTAGAATAAAAACGTCAGAAGTGTTATTAAAGGAGAGCCAAGTTACATAAAAGAGCAGAAACTTGCACGTTAAACAAGACAAAGTTGAGAAAAACTGGGCACACTTTCTATATTCGTCTTTATATATGTAAAAATGACTCGTTTGGGTTGAGAAAATATTTTACTTAAAGGAGCGAACAACGTTTCGACCTTCTTCGGGCATCGTCAGGTTCACACGATGACCGAAGAAAGTTGAAACGTTGTTCGCTCCTCTACGTAAAATATTTTGTCAACCCAAACGAGCCGTTTTTACATATATATTTCTCTACAAGTGGGTTTTCTCGACATCACTGACTATATTCGTCCTTATATTTGTTCCAGTTATAATAAAAAGACATGCTTTCCTGTGTGTATCAGATATAAGTGATTTTCAGAGTGGTTGTCAACTGTCATATCACTGTGTGTTTTTGTAATGTTCTTTGTACAGCATGATTGAAGATAGCTGAATCTGGAATAACTTTGAAGCGATCAGTCAACTGAGACTGAGACTCAAGACTGACTTGTGTTGCACTTTACAACTGTGGCCAGTCGTCATCTTTTTCTTCTGTCACTTAATAGCAGCTGGTAGCCAAAGTTGGAGCAAAGCTTCATTCTTTAGATTGCTACCGCTACAGACTTTTATGAGAGTTGTTTTAGAATGGCTGGACGAATAGGGAATTTTTGATAACGACACTCCAGCTAGACGAGTACTTGCAACACGCCTTTTTGAACGAAAAAAGTGTTGTAGATTACGCATTATGCATTCACACTTAATCAGTTATAGGGTTGAGTAATCACCGAATACATCAGATGTCTTTTACAAAAATAAAAAACTAAATAAAAATGCGTGTTTTTTGCATGTGTGTGTATTGGCAAGGAGGGGTTCTCTGTTAATATAAGGCCTGGCATGGCCAGGTGGTTAAGGCACTTGACTCGTAATCTGAGGGTCGCGGTTTAGAATCCCCTTCACACCAAACATGCTCGCCTTCTTAGCTGTGGGGGCGTTATTATGTGACGGTCAATCCCACTATTCGTTGGTAAAATAGTAGCCCAAGAATTGGCGGTGGGTGGTGATGACTAGCTGCCTTCCCTCTAGTCTTACACTGCTAAATTAGGGATGGATTGCTCAGATAGCCCTCGCGTAGCTTTGCGTAAAATAAAAACAAAACAAACAAACTGTTAATGTAAAATATTAGAAATAATTATTTAAGCTCTGAATAAACTTTTTAAGTATCATGGAATTGCTAAACCAGTATAATTCTCATAAAATTCCATGAAGTTACGCTATTTCTAGCAATAATGTGGTGATGCACAGACTCATAGCTCTTAAGACAGATATATCACAGTATAATTGGCCCGGCATGGCCAAGCGTGTGACTCGTAATCTGAGGGTCGCGGGTTCGCATCCCCGTCGCGCCAAACATGCTCGCCCTTTCAGCCGTGAGGGCGTTATAATGTTACAGTCAATCCCACTATTTGTTGGTAAAAGAGTAGCCCAAGATTTGGCGGTGGGTGGTGATGACTAGCTGCCTTCCCTCTAGTCTTACACTGCTAAATTAGGGACGGCTAGCACAGATAGCCCTCGAGTAGCTTTGTGCGAAATTAAAAAAAATAAACAAACACAGTATAATCTTGTAGACATCAAGGTTTATGGTGGTAAAATATACTCGGTGCAACAGATTGAGGTAAATCTTCATGTTTGAGTAGGATTTGTATAAAATATTCTAAAGAGGGCAGTTTAAACAGCCACTGTTGATAATACAGTGGTTGAGGAAGAAAGCTCAAATTGTTGAAAAGCAGCGTGGAGTTGGTGAGAGTATTTTCTTTAAATGATAATCAACAGTCTAGGAAGGATTTTGCTAAACGTACAGCTGTGAATATTAATCCAGAAGAGAAAAGAAGTGTATATCAAAAATCAGGATCGTTTGTATGATGACAAAGAAGAATACATTATTATGGTCAACATACGACTTCTACAGTGAAGCAAGTGATGGGACAGCACATTTAGAACAAGGCTTTACAATCACACACTGACAGACATAAAACCCTGGATTCCCCCCATTAGACGGTAAGTCTGTGGACGTTTACTGCTGTAAACCGGGTTCGATACCCGTGGTAGACAGCGCACAGATGATCCTTTGTGTAGCTTTATGCTTGATAACAAACAACAAGAATGAAACTCTAGTGTACTGCTCTGATAAAAAAAACAAATACAGAATTATTTGTTTGTTTGAATTTCGCGCAAATCTACTCGAGGGCTATCTGCGCTAGCCGTCCCTAATTTAGCAGTGTAAGACTAGAGGGAAGGCAGCTAGTCATCACCACCCACCGCCAACTGTTGGGCTACTCTTTTATCAACGAATAGTAGGATCGTCCATCACATTATAACGCCCCCACGGCTAAAAAAAAGTCGAGCATGTTTGGTGCGACGGGATGCGAACCCGCGACCCTGAGATTACGAGTCTCACGCCTTAACCCACCTGGCCATGCCAGACCTTTTGCTTTCGTTCATATGTGTTTATTCACATTAATTACTTTTACATTATACTCTACAACTTGTAGACTATACAGTACTAAGTAATAAAACAATAGAATTTATAACATAAGAGCTGCTTTGTTAATGTTTCTTCTCTGAGCGAAATGGTCTGAATCTGAAAATTTAAAGTAGTTAATATAATGTATAAATACTAACATGTATATTGTTATTAATCAAATGTTAAATGTAGTGATTAGTTTTTCAGCCTAAAAATAATGTTTGTGGCTAAATTAAACTGAATAACAAATATTTGTAAACAGTTACGCACGTACGTACTGTGTGTGTGTGGGTGGGGAAGTGATGTAAAAAATATGTGTTTATACAGTCATAGTATAGCAGTTTCAATGTTTAGAATGTTTGTGGATTTTATTTGAAAAACCACTCAGTTATTTCAGCTGTATTTATTGTAGAAATGTTTTCAGGCTTAATCTCGTAGTATAAATACATCGCCCTCCGCTAGTACATCGGTAAGTCTACGGATTTACAACGCTAAAATCAGGCGTTCGATTCCCCTCGGTGAGCTCAGAAGATAGCCCAATGTGGCTTTGCTGTAAGAAAAACACAAACACACAGTATTAATATGCTTCGCATGCTGATTGTGCTCACTACATGTGTTGATTTTTGTTCTCACAAATTAAAACCTCTCTTCCAAACATCTTGTGTACGGGCTTGAGAATACAGCACCATTAATAACAAATGTTCACTTCATCATTAGATTAAAACTTAATTTGATGGTTCTGGTTACTTGGATTTCCTCAACGACTTAAGCCACATACTCGAGATTTTTGGCGCTGTGTATTTCATAATTATTTCCAAAACACTACAAATGCTAATATCCACAAAAGAGAACTGTAAAATATTAGTGACAGTGATTAGTAATTAACAATGGGATCTGTAAGAAACTGAATATCGACACACTACATTAACCCACACAATATCAATTGTATATTAAAATACAAAACATACTCTGAGCTAAAATATTAACTTATGTTAACAAAAGGAAATAGGTTAAAACTTATAACAGTGACTGTATATTGATACTAGAAATAAGCCGTTTTATAACTCCAAAATGCAATATTTTGTTTAATTAGAAGCTCAACATTTCGCTTCCCAGTTTTTGAGGAGAGTTTACAAAGGTCCCAGTGGCATAACGGTATGTGTGCGGACTCCCACCTCTAGAATACAGGTTTCGATACTCATGGTTGGCAGAGCACAGACAACTCATTGCGTACCTTTGTGCTTTATTCCAAACAAACGATCATTAAAACTCAAACTGACAGTACAGGGTTTTTATTTGAATTTTCTGGCTATTTGCCTTTTTAATTGCAAATGGTTGGTTTGGTGTTTGATGGTGCAAAGCAACTAGGCTATCTGCGCCAGTTGCAAATAGAGGATCTACTATCTTTTGGTTTTTTGTCTTCTTCCATTCTGAGTAGTTATCTAACTAATCCTTTCTCGATCGACATTAGATGAGCTATTTTTATGCATTATTGTAATTGCAGGATGGTATTTTTACTTATTTATTTTGAAATGTTATGATTTAAATACCAAAAACAGAGAAACATTCGTAAACCAACAGTTAAAAAAGTGTTATAGAAACAAGTTCCTTTTGTCCATCCCTATTAAGTTGTCTGCTTGGGTTCAGATTCACACTTCTGATTTGTTTTGTTGTTTGGTTTTCCGCTTTAACTGATTATAGTTCTGTTATCAACTGAACAACATGAGTTAAAGATGTACTTCATCAACTTTGTTGTTGTAATCCTTCTCTTTTTGAGAGGAAATAATAATGGAAAGTTCAGTCCGCTCGAAAATAACATGTACGTTTTATATATATTCAACTTCAAATTTCACAATTAACTTAACTAATGTTTATGACATGCTTAACTTTGCAGATAAATTATTTCTAAAATATATTTCTCTTACTTGGTAATTAGAATTTCTGTTTTTATTTCGAATCATAAAATAATTATTCACTGAATTGGACTGATTAACTGATAGAAAATCCCACAAAATTAAAAAACGTTTACTCATTAATAATCCAGCAAATTCACTCAATGATTCACTTCAACAAACTCAATAATTAATACCCTCCAGTGGCACAGCGGTATGTCTGCGGACACAGATCACTAAAAACGGGGTTTCGACACCCGTGGTGGGCAGAGCACATATAGCCCTTTGTGTAGCTTTGTACTTAATTACAAACAATAATTAACTCTAGCGTGATTCATTATTTACATACGTTCAACTTATAAAGAAAGTTCCAAACAATGAATCACGGCCATAACACTAAAGTCATTTTCATTTAAATAACAACACACATATGTAGAAACATCTTGATTGAGGAAGCCATTAATAATATTAACTGGGAATTATTTATAGAATTTCTATTGATGTGAAGTTATCCTATCAGTCACACTGGTTTCGACACCACCAGGGATGGTTGTTTTTATCTGCCTTTTGGATTTATTGACTCAAGCCAGGCTCTGTAAAGGCCTATTGTTTTGATTTTTTTGTCATCCGTCAGTTTTCGGCTTATAATCACCAACTCTACAACCTGCCTCAATTTCACCTTTCCCTTCACGTCTGCCTACACGCCTTAAGATTTTTTTTTCAAAGCACAGCCTAGTTATAATTCGCTCACCTGGTTCAAATAGACTAATACGCCATCAGAAATTCATAATCTTTAGTCTAGCGCGGGGTAAAGGAAGACTGCTTAATCTTCGAACACTCTTGATGATTGATTATTTCTTCTGGGAAGATTAATTTTATATCAAAACAAGTGCCAGAGAGAAAAGGCATAACGCATTTTTATTCGAAGAAGCTTCGAACGCTTCGTAACACACTAATTTTGTAAAAATAACATTAAGGAAGTTACGAAAAACCTTTATTAATCGAGATTTAATACAATCTACCCATAAAAAAGTACACGACGACTAGAAGAAAACAATATCCACAAAGTGCTTTATTTTATGTTTAATAATTTATATTCAACTTTTAACGCTGTTGTGTTCTACATGAAACGTATCAACTGAAACAGTTTCAGAGCGACCCAGAGGTTAGCATGCATGATGTTAGATGTGTAAATCCAACGTACGCGTCCCATTACTGCCAAAATACCGCGTTCTAAAGTTTGGGTTATGAGTGCATTACAAGGGTGTGGTCAAATCCAATTATTCGGTAACATTGTTTGTTTGTTTTTTGAATTTCGCACAAAGCTACTCGAGGGCTATCTGTGCTAGCCGTCCCTAATTTTGCAGTGTAAGACTAGAGGGAAGGCAGCTAGTCATCACCACCCACCGCCAACTCTTGGGCTACTCTTTTACCAACGAATAGTGGGATTGACCGTAACATTATAACGCCCCCACGCTGAAAGGGCGAGCATGTTTGGCGCGATGGAGATGCGAACCCGCGACCCTCAGATTACGAGTCGCACGCCTTAACACGCTTTATTCGGTAACAGAAGAACAGGTTAACATTTGACTATCAATGCTATTGACAAGTACCATCACTCAAAGTCAAGTAGTTTAAAATAGGGGACGAACACTGCACATATCCTTCGATTAACTTTAGACAAAAATCCGAAAACAAACATAACCTACTTAATTAACTTCATTTATTTAGTTAAAAAATAAAATATCCGGCAACACAGGCATATTCTAATATTCTTAAAAATTATATTGTTAATTCATGGTAAGCGTGTTTCAAGGTAAAGTTGGAACTGTCTGAGAGTCAGTTAACGACGCTTGCTATTGGTTACACACATTATCGTGAGAAACGAGTTGTCGTGACAACGGCCTTTGGAACAACGCCAAGCGCAGTAGGCCACTAGTAAGTATTTCTTTACGCTGTGCTGTTGATTGTCAATTTATTCGTGCCAAATGATAATACTTTGTGACATATATAAGGAGGCTTATACTTACGAGTAGGCTTACAATAACACATTTTTTCTAGAACAAACATAGTTGTTTGCTTAAGAAGTACATTTTCTCTAACTTCAATGAATGTAAATTTTAATGGCGTTAGTAAGTTTCAGTTAAGTAGGCCCAATATCAGTATATATCGCTAAACAACTGGTATCATTTAACGTGCAAAAACAAACACAATTATCTGTCATGTTGACTCTGGAACATTTTTGCCAGGACATAAGATGTGTCAAGAACTTTTGAGTAAAATTAGGAATACAATTTTTTTGTACAATTTGGACCTACATATAAAAAAAAAACACACAAACTTGAACTTTCGCAAGTAACCTTGCCTCTCCAGTCCTATACTTTTTTCGTTTTATTTCAGCTGAAATCCTGGGTGCCTAAAATGTCAGAAGACATTTAGTCTCTTCCTATTTAAAATAGATCAAAAGTTAAAGCGACTTGGTTTATGTTTGGCAGCCTTCTTGCTTTGTTTTTCTCAAGTTTTGGTCCAATTAACCTCAGTACACAACACTTTCAGAACTAGCAGATTAAAACTGTATAAAAACTGTATATTTTATTTTATTCAAAACTATCTTCTAGTGTTCTTTAGGCCCAGCGTGGCCAGGTGGTTTAGGAGCTCGACCTGTTATCTGAGAAACACGGATTCGAATCTCTGTCACACCACACATGCTCGCCCTTTCAGCCTTGGGGGTGTTATAATGTGTCATTCAATCCCACCATTCGTAAAAGAGTAGTTCAAAAGTTTGCGGTGGGTGGTGATGACTAGCTGCCTTCCCTCTAGTCTTACACTACTAAATTAGGGACGACTAGCGCAGATAACTCTCGTGTAGCTTTGCGCGAAATTAAAAAAACATACAAATAGTGCTCGTTTCCAAATAAGGAACTAAACTAAATAAAATAGAGTGGATTCCATACGAGATGTAAATTTCGGTTTTTAACATATTCTTTATTTAAAAAAATTAGAACCTCTAATATACCATTATTTTTTTTTCTAATGTGATTAATGAGTCAGCAAGAATTTGTACAGCAACCTCTGTACGCAATTGAAAGCGTCGATTTCGAGAAAAACTGATATCAGTGTAGTGCGCTCGTTGCAATAACATAACATGATGTAACATAAATTTTGTTCCTGGATAGTATGTGTTATTTCTTAATTGCTTATATTGTAAAAGTACAGAAAATGGCCATTAAACCTTCAAACTTTGCTTTTGTGACCTGGATAATGAAATTCAGAAATTAACCTATTTTTATGTAAAAACGGGCAATTTTGCATAATTTCGTTTACATAAGGTCTGGATAAAACAATATATGAATCAAGATTTACATGTATTTATACTAACGTTATACAAAAGTGAAAAAAAAAAAATGTCTAGAAGTGAGTAGTTTTTCGAGATTTGCGACTGTAATGTAAATCCTTTTTATGTATAAACCCCCAAATATAGTCTCTTATCATGTTTTCGTTATACGCTCCTTGATAGCGTATCAAGGAGTATCAGTATCTTGACGAGTGAAGAAGCTTGAGAAATGTCGATGACGCTTCCTATGACTTACGACTTTCATCTAATAAATCCCACTCCTTGAACCTAGATGTCAAAAGCTCGGCATTCGACTTTGTTGGACCAAGATCTCTGATGAAGTCTTTCAGGTACAACAGTACGGGTTTCTCTCACCAGCTGCACCTCTGAAATTGGGTCCGGCATGGCCAAGCGCGTAAGGCGTGCGACTCGTAATCCGAGAGTCGCGGGTTCGCGCTCGCGTCGCGCCAAACATGCTCGCCCTCCCAGCCGTGGGGGCGTTATAATGTGATGGTCAATCCCACTATTCGTTGGTAAAAGAGTAGCCCAATAGTTGGCGGTGGGTGGTGATGACTAGCTGCCTTCCCTCTAGTCTTACACTGCTAAATTAGGGACGGCTAGCACAGATAGCCCTCGAGTAGCTTTGTGCGAAATTCAAAAAACAAACAAAACCTCTGAAATTGTAATCTGGATCTTCCACCTCTACCTCCTCTTCTGTTTTGCTGCTCTCTTTTTAGGATGGCTGCTTTCTCTCTGGTGAAGTGGGTACATGGAGCTCAGGACAGTGTGGCACTGGGGCGATGGATGATGGAAGGTCCGGATACGTGATAGCAGATGCATTCTTGCCAGCCTGTTATTGCAGAAGTAGCAATTGCTTGAGTGGTCAGTGGATTCACGCCAAATTCTTGGAACAGCGAACTTTATGGCTCTCTTTTCCCCTCTGTACCATCCTGCAAAAGAGCAAAATAAAATTATTATGAAGAATAAATTTATTTCATCCACAACTAATGTGTAAGAGGTTCATGCAAAATATTTTATATGTGATATATATTTTATACTATTGGAACTTAAAAAAAAATTAATTAAAAGATATTTAAATTTTAAAATATCTAACATTTGTATAATATAAAATCTTACTATTCGAGCAAGCAAAAATTGTCCTCTTACACTCCAGAGATTTTTTGCAGTGCTCACAGGTAAAATGAGGTGCCCAGGGTTTGTCTTGATCCCTAACAGGTATGCCGAAATATGTTTTGTAGACTTCACACATTTTAGCAGATGCTGTCACAGTGTATCTTTTTGCTCTTGTCTTGATAAATTGGCCGCATACATAGCAGAATGCGTCTGGAGAATGCCTGCAGGTTCTTGATGCCATCTCTGATAAAATCAGATAGGTCTATGTGTGTTCACTTAGGCAGCTAGAACTAAACTGAAGTGGTGCGTCCCTGTATACATATATTACTATGGAAAGTTTTAGAAAATTCTCGTAAGTTCTACAACATTCTAGAAAGTTCTTGAAAATTCTTGTAAGTTCGAGAAGATTCTCTATCAGCTACTTAGCACTGTATCTACCTGGAATGTTCTGGAAAATGGGTATATTTGAAAATTTCATTTCCCAAGTCACAAAAGCAAAGATTGAAGAGAAGAATAGGTCTTTTTTTATTTACTTTTGGCATAAGCAATTGAGAAATAACACTTTCTGCCCAGGAACAAGAAAAAGTAAAAATTTTGTTACGTAGTGTAATAAATAAAACGACAAAAACATCACAAGTACTTTTTCGTAATCCGATTCTACTTCACACGTTGTTTTATTTATAGATCGACTCGTCCTTCTTTTATATTTGTTAAAACTATGTTTTTTTTAAGCCTTTAACATATTTATATAGATTTGCTTAATGAATACCAGAGGGTGCAATCATCTAAGATTATAATGTTTAAATGGAACAGTTTGTTCTCACCTGTCAGATATGCCAAAATGAAGATATAATTCTTTACAGTATAGTGTTATTTGAAATACAACCAAATGGAGGTAAAATTAAAATTGACCGAACGCTGTGGTGGCGCCAGGATATTTTCTTTGGGGGAGCTGAGGTAAACTGTGGAGGGGCTTCCAAAATGCCATCAATATGAAGTATAGATGGTAAATTACAATAATGTAAATACCAAGGTACATTTCAGAAAGGTGTGCTATTTGGAACTGCGTTTTCAATGCAGTTTTCATTGGAAACTCATATTCTGATTAATAATTCATTATTACAAATTAGAAATAACCTGTTTATGAAAATATGCGTATACGTAAAAGAGGAAGCTCACCTAAATTCCACCAAGTTGACCTTCACAGAAAGGCTGGTTTCTTCATAAGTTCACATTTCATACAGACCAAACTGTGATTGTGATATTGTTCTTATTATCATAAGTGTGACAAGCACCTGTTACAATAATGTTACTACTACATTACATTAAATTAGGCACTTCTTAGTAGCCCAATGACAATTTTAAAATTCATTCTAGAATTGTTTAGAAATATTGTTTGGTCAGTTAACATGTAAGGTTATTATCTAATCATAAATATAACATTAATTGGATTGTATGACATAATGTTAAGTGTATGCCACAATCATCAGTACAATTTTGGATGGCTGATATACAATGCAAAATGATCTCACAGAGAACACAACACCAGCTAAATACTTTATAGTTTTGACCTGTACACAATACACTTATACATGCATGCTATGTTTTACTTTTCAATAAAAGATAAATGAAATTAATGGGTAAATACCTGTGAAACCTTTGGTTTATCAAGTAAAATTCCATGATGATCTGTTGTAACTTGAAATCAACGTGGTTATCTAATCTTCGTCAAAGCTTAAGTTTCAGTGCATTCAGTACATTGCTATGGGACGCATGACACATACTTCCGTCTTAATGAAGACGTTGAGTTCTACAGATCTATGTCTCTTTCATGTTAATTGTTAAGCAACCGCCACTAACCAAACGAGTGGAACAGCGATAAGTTTACCAACATGCAGTGTTGTCCACAACAGATAACCCAGAATGGCTTTGCTCTGTAACAATCAAAAAACTCTTCGGAATCTCAAGCTTCACGCTTTGTTACCAACTGTGAAAGCATTTTGCATTAAGACTTACAAAACAACAGAAAAAGGCCGGTGAATGTAGAACCAATAATTGAATTTCTTTAATGACGTCGATTTTTCAAAACGATCTAAAATATTTGAGATTAATGTACAGGTCAGTACGGAGAATATTTGAAATGAATATTCTAATTTATAAATTTGTGAGATGAAACACCAACACATATTGTGCGAAACACAATCACCGTGCAAAACATGTTAATACCACTGTCATCTAAGGGCATGATCCACCCAGAGGATTTGTAAAAAAAAAAGAAAAAAGTTCTATGAGTTAAATGGGAAAGCAATTTTGTATGAAATATGGCTTAAACCGTTGTATAGTTGTTCACATAAAATCAACAAGCGTCCAGAATGTCAAATACCATAAAGAGCTGTACTATAACTATAAAAGGATATTTTTTAGTTACATCATAAAATTAGGGGGTTCAGCCGATTACCCCCCATACTGCGTACGTGCGTGATGTAAAGGTGTGAGGAAACGTACCATGATGTATCTCCTGGTTCATTCTTCGATGGTGTGTTAAATTTTGGATGTAGTTATACGTTTCTACATAGTCAAGTGTTAAAACATTACTTATGTTTCAACATAGCATTAAATTACTGGATCACCTTTGCGTTTACATGTACCATGTGAAAAAGATAATATATTTTCATAAAAAAATATCAAATTCAGCAAAAGCGGTGACTGAAAGAAATACCAAAGTTAAATTCAGGGGTAGGTATTACAGTGGATCAGTAGTAAATTTATGGACTTATAACACCATAATCCGGAGTTCGATTCCACCTTAGTAAACCGAGTATAGGTATCCTATTTGCGCTAAAACCACAAAAACGAAAAAAATCCACAAATTCCTCATGAATAAAAGGATGGCGTGCCTTCTACCTAAAATTTTCTTTAGGGTGTAGCATGTCCTGGCGGTTAAGGTGCTTGACTCACACTCTGCAGGTCGCCAGTTTGAATCATGTCACGAAGTACGTTTGTCTTTTTCAGTCGTTGGGTGTTATAATATTACGCTCAATTCACTTTTTTTTGGAATAAAACAAGTATTCCAATAGTCAGTGGTGGATGGTGTTGACTAGCTAACTCCTTTCTAGTCTATCACTTTTAAATTAAAGACGGCTAGTGCATGTAGCCTTCGATTAATTTTATGTAAAACTCCAAAAGAACAAACCTTTATTAAGCTAAACCAAAACTCGTGACTCACGAGTACAGCACACAATAAAAACTTTACCATAAACCTGCTGTGACGTAAGGTGGAAACGTGGAGGTTGTTTCGTTTCTTTAAAAGAACGTAGTTAGGTGTTGTTATTAAAGTTGTGAACTTATAGAAGTCGCTTTTAACATATATGTTACAGCTACATAATGTTGCTGTAGAGGTTCCATTTACATCGCTGTGATAGAGATAATCTTATTACACCATTTGTTGTGTTTGCTTTTGAATTTCGCAAAAAGGTACTCGAGGTCTATCTGTGCTAGTCCCTAATTTAGTAGTGTAAGACTAGAGGGAAGGCAGCTAGTCATCACCACCCACTGCCAACTTTTGCGTTACTCTTTTACCAACGAACAGTGGGATTGACCGTAATATTATAACGCCCCCACGGCTGAAAGGACTAGCATGTTTGGTGCGACAGGGATGCGAACCCGCGACACTCAGATTACGAGTCGCACGCCTTAACACGCTTGGCCATGCCGGGCCCATTTGTTGTGTGTTCGATGGTAAAATAAGAAATCTTCCAATGATAAACACAGTCCTCTGAAATGTCTCTTCAACCAGGAATAGACAGACGCCTACAGTAAATATTGAGCGGACTGCATAAGGTTACCCAATACAGAGATAAAATAATAACATTAAACCTTTTCAAAATTACTCCATCAGATGGATAGCAGAGCAAACAGGAATATACAAATGTCGTTTCCTGAAAAATGAAGCTCTTTCGACGTTTACCTTATTCATATTTTAATGAAATACTACTTTAAAGTACAGACTTCTGTCTTTAAAAAAAATCAAACTTCCGTGACTCAGATAACCATATATACGATGTATAATATTTTCATATGATTCTGCCGCAGGCCTTCGTTCATATATACTACAGGTAGGCTACATGATAAGATATGGATAACTTCTCCCAAACAAAAATTCATGTTGTGAAAAGCTTGATCAAAACTTTATGGTATATTTCAAGTGATGCAATCAAAGTACTGGCATTGAGCTACAAAGAAATTAAAAAAAGTATTTGACTGACACAGTGAAATCAGACATACAAGAGCCAGCTATAATTCATGAAGCTAAATCTTTAGTTAGCATATTAGGTAAACTGAATGCTGCTCGTATTTGGCCAGAAAATCTCAGTCTGAAATGTGATTTAAGGCTCTGCCCTAAAATTTCTCTTTCGGAGTATAGTGCAAAAAATAGAAATAATCTGCTATAGACTTAAGTATAACCTTATGTATCATAAACTGTGTGTATAGGCTTAAGTATAATCTCATGTATCATACACTGTGCCTTTAGGCTTAATTATAATCTTAGGTATCATACATTCTCTTTAGACTTAAGTATAATGTATCACACGCTATGTCTTTAGGCTTAAGTATTATCTTATGCGTCCTGCCTATTGCCTGTAAAATATAATCTCTACTACCTGTGGATAACTCGATTGACATATATTCGTCTTTGGGTCTGGTGCTTGACCTATGTCCTAACTGCTACCTGGGGTCATTACAGACATCCTTATAGTCCATAGTTGTCATAGAACCCTAAAACATCTCTTCCACTATCATTTGATTTTACAAAACAAAAATATAGTCTAGGTTTAATATGAAAGAGAGGGAATTAGGCCCATACTAGTAACTAAAATAAACTGAATGTTGCAGGAACAGTAGCTTATTTTTTTCTAACTATGAAACTTCATCAACAATAACATCTTGCCTCTCTTCAAACACAAGTTTAGTTACGCCAAAAATAATTACTTTTCGCTTTCAGCGCAACTTGTACAAGTACAGTCTGCATTATCACGCAGACTTGTACTAGAATAATGTTACGAAAATACTCTAAATCCGTGTGCTTTTGAAATATTTCGATCTGCGTGATTGAAAATATTCCACCATGATTAAATTTGACATGGGGTGCACCAAGTTCACATTATTTACGCAACATGCCATTGCTGTATTACATTTTAGATCAAAATAACTGAATAGATTCTAGCTAACAGTTGCGAAACAACAGACCAAGCTATGTTTTACTCAGATATGATGGCATCAACCGAGCCATCACTCTTAATTCCCATAAAATTCTCTACCTACCAAATATTTCAATCTCAAAACTGAAACCTTCTCAAGCTAGAATTAATTAAATCATAGGCCCACTGTATCCTTAAGAATTGACATTTCCTTTCTTTCGGTAACTATACAATTATTAACTATACTGATTGCCGATATGATGATTTCCATATAATGATCAGAAGGCCTCGTCCGACCGCTAGAGTGGTACTTTCTCCTCTGATTAACTAAACACTATTAGCATCCTACTCCTCATCAGCTGAGTTGAGATGATCTGAAATAATACTTTAATCTCTTCTGACAAATTGGTCCTTAAATCAAATTCCAAGTCAAACTAAGGCACAAGGCATTTATTTGTACATAAGATTATAGCTCTTTAATGTGTATGTGCTTTTGTGGATCGTATCAATGCTGGTTCTCAAACATTAATTACTGTAGAGGTCAGCGAATCCTTTGGATTGTTTTGTTTGTTGTTAAACACAAAGCTGCACGATAGGTTAACTGTGTTATAACCACCACGGGTATCAAAAATAGTCTTATCATAAATTAACAACTGTTTTATTGAGTGACTGTCCAAAAAAGTGCTCCTATTTTGGCTCTGTTGAGCTTTATAATGTTTATGGTTTAAACCCACATTTTAGTTAGATAAGAATAACCTATCAGTCCAAAATTAGAAAGTAGTATCAGCAGATAGCTCCTCTGTAGCTTCGCACGAAAATTCTAAACCAATAATTACATCATCATTATGGGACACGAGAAGAAAAATTATTAATAAATAATTCTTTTTTACAGTATCGCAAGGACGTTATAAATGCTTTAGCTACTACAGTTAGTAGTTACTTGTATTAGATACCACAAATAATGGATTTGACGAGAAGATATAGTGAATCTCTAATTTGTAGCCACAAAGTTCATTCATAGTGAACGAACCACCTGTAAGGGAAGTTGAACTCGTTGGTTCTCCGAGTTCCTTGCGTCACTGGCGCGTTACAACAGACAATTATTCCCTATGGTATAGCCGGAGAACAAACGTAATATCTAAAAGGTTCTAACAGAGTAGGAGACAGTGCAGAGTCCATGGATTACGTCACAGCTAAGATTATCATTCGGAAAAAAGCAAAAGTTACGATTTACATTTAAGGTTATATCGATTACATTATACTTGTATTTAAGATTCATACACTTGGAAAGTCTGTAGTTGATTTAACTTTTTTCCAGCTATTTATCTTTGAAATGTATATTTTGAGTTGAGTTACTTCGTATTTGTATTTGAAGGCTTATAACGCTAAAAGCCTGGTTTCAACACTTTTATTGGGCACAACACATATAGCCCATTGTGTAGCTCTGTTCTTAACAATAAACAAAATATTTTATTTGTATATTAGGAATTTTACTTTATAATTACAAACTTGAAGCTGATTTAATTTGTACTTAGACATTTGGAGCAGTTTTACTTTATAGTTGTACATTTGAAGTTGATTTGCTTTATAGTTATATACTTGGAGTTGATTTATTTCGCACTTTCACAGTTATTTTCATTTGGTGTATTTAATAACTCATAATTGATTTGCAGAATGCTACCTGTCATATTACTCCAGCTTAAATTATCACGCTACTCTGGCTTGCTGAATAATTTATTTATTTATTTTTGTCTTTTAAAAGTCTGTCAAAAGTCAAACAACGTATAATTATTGGATCAATTAAGCCTTTTAGAAACCTATAACTCTTTTCACATTTAATTATAACTATTGCCATAAATGTTATAACAATAATATTTAACGCTATATTCGTTAAGGTTGCATAGTGACCATTTTTCTTTTTGATGAGGTGGCCAGAGTTATGACGTCTAATCTTCTGTTGACTAAAGTTACTATGGTTACTTCTGAATGTTTTGTTAACGTACGTGGACTGGTAGTTTACATCGCTCTGTTTGTGTAATATCCTCATGTGGTAAATTTTATCTTCTGTTTCTTAATTAACCAGAATTATATTGTCTGCTTATTGTGTATAATCTTTGACCTTTTCAGTTATCAATGTGCTTTGTGCTGCTAATGATTCATTGTAATGTTCCAAATGATAGCAGTTTTGAGCTAAAATACGAAAAAAAACTCAAAAGAAAAAGGAGACCTGACTATTTTCAATGTGTCGACTAATTCATTGTCAAGTTGGATCACGACTTCTACGAGCTTTTATATCAGAGGCCTAATTACGTCATCAGTGTTGCTAAAAAATGTTTTACATATTGTATTAGGTTAGACACATTGCTTACAAGACTGCATCTACTTTTAAGTTTGTAGTTTTATATTTTTAATTAAGCACAAAGTTACCCAATGAGCTATCTGTGTTTTGTCTACAACGGGTATCGAAACCCGGTTTTTAGCGTTTTAAGTCTGCAGACATACCGCTGTGCTACTAGAGGGCCTACTTTTACGTCTTTCAACATATTCTTTAGTATCTTTCTTCGGTAAAAATATTTTGTTAGCACAAAGAGCACAGCTACGTTGAAATTTAGTATATAATATGTATGTATTCGCCCCAATGGCACAGTGGTACGTCTGCGGACTCACATTGCTATAACCTGGGTTTCGATACCCGTGGTGGACAGAGCATAGAGAGCCCATTGTGTAGCTTTGTGCTTAATTCCAATCAATTAGTTATAATCTGTATAAGAGACAGTAGAAGTGGCTACGTTACCACTTAACGACAATGGTATTCTTTGTCATTTGTTCTTAGAGCAAAGTATCGTTTCGTTTGTGGTATGCATACATTGAGTTGAATATATATATATGTTCCTCGTTTCTGGAATGATCCTACAAAGTATTTTTCATTATTAAATTTACTTAAACGTTTTCCAACAGTATTTTTCAGATTGTATTGACTTGTATGTTTTTCAATAAGGTACTTAATGTACCTAAGATTTTCTGATACTATAATATTTTAATTTTATTTTTTATTACTTTGGGTTTTTCCAAAAATTTCTTTCCTGATTTTATTAAACAACTTGTCAAGCAGATTGGATTGAAATCTAATCGATAAAATAACATTTTTAAAATAGTCAACATTAATTAACTTAATGTTTTAGACGTACATTACACGTATATGATTCGATCTTTCGTAATAGAATAATATAGATTAAAACTATAAGTTTACCATATGTGTGTCCGATAGTTTTGTTTGTTTTTGAATTTCGCGCAAAGCTACACAAGGGCTATCTGCGTTAGCCGTCCCTAATTTAGCAGTGTAAAACTAGAGGGAAGGCAGCTAGTCATCACCATCCACCGCCAACTCTTGGGCTACTCTTTTACCAACGAATAGTGGAATTGACTGTAACATTATAACGCTCTCCATGACTGAAATGGCGAATATATTTGGTGTGACAGGGATTCGAACCAGCTACCCTCGGATTACGAGAAAAGCGCCTGGCCATGTTATCGAGATTTTTGAACTTAAAGCACATAAGAAAAATGTCATTGTCTTTTTCAGTTTCATAAGTAAGCTGTTTAAAATAATCAATAGAATTATGAAATTTATGAAATGTTTCTAATCAGTTATTATCTTTGAGCATAACCCTAAAAAGTATCATCCACATCAAGTGCGCAAAAAATGATTTTTCTTCCAATTTGGTGGATAACGTCTGAGAAAACAAGTACAGAAGAAAAGAAAAAGGAATTTCTGCAATGAGTTCTTGATTCTGTAGAAAACAATTTTTGATGAACAGAAAATGAAAGTTTCTAAAACACAATTTTACCGAAGCTATCCTGGAAATGGAAGTTTCTAGAATACAAATTTACCGTAGTTAATTTGGAAATAACAGTTAATTAAACATAATTTTATTACGGCTAAACAGAAAAGAGTTTTAATACGTTATTTAAACATTAGTGAATATTTCATTTTCAACTTGAGCTGTGAATATTTTATCGAGATTTTTAGATAAAACATTTAGAACATCATCAATTGGAACTCGTGTAATGATTTAATACGAGATAATAACGTACATTGTATTCTCAAGATGGCTGGTATAAGTATTAAATCTGTAATTAAAATAAAGTACAGAACAACGTTTCGAC
The DNA here is from genome assembly GCF_004210375.1 of Tachypleus tridentatus. NCBI lineage: Eukaryota > Metazoa > Arthropoda > Merostomata > Xiphosura > Limulidae > Tachypleus > Tachypleus tridentatus. The sequence continues at coordinate 52,040,522 of NC_134837.1, read as the reverse complement.
CTTCTTAGGTCATCTTCAAGTTAGAAAGATGTTTACTTCAAGTTGATTTCTCGTTATAACTAAATACCTTACTTGTATCTTTTCCACCGAGGCTTTTGTCTTCGTTACAAAATCTTTGAACTGTTAACTATATATTTAATTGTAGAAATTTAACAAAAATGACAATCTTTTAATTAAGAAGTTAATTGAGAAATGAATCTGTCCATGAAAGTTGGTAGCAAATATACCGTTTATTTATATAAATTTCAAAGTTTAAGTACGTAGTTTTCGTAAAAAATAAATTTTAGAAGAATTGCTTCAGTAGACTTGATATTTTTCGTCTTCCACAGACAAACGTTGCATTTTATCATTTCAGTCTTCACCTGTTGTAATATTCTTTTTTTTTACTTTTATTTTATTTTATTTTTTTCTTCACTAGGTGATATTGAAGAGAATCCATGACGTAGAGGCCTAATGCATTCTTTGACTGGCAGTGCTCTATTCAAGGCTCATCAGCATAGCTTGGTCAGCAAGCCAAAGAAGTATCATTAGGCCTCTTATAATGGTAAAGTAAATATAATATCGAATAATGAATTCGGTGAAATGTTATTTCATTATTCACAGTAGCATAAATATCCACTGTCTTGGCAGGTGTAACTGCTAGTTCCTGCGGAAGGCTATTAGGCCTTAGGCTTTTCTGGAATTATTTGACATTTCTACAACCATGTAATCATACTTGACAATCAGTAACGTTCACCATCCATGAGCTGTCATCACAGCATTGTACCACAGAGTAGATTTTTGGAAAAGTTCTTTGTAGACGCAGTTATCAATGAAAATGCTTTGCTTTTCTCTTGCAACACTCAAGAGACTTTCACTAAATAAAAAAATAAATGTTTAAAGTTGTTTTTATTGTTTTATATTTGCAACTTACTCCTTTTTTGTAATTTTTATTGGTTAAATCTGAAACTCAATCCTTTTTGTTAGTAATTTTTATTGGTTAAATCTGAAACTTAATCCTTTTTGTTAGTAATTTTTATTGATTAAATCTGAAACATACTCCTCTTTGTTAGTAATTTTTATTGGTTAAATCTGAAACATACTCCTTTTTGTTAGTAATTTTTATTGGTTAAATCTGAAACATACTCCTTTTTGTTAGTAATTTTTATTGGTTAAATCTGAAACATACTCCTTTTTGTTAGTAATTTTTATTGGTTAAATCTGAAACGTCATTTTTGTGGAAATTTCAATTGTTTTATTTCTTACTCAGCTACAAAAATACTGTCTAATTATAAAAGTATTACCCAGTTAATAATGGTGAAGATCGGTGCAGTAGATTCTGAGATCTTAGTTTTGAACGTATATATCTCAAGCTCCATTCCAATAAGACAGTTGAATTAATTAAGGTTACTATATAGTAAAGCTAAACGGACTCAAAAATCCATAGATCGTCATCTTGTTGTTAAGCTGACTAGTGTTGATAACTTTGCTAGAACAATATTGTCTATTTATGGTTGTTGATGTTTGACCTTCTGTCCGTACATGTTGGAATTTACCAAACGTTTGAGGGGGAGTATTTAAATTAAAATTGACTGGAAATCAATAAAAACGCTTTAAAATACTCAACAAATTTGCATAATATCAAGCATTGTATTATACATGCAAAGCACAATTTAAACCTTAAGTTATGCATATATTAGGAGATAATTGTCATGCACGTTATACAGATACATAAAAAGTTTAACAAAAAAAGCAGAATTAAATAATTTTAGTCCTTCCTTTCGCTTGGCAAAGTTAGACGATTGAAGACTAGGAAAAAGTTGTCAGCAAAAGGCTGAGAGAGCTCAGTAATATTCAGGTCCCAATTTAATTATTGATAATATGATATGCTACATTGTTTGTTTGTTTTTAAATTTCGCGCGAAGCTACACGAGAACTATCTGCGCTAGTCGTCCCTAATTTAATGGTGTAAAACTAGAGGGAAGACAGCTAGTCATCAACACCCACCGCCAACTCTTGGGCTACTCTTTTACCAACGAATAGTGGAATTGACCGTCACATTATAACGCCTACACGGCTGAAAGGGCGAGCATATTTGGAGTGACGGGGATTCGAACCAGCTACCCTCGGATTATGAGTCTAGCGCCTGGCCACGATATGCTAAACACTGGCACAATTAAAAGTTAATATCAACTAACACTAATGCATCAAATGGAATAGCTCACTGGGTAATTTATCGATGTCACGAATGGCCGTTCATCAGGGAATCTAAAAGTTGTAACAGTTTCTCTGTTGCTAGCTTGACCGATACATTATTGTCAGTTTTTTGCTGATACTAATAATTATTCATTAGTTTTTAGACCTTTTTCTTTAGAAATGTACTCAGAAGAAGGTGGTTCATAAAGAAAGAAAATATGACGACTAATTTCGAATCATTTGTAAAGCTGACTGACTGTCATAGTTACCTATAAGCTGTTAAGAAATACCACATTTAGGCAGATAAGTGGATGTTTTACCTATATCCTTTCTCAAATATTTTTTAATCCTATTACAGACGAAGGTAACGTCAAATATTCAAAATGATGTCACACTGCACGGAATTCCTTATTTGTTAGGGCAAAAGCTGCAAGGTGTGTTGTGAAGGGCTGTAACTTTTGGAGGAATGGTGATTGGAATATTAAAAAAACAAAACTGAAACTCTTGAGAGAACAATAACTCACTTGTCAGAAATAACCTGCCTTTTTATATAAGAAATATAACTTTCCTTTGAAGAATTATTGCTGGTAGTGCTGGTACTCGTTCTCAGAAAGTATCTTTGGATACAATTCTTCTGAAAAATTATTAAAGATGGTGCTGTTATTTGTTATCGTAGTATATTCGAATATCGTTCTATTGAAATAGTTTCTGTTGAACGCTAGTGACATTTGTGATATTCAGAATCTTCTTTTTTTTTAGCAGAAATAAATTAAAGGTTTTATTTAACAGATAAAACGAATTGTATTAAAGTAGAATTTGAATTCCTTAATATATATTTGTCTTTCTACTAGAAATAGATGGTTAATGTTTTATTTATTTTTGACGTAATATTTTAGTGGCTGTGATAGAATGGAAAAATAAAAACGAGCTCTTAGTTTAAAATTTCTTGTTTCTGTGTCACAAGTTTCAACTGCAAGTTTTTCACTTAAGTACTCGAAAAGAAGCTAGTTTTTTCTTAATGTCGACGTATAATAATATTATAATGTGGTTTCACAGGTAATTATTTTCTTTTTGTTCAAAAAAGGGCATCGGACAAAAATATGATTTCAAGTGAAATGAAACCCGTCAAACCAATCTGCTGTTCAGAACTGTATTATTAGTGGAGATAACGCTTTAACTCATGATCCATTTAACTCTTTGTACGGAGTTGAAGACACGGCTTTTAAAGATTTATCTTTTTCGTGTAAATCGAAGAAAGTTCTATTGACAATTAATAAGAAGCAATGAAAACTATAATTATTTGAAACCAAGACACATACAGTAAGTTGTTAAAACATGTTGTAACATTAAACATTTTGTGTGCTTCACAGATAATACATGATTAAAATACAGTTTGGAGGCTTGCGTCTTAGTGCCATCAATATGCTAACCGTTTCGTTAGGCTTAATCTGTTACTTCTGTGGTAATCAGGGAACTAATTAAAATGATGTGAAACCTGTGTAGTAAGTCTGGTGTCCAGAATTTGTTACTGATCACGAAACCATATATGCCTCTTTTCAGTTCTTTAAGTTGTTTGTATGTACGCATGGAACTAGATTGTACTTTCTCATGTCTTAAGATGCAGAAATGTCAGCTTTTTACGTGTCTAGACAGAAAGTAGTGAATGAAGAGATAGTTCGACGGAAAAGTAAATTTCTCCAGATTCTTGGATTGTTCCGCAACTTAAGAGTAGTTATTTTAAATGAGGCTATTGAATGTTTTAAAATAGAATCCGAACAGTGTTATTGGCGACTCGAAGTATTTACTAACTAAGTGATTGTTTGTTTGTTTTAAAGCACAAAACTGCACAATAAGTTATCTGTGTTCTGCCCAACGCTGGTATCGAAACCCAATTTTTAGAGTTACACGCCCAGTGTTTTACCGTTGAGCTAAAGGGGACGTCAACCAAGTGATATATGTAATTTCCTTTGTATTGTATGTTGTGTATCACACTTTATCTCGGACAAGTCTGCTTATTTATTATGAAATTTGCTCAATACATATCCAACAATATATGTCACATGCATCAAACTGAAACGACGTTAGGTATTAAAATAGGAACAATAGTAAATCCGGTACATGTAATTTACCATTACGTTCACTCCAATTTGATACTATGTGAGCTGAAAATTGAACTATAAATATGTTTTCGGATTCTCCTTTAAAAATTTAATTTATTTTTTTGCTAAATCCAAGCGTTTCTGTAGTATTTAATAACGTTGAACATATAACAAGATATGTAAGTGGTAGGAAAGATACCGATAAAAAAGAAAGAACTTGAATAACTTAAACGTTGGTCTGTGTCAGAAAACGACATAGATGCTGGAATTCATTATTAAAATGAAAGAAACAATTTATGACAACCCATAGTATTTTTCTCACCCTTATTTTTACTAGCTGATTGTACACTGCATACAGAATTAGTATCTACGCTTAACTTTAGCTATATCAAAATACAGGACACATATTTGAGATACAGCTGCAACGAACCTCAAATAGACCGCACATACCTTTGATTTTCCCAACTTGAAATGGAATAAAACTGAACGAAGGCAAAGACGAAAGATCTAGAGACACATTAGTGACTTCAATCAAGGTAAAAGGTGGAGTAATATAGTGACTTCAAGCAAGGTAGAAGGTGGAGTAATATAGTGACTTCAAGCAAGGTAGAAGGTGGAGTAATATAGTGACTTCAAGCAAGGTAGAAGGTGGAGTAATATAGTGATTTCAAGCAAGGTAAAAGGTGGAGTAATATAGTGACTTCAGTCAAGGTAAAAGGTGGAGTAATACAGTGACTCAGTCAAGGTAAAAGGTGGAGTAATATAGTGACTTCAAGCAAGGTAGAAGGTGGAGTAATATAGTGACTTCAGCCAAGGTAAAATGTGGAGTAATATAGTGACTTTAGTCAAGATGAAAGGTGGAGTAATATAGTGACTTCAAGCAAGGTAGAAGGTGGAGTAATATAGTGACTTCAGTCAAGGTAAAAGGTGGAGTAATATAGTGTCTTCAAGCAAGTTAGAAGGTGGAGTAATATAGTGACTTCAGTCAAAGTAAAATGTGGAGTAATATAGTGACTTTAGTCAAGATGAAAGGTGGAGTAATATAGTGACTTCAAGCAAGGTAAAAGGTGGAGTAATATAGTGACTTTAGTCAAGATAAAAGGTGGAGTAATATAGTGACTTCAGTCAAGGTAAAAGATGGAGTAATACAGTGACTCAGTCAAGGTAAAAGGTGGAGTAATATAGTGACTTCAGTCAAGGTAAAAGGTGGAGTAATACAGTGACTCAGTCAAGGTAAAAGGTGGAGTAATATAGTGACTTCAGTCAAGGTAAAAGGTGGATTAATATAGTGACTTCAGTCAAGGTAAAAGGTGGAGTAATATAGTGACTTCAAGCAAGGTAAAAGGTGGATTAATATAGTGACTTCAGTCAAGGTAAAAGGTCGAGTAATACAGTGACTCAGTCAAGGTAAAAGGTGGAGTAATATAGTGACTTCAAGCAAGGTAGAAGGTGGAGTAATATAGTGACTTCAGCCAAGGTAAAATGTGGAGTAATATAGTGACTTTAGTCAAGATGAAAGGTGGAGTAATATAGTGACTTCAAGCAAGGTAGAAGGTGGAGTAATATAGTGACTTCAGTCAAGGTAAAAGGTGGAGTAATATAGTGTCTTCAAGCAAGTTAGAAGGTGGAGTAATATAGTGACTTCAGTCAAAGTAAAATGTGGAGTAATATAGTGACTTTAGTCAAGATGAAAGGTGGAGTAATATAGTGACTTTAGTCAAGATAAAAGGTGGAGTAATATAGTGACTTTAAGCAAGTTAGAAGGTGGAGTAATATAGTGACTTCAGTCAAAGTAAAATGTGGAGTAATATAGTGACTTTAGTCAAGATGAAAGGTGGAGTAATATAGTGACTTTAAGCAAGGTAAAAGGTGGAGTAATGTAGTGACTTTAGTCAAGATAAAAGGTGGAGTAATATAGTGACTTCAAGCAAGTTAGAAGGTGGAGTAATATAGTGACTTCAGTCAAAGTAGAAGGTGAAATAATATAGCGACTTCAATCAAGTTTAAGGCAGAGTAACACTACCCTTGTTGTGTATATAAGATCAAACATTTGGCCAAAACTATAGTGTTGCCACTGTTGTTGCAAATTTTGAATGCCATTTTCTTATGCTTTAGAACTGATCTGAAAACCTCTAAGCCACACTAGAAGCAGCAGTTTCATATTCGTCTTATATTAATTAAATTGTTTTTTTTAGAAATACGAAACGTATGATAAGTAATGAAGAAGCAGTACAAAACAAAATTGTACTATCACATGTTAATCTGAACTGTAGCACGTATATTAATATTTTAAAGCAATTTTGAATGTTAATTTTCCTTCGCAGCCACTAGCCACTAATGTTTTAAGAACAAGGAACACATGAAAGATTTAAAATGAAAGGATGAGGCTTTGAGTGGTCACTGCATCTGTGATGATAAATTCCTCACACAGGTTCCACCCCCCAGTGGCACAGCGGTATGTCAACGTACTTACAACACTAGAATCCGGGTTTCGATACCTCTGATGGGCAGAGAACGTATAGGCTATCGCGTAGAAATGTCGAGTCCATAACTGAATAAGGTCAGCCACTAAGTTGCTATAACACAACGATCTAAAAAGATATAAAGTTAGTCTAGAATAGCGAATAGTGAGCTTTTACCTCTTAAAATACACTTCAGTTTATAAACTTTAGAAATTACATTACGCTGGAGTAAGTATCATTTTAAGGATATCCCAACTACAAACTATGCCACCTTAGTCGCTTGGACATCACCATGGCGTCTATAGAATATTCTATTTTTTTGTATATGCGTAATGGATGTAATGTGTCAGGCGATTTTTTCAGCCCTATAAATATACTTATAGTAAACATACCTTGAATAGTTTAAAAGACAAGTGTTAAGAACAAGAATTTCTTAGACTCTCAAGGGGACATGATAATATATGCATTTTATTAGAATTTTGGTTGGTAACATTTTTATCTTTTGCTGTAAATTATTTTCCATGGGGACATATTGGTGTTGGCTATCTTAAAATAATGTGTTCATCACTAAGAAAAACTAGTACCATCAACTGCTGCTGCTGACGAAACATTTTGACAGGCTATAAAGGCGACAAACGTAAAACTATCTCATAATTCACTGATTCTTCCAACAGTGATTGTGGAACATATTACAAAAATTGAAAATAATAGCAAACAAGCTAATACTGCTTATTTTTGATACAAACAAGAAAATACAATGATGCTTAAATTATAAACTTTGGACAAGGAAAGCCTTCACATTTTACTGTACTGATAGCAAATAAAGTTATAGATAAAACTACAGGGAACACTTATTCTGCTTGTATTGTTTCTATGCTGCAAACTGTTAGAGGTAGTGTAAGCGTGTGGGGAACATTCTTGTAGTAGAGGCCTAATCTTCCGACTACTTTACAAAGGCGCATTCGAACAAAGCTAAACTTTTCATTTTACCAGTCATTTACATAGAGTAATTCTGCAGTTTTATTTCCTTGGTCAATGATTTCTTTAAAACTAATGCAACACAATCCACTGTAGTCGTGCTGTCTGAAAGTGGTCGAGTAAGACATTTATAGTAAATGAACACCTTTTGCTCGACTTCTATTGCAGCAAAAGGTTACCCAGCTCGACACTAGAAAAGAGTTTTAATAAAGCAGACAGTAAGTGAAAAAAAAAGAGAGTTGTAAACAAGTTGCTGCTTTTTCTTGTTTTCGTTTCTAACAGAGAGCGTCATAAAATAACATCATTCAAAAAATTTACTTCATCTATAATTGTATTTGTTATTTACGTGTAACATTATCTTTCACTGTACCTTTACCGATCGTGCAGTTTCATATTGCTCATATTTATTATTTTAACTGTCGGAATAGTTGTATCATTGTCTATACTTTATTCGTCATGGTAGTCGTATTAGTTACGGCATATTTTAGTGTAGTTAATTGTATTATACTTGTTGTGCCCTCTATGGGTGCAGTTGTAACTACTTGTTACCGCATCTGTTCTAGTAGTTGCATTGTACTTTCTACGTCATCTGTCAATGTAAGTGTATCGCACTTCTTACGTTTCTGGTATATGCATTGTTGTCATTACGCCCGTGTCGGCAATTGTTGCTCGTTAGATCGATTTATTGTGTTTTAATATATTATTATCCACTAGGATCAGATGAAGTATTTTATATTGTAAAATAACTGTGTAAGTACTGCAGAGAAACATACGAATAACAGCTGCTTTAATACGAGTAGTAACTTTACAACTTCATGGCACAAAAATATTTTGTGATGTGGGTTTTTTTTCTGAATATTAAACATAAAACACCGATGAATAAACAAATTTATGTTATTAATATTTTATTTCAAGAACTTAAGAATGAAAACAAAGAATATTATGTAATAATATGTCTGCTTTATATCGTGCCAACACGACCTTTCATTTTATACCACCAGACACACTAGTGGGCTAGGCGTTATTTATATCATAATTACATAAACAACAACTGTAACTGTGTAAAATACATCAAAACAGAACCAAACAACAGTTTACGCTTTGGTTCACAATGTTTCGGCCAGGCATGACCAGGTGGGTTAAGGCGTTCGACTCGTAAATAATTATGAAATGCACAGGTGATACCAGCACCGAAAATCTCGGGTATGTGACTTAAGTTTTAATCTAATGATGAAGTGAAAGTTTAATTATTAATGGTGCTGTATTCTCAAGCCCGTACACAAGATGTTTGGAAGAGAGGTTTTAATTTGTGAGAACAAAATCCAACACCTGTATTGAGCACAATCAGCACGCGAAGCATATTAATACTGTGCATTTGTGTTTTTCTTACAGCAAAGCCACATTGGGCTATCTTCTGAGGGGAATCGAACGCCTGATTTTAGCGTTGTAAATCCGTAGACTTACCGATGCACTAGCGGAGGGCGATGTATTTATACTACGAGATTAAGCCTGAAAACATTTCTACAATAAATACAGCTGAAATAATTGAGTGGTTTTTCAAATAAAATCCACAAACATCCTAAACATTGAAACTGCTATACTATGACTGTATAAACACATATTTTTTACATCACTTCCCCACCCACACACACACAGTACGTACGTGTGTAACTGTTTACAAATATTTGTTATTCAGTTTAATTTAGCCACAAACATTATTTTTAGGCTGAAACATTAATCATTACATTTAACATTTTATTAATAACAATATACATATTAATATGTATACATTATATTAACTACTTTAAATTTTCAGATTCAGACCATTTCGCTCAGAGAAGAAACATTAACAAAGCAGCTCTTATGTTATAAATTCTATTGTTTTATCACTTAGTACTGTATAGTCTACAAGTTGTAGAGTATAATGTAAAAGTAATTAATGTGAATAAACACATATCAACTAAAGCAAAATTCGTATAGTGTGTTTTGTTCAAATGTCACACATCTTCATACAGGAAAAAAGTAAATTAAATCTTATCACAAATTTCCTACAGAGAAAGTTGTCTGTTTTGAAGAGAGGAATGAAGCTCTCTATACCCCGAGTGAATCTACTGTAGCCTAAGAACCAGTCAGGTACCATTTTCGGTCCCATGTGATACATATTCAAGAGCCACAAATAATGAATAATTGACACTAAATAACCAAATTATCATGAGTTAATCAATTAATAGAAATATATGGAAGAAACGTTAATAAATTATACAATTTCCTTATATTCTGTATTTGAAGGCCCGACATGGTCAGGTGGGTTAAGGTGTCCGACTCGTAATCCGAGGGTCGCGGGTTCGAATCCCCATCGCACCAAACATACTCGCCTTTTTTAGCTGTGGGGGCGTTATAATGTGATGGACAATCCCACTATTCGTTGATAAAAGAGTAGCCCAACAGTTGGCGGTGGGGGGTGATGATCAGCTGCCTTCCCTCTAGTCTTACACTGCTAAATTAGGGACGTCTAGTGCAGATAGCCCTCGTGTAGCTTTGCGCGAAATTAAAAAAAAAACACGGTGTTTTATGTTAACTGTTACGTTTAGTTCATAAGAAACTATTAGAGAAGAAACAGAAACGTTTGTAATAAAAAGAGTTAATTTGCTAGAAAAGCGAAAACAAATTAGTATTACCTCTTACTCTCTGTACGAATTGTTAGCTACGTTAGCAACCATTATCGTCAGAGACGTCATCATTTTCGTCTCCAGTGACAAAAAAGAACAGTAATAACATCATTCTTGACATCTGTCTAATTTAGAGATGATTACCGCGTTCAAGCACTTTAGACGTTCGCAAGAGATCCTGGTCTCAATGTCATTATTCTTAGAACCACGTGACAACCAGTAAACCCTTCATTAACCAATGTAACATTCTTCAGTTCTGGTGATGTCTAAAAGCACTCACAACTACCTGGACAACGTGCATCTCTTATGGCGAAGCCTTAGAGTATTTACAGTTACATCTAGTGACATCTAAAAACACACACAACTATCAGGTCAACGTGCCTCTGTTCCGGCGACGTCTAAGAGTATTCACAGCGTCCAGGATAACGTCGATCTGTTCTAGTGACATCTAAGAACATACACAACTACCAAGACAACGTGCATCAGTTCTGGTGATGCCTCAGAGTAGTCACAGTTACCAGAACAACGTGCATCTGTTCTGATGTCGTTTTGGAGCACACGCATTCACCAGGACAATGTGAATTAATTCTTATGATGTTTTAAATTATTTGCAGCTATCAAAACAACGCCCGTATATTCTGGTAATGCTTAAGAGTATCCACATCCACCAAGACAACGTGAGTCAGTTCTGGTGATACCTTAAAGTGTTCACAACTATCAGGACAACGTGCATTTGTTCTAATGACGTCTTATAGTACACACATTTACCAGGACAACGTGAAACAGTCCTGGTGACGCTTTAGGATATACTCGCAACCACCTGGACAGCGTAATGTTTACAATATCTAAGTTTGCCAGGAGTATTATCAGTTTCGATGATGCCTGGAAAGAACTCATAGGCGCCAAAACAATATTCATTAATTGGGGTGATCTCAGATAATACTTTTAGACACCATAACAATGTCTTTCAGATCTTGTGACTTCAATAAATTAAATCCAGTGTCGTCCGTACAATGATTTTGTGATGTGTTTCGCCCTTTCTTTGTGAAATTTGAGAAGGACTCTAAACCTACAGCAATCCCGTGTGGGACGACCGTCTTTTACAGACAGTAAGATAATTGATTTGTCTGCTATCGATCTTTGAGCGCCTCAAGGAGGGCATGCACGTGTCACACAGTGTACTTCCTTACCCCAAGTGCCCCCTCAGGTATTGATCATTTTGTGGGAGACGCCAGAGAGAGCACGAGAGATTGATGATGAAGCTTGCTGAAAGCGAATGATGCTTAAAATAGCAATCTCAAAAAAATGTTTGACGCACAAGTTAGCTCTTCAAAAACTATTCGAACATTTTTTATACATTTAGAAGCAACAAAAATAAAAATGATATTATAGCAATGTTACACAACTTGAAATAAAATCTGATATATTATCTATTTTCGTATCCTTGAACTAGATATTACAATTCACATAACAAACATTGCCATCAGAACTGTCTTAAGCCACAATGAAACAGGATGTTTTTAATAACTTTTCTAGCACGTATTCATATTACAATGTAACAAAAGTTTGGATTGCGTTGAATTTCGCGCAATGTTACCCGAAGACTATCTGTGTTAGCCGTTTCTAGAGGGAAAGTAGCTAGTCATCACCATACACCCATTGCCAACTCTTGGGCTACTTTTTTACCAATGAAAGTTGGATTGACTGTCACATGATAACGTCCCCAAAGCTGAATGGGCGAGAATATTTGGTGTGACAGGAATTCGAACCTGCGACCCTGCGAAATATGAGTCGAGTGCCTTAACCACCTGGTCATGCTAGTCCTAGATCGTTCTATCAGATATAGTGTTATTAAATGTACGACTCTCCATTCTTCTGTATGTGTCACCTAGTAACTGAACTGTAAGTTTACGGACTTACAGCACTAGAATCCGGGATTCGATTCCCAGAGGTAGATAGAGCGTAAATAATGTGTAGTCTCGTGGTAAAACAAATAATCTACTTTAACTATTAATAACTTAGGTAGAATATTTCAGTTTCGAGTACATTTGGCTATTATAATAACACAACAATGTTTATAAGAAAAGTTAAAAACAGGGTGTTTTGGTCAACGCTATAAACCATCAATCTTTATTTCATTAATAACGCTATTCTTAACCGTAGCAATATTGCAAGCTTAGTGGTCCTTATATGCGAGTTACACAAAACATTTAAACAAAAATATCAAAGTGTATATTTCTTTGCCGTGACTTCTATAACAGGCACAACATAAAATTACTTAATAAGCTGATTCTACCAGTACGAGAAGAGGTAGCTAATTTAAGGGCTCGAAGTCAGTTACAGCAGCGTATGTATGTTTCCCTTACCTACAGGCAGGAGCATCGTATCACAAAATACTTGATGACTTGATGGAGGGGGGTAGGCAAGGAAGATTGATTTTGCAGGCCCCCAGTTCAGCTGAGGGATCTACGCTAAAACGTAACTTGCGCATGTGTTAACTCGATCTGACTATAAATATTCCACAGAAGATTTAATTCTTTCTCCTCGAGCCTGAGCGGCTGCTGCCCATTTTATTCCCCTTAACTGATGCTCCTGTCTGTGTGCTTTGTTATTTTAAATACATCTTTATACACTATACATTCTTTTTAACTCCTTTCTTTCGCCCGGATTAGGCATAAGAAATAAAAGTGGCGATACCTTTTATACTTTTTCCTCACCGATTAACATAGCCTGACACGGTTTAGGGGTTAGGGCCCTGGCATGGCCTGGTGGTTAGAGAGTTCGCCTCGCAATCTGCGGGTCGCAGATTTTAATCCCCGTCATGGACATGCTCGTCCTTTTAACCGGAGAGGTATTATAATATAATGATCAATTCCAGTAATCGTTGGTAAAAGAGTAGCATAAGAGTTGGTGTTGACTAGTTTAACACTTCTAAAGTAAGGACGACTAGCGTAAGTACTGAAAATGAAAGCTACACAGTGGACTGTCTGTACTGTGCTCACTTCAGGTATCGAAACACAGTTTTAGTGCCTTCAGACTTATTGCTGAGCCACTGGGATAATACTATGGTATGTTTATTGAGAATTTATAAGTGACTGACTCTCCAAAATTTACTAGTTCAGAATGGTTATGCCCTATAAAACAAATTCTACGTCAGGTCTGCATTGTCCTAAAAACACTTGCTAAGTCACTCACTCCTCACCATGATACAGGTAAGGCCTGGATCAGTCCAGAACCGATTGCTAAGGCACCAGGTCATACCTCTATTGTCCTAGAAACAAGTGCTAAATCACTGACTTTCCACTACGTATAAGGTTAAAACTAGATAGTTCTAGAAACAACTACTAAGTATCTGCACCACGTAAAGTCTGGATTGTTTTAGAAATACTTTCTAAATTATTAATTCTCCACCATGTACCAGTTTATAATTGGATCATCTCAGAAATAGCTGCTGTCACTGACTCCCAACCATTCACCATCTACTATCTGGATCGTACCAGAAAGAACTGTCAAATTACTGAACTTTAAACATGCAGTAGTTAGGTGTTGACATACTCAGAAACCCTTGCTAAGCTGCTAACTTCCCATCATTCAGTAGGTTAGGTCTGTATAGTCCAAGAAAATATCGCTCAGTCAGTGACACCCACCCTCCCCACCACCATACATCATATTAGGTTTGACTTGTTCTAGAATTACTTCCTAAGCCATCGATTTTCCATCATGTACCTTCAAGTATGTACCATTTAAAAAATAATTGATATGTAACTGACTCCCTAGCATGCATTGGGCCAGATCTTGATCGTATGGAAAACATTTGCTAAATAATCGATCTCACACTGTACACCAAGTCAGACCTGGACAGTCCCGTATAAAATTGGTAAGTCACTGATTCTTCAGCTTACAGTGGGTCAGATTTGAATCATTCCAGAAACATCTTCTAATTCATCAGTTTCTCATCATGTATCAGGTCAAAACTAGATCATCCAGTAAACAATAGTTAAACTGTCGATTCTTCACTTTGCAGCAGGTCAGGTCTGGATTGTCCCTAAAACACTTACTAATTCATTGACTCTTCACAGTGTTTCAGATCAGATCCGAAGTGTCCTAGAAATGTTTGCCAAATCAGTGACTTTTCATTATAGACTATTAACATATCTGGATAATCCCAGAAATACTTGGTAAGTCAATAACTCCCAACCATGCATCAGATCAAAGCTGGTTCATCTCAGAAACACTTTCTAAAACGTCGACTCCATATTATGCACCAGGCCAGGTTTGGCTTGCTTCAGAAATATTTGCCAAGTCACTGACCTCATATTATGCATGTTAGGTTTAGGTTTGGATTATTCCACAAACAATATGCTAAGCTTCTAACTGTTTTCTGTTGTCAGATCAGATTTTGATAATCGCACAAACGATTTGTAAGTAACTGACTCCCCACCATGTACCAAATCAATGCTGGATTATCCAAGAAACAATTTCTGCATTGTAAATTCTGCACCTTGAGGCATGTAAGGTCTGGACTATCCCAGAAATAATTGATAAATTACTGGCTTTCGACTATGCGCCATGCTAGACTTAGATTGCCCCAGAACATTTAAGTTCTTTTAAGTACTGTGTGGTCTGTATCATAACAGAAACAAATGATAAGCCACTGACTCTTCACCTTGCACCAGGTAAAGGGTAGATCATCCAAGAAAATATTGCAAAAATCATTGACTTCTCAGCATGCAGTAGATCAGGCCTAAATTGTTCTAGAAACATTTTCAGATTCACTGACTCCCCTCTATGTATGAGATTAGGTCTGGATTACCTCAGAACAATTGAACTTCCATCTAGCACCAAATTAAGTCTGAGTTGTTCGAGAAATAAAGTTTGAGTTACAGACTCTCTAAAATGCATTAGGTCAGGGTTGTGTCATTCTTGAAACATTTATTAACTCGTTAGCTTCTCATCAAGAGCAAGGTCAGGTCTGGATTATTCCAGAAACAGTTACTAAGTCATTGAATTCTCAACACACAGTGAGCCAGGTCTGAATCGTCCCCACATACAATTGCTTAAACACTAACCCCCACATCGCATCAGATCAAGTCTTTGTGGTTTCAGAATCATTTGCTGAGTCATTGACTCTTCACCGTGCACTAGATCAAGTCTAGATTATTCTAAAAGTCCTTGCTAGGTCACTGACTCCTCATCGTGCATCACATCAGGTGGATTATCCTTTAAAAAAATTCAAATTTTCTGACTTCTCACCTTGCACCTGGTGAAGTTTGGCAGGCCAAGTTTGGATTGTTCTAGAAACAGTTGTTAATTTACGACTCCTCACTGTACAGTTTGTAGATCAGGTCTGGATTATCTTAGAAACATTTTCTAAGTCACTGACTTTCCAGCTTGTACCAGGTCATGTCTAGATCGTCTCAGAAACAAGAGCTAAGTCATTAACTCTCCATCATATTCTATGTCAAATCTGGTTCGTCCCCAAAACACCTCTGGAACAAGTGGACACGACATCAGGTTAAGTGTTGCTTATCCCCGAGCTATTTATTGAATTACAGTTTCTGTACAATGTTTGAGGTCAGTTTTGGCTTTTCACAAGATCACCTGTAAAGTTGCATGTTAGATTTGTTGAGTTTGGTTTGTCATAAAGTCTTGCAACAAGTAACAATCCCCTTATCTTGTACTAGGATCTCCCTTATTCCTTACCCACGTCATGCATCAGGTGAAAGTCGACTATCAGCTCTCAACGAATGACAAACTCATCAATAGACAGTCGGATGGGTCTGACATGAGCTCGATGTTCCAGAATCGCACAGAGAAATTACAGCTATCCAGACTACGATTGGTTCTCTTGAGCAGACCCGTCTAGACAGGAAAGACGTCGTTTTCTGCGTGCGCGCGTAACGTTTGTGTCTCAGCGGAAGCAAACGATTCATCCGTTCAGCTCGAACCTACAGAAAGCCTCTTTTCTCAAACGCCTTGCTTGCCGATGTGATACCAGATTTTCGGCAGTTGATCACCTATATATCGGACGGTTGTAACAGCTTTACGTTCTTGGGAGGGTGGACAGTTTGGGGAGTTACAAGAACATCACAGGTGGGTTTGAATGTTTTCATTGAGATTAAAATTTGCTTAGAAACCTTTGTTTTTACAGAAAAGTAATGCGTTTTACTTGTTGGACCGGATCACATGGTTGACGATGTTTTTAAAATAGTGAATGCAGAGAGCAAGAACAATGGTTAATAATGCATACAATTACAGAAATAACTGAGCAATATTGAAAGTAAACTAACCCGGCATTTGATTTTGACAGTTACATTTTTTTAAAGCTAGAACTAATATTTTGTCTATAGTATCCTTAACATATCATTTAGGCTCAGGTAAGAAAATATCTCTGGTATTACACTTGCTGTTTTAAAAGTTGACCATGACTATTATATTACCTTGATATAATAAAAAGTAATTATGCAGCGAAATTTGCCTTTTTTAAAATAGTTAACTAGCATTTGGATCTCTGTAAATTTTTACGCTGAAATTTAATAACAGGGATTTTCCGGTTGTAAAGTTTGTTTTAGCGCAAGGCCACACAGTGGATTATTTATGTTCTGCTCACCACAAAGAAACGAAGCTCGGATTTTGTATTATAATGTCTTAAACATGTTGCTAACTTACCAGGAGACTCGACCGCTGACGAAGGAAAGAAAGTTGACAAACATTTTCAAGATAGCTTAGTTTTTATAATAATAATAAAGTATTATTTTGAGAGTAACTAAAAATATTTGGTCAGTTTACTATCAGAGACTCGACGCTGAACATACTTGTCCTTTCAGCCGTGGAAACGCTATAATTTTTCAGGCAATCCCACTACTCGTTTTTTATTATTATTTTTTTTAATTTCGCGCAAAGCTGCTCGAGGGCTATATGCGCTAGCCGTCCCTATTTTAGGAGTGTAAGACTAGAGGGAAGGCAGCTAGTCATCACCACCTACCACTAACACTTGGGCTACTTTTTTATGAATAGTTGGATTGATCGTAACATTATAACGCCCCCACGGCTGAAAAGGTGAGCATGTTTGGTGTGACGGGGATTCGAACCCGCGACCCTCGGATTACGAGTCGAACGCCTTAGCCGCCTAGCCCTGTAAATAAAGAGTAGTTAAAAATTGGCGGTGGGCGCTGTTGTTTAGTTGTCTTCCCTCGAAAGTACAACATTATGGACGGCAACAAGTAACCTTAGTAGATTTTTCTTTTTATAAACAAGCCAGCTTTAAGTGATCTGAGGGGTCTAATCGAAATTTTCTGAAGAGACTAAACTGGTATTTTTTTAGAACAACTGACGGAAAATTTCTTAAAATAAATTATAATATTGAAGACATTTGGTCGAGGTTTTGTGACCACATTAAACTCGTAATTCTGAAGACATGTGGTGGGGGTATTTTTTACCTCGTTAAACTGACCGTTTAGAAGGTTGTTAACTAAAATTTCTGACCATGCAAACTGGCCGTTTTGAAGTTAAAAAGGCGTTTCTGATACCAATAAACTGTCGGTTTTAAACGCTATCGCCATTTGTCTAGTGACAGTAAAGTAGTCAGTCGAAAGTTTCCAACAAAATTTTGTTGATACCAGTAAACTAATACAGGTAAAAGCTATGGTTTATACCAATATTGAATTTCTAACAATATGTTTAATTAACAAACACCTGTTTGAAAGTGGCCATTCTAAAGGCAACTGACCAATTTTTCTGACCATACTAATGTAGCTCTTTTGTGAAAAGACTTCACTAAAATATTGGGTACGAACAAGATGGTTTGATGAATATTATTATTAGTTACATTTATGAAGATAGTTTTGCATTAATTTGTCGGTATATATATAGGTTTAGGACTAACTTAAATATCCTAAGCTAGACGAAACTGAGATATTATTGGGATTATGGTCGAAAATGTCGTTAATAGCGAGGATATCCATCTGATGATTCAATACATCTCAGTTGTTCTAGATTTCAGCTTTACTTAAGTATTGTATTATGATATTATGTGGTTCTTGTAGTTTGCAATATGAAATTAACTTGAGTAATTTATAATTTATTTATTTAGTTTTAATATATTCAGATATCTTACTTTTGACTAAATGGCATTAATAATTACGAATGATAAAATAAACCGTAAAATTCTGAAGTATGATGAATTCATGAGTCTTAACGTGACTTAAGATGAATGCTACTCTAGCTGTTAAATCAGGGCAGGTAGCCTAGTTGCTTTGCGCCGTGAAACATTAATTTTTTTAAACGGTAATTTAATTTAATATATATATATATTAAAATCTCTTTATTTATAGAGCTTGTAACAAAAAACGATTTTGTGAATGGTTGCTGCTTGTTTGTCAGATGATGACTGTTTTCGGAAGAATACCACCAGAGTACACTAAAGTAGCAAAGTGGGAATGAGAGTTTCTCAGACTCAAACAAACTAACGTAAACCTTTTTATTTCTTTGTTTTAGATTTTTTGTGCAAAGCTAGCTAAGAACTATCCAAGCATAGATAGTCGTTTCTAATTTTGAACTAATGAACTAAAGAGAAGGCAGCTAATCAATTACACCTATAGCTAAAGTGTGAAATGTACTTATGCGGCAATGGAATGCGAACCATGAAGTCTAGGGTTCACCGGCTGTGCACTCTAACCCTTGTGTCACACATCTAACTCAAGCTTTTATGAAAAGAAATAGTTATGCATAGTGCAAAAATTCCTCACTAGGAGTACAAATAGGAGTAACAGCATATTTTCACAGCTGTAAATGTTTTATATGTGTATACACGCAAGAATTAAGTGTAAAAATTGTGTGCACGTTTACTTTGTATGAACTACCCTGTGGAGCGGGTTAACATATACGTCTTTTTATTTTTATTAATAACAGCCTAAATATTTGTAAACTTGTATGTGTGTGGTATGTTCGTCTAATGAAGCCTCCTTGAAGCATTGTTATAAACACCGAACTGGATGTTTTAGCTATAAACACTTATGACCTCGAGAGCCTAAAGTTTTGTAAAACGTGATATGTTTCTTACATTATAACTTTAAGTATGTTTGTGTGACGACAGCAGTTTTGCACCGGAAATACTTCATGGCCATGTGTTTAATATATGTGGCATGCGGAACCAACAGGTGGGGACACGTTGCCAAATAATATGGTGTAGTGTCAGGAATGGTGTAAACACTGAGTACGTACACCCTTCCGGATTATTTGTATATTTTCTTAAATAATAGTTTCAGCACCTTAAGGATTATTCTTGCATAAAAGAGGATTAGAGTAATGGATTAAGACTATTTATCACTTACGGGATTAGGTAACGCCTGATCATGTAGGTTAGGGATTAGTGTAGGTATATTGTTGAGCAAGAACTTATGGCACTGTGACTTATGACACCAGGAAACAAGTGGAACTCGAGCATTCTGTGGACCTAAATTTAATCAAGGCCCGTCAATATCAAGTTTCGGATTTAAAGTTAAAATAGTAAAGGTTTGCAAAGTCGCAGATAAATTTATAGTATTTTGAAATTCGAATCGTGCAGTAAAGCCATGACAAGTAAAAAAAAAAAAAAGAACTGAAGAACGGATTTCTCAGTTTATTTCGGTTTTGATGAGAGCGAGAAGAAAATGGAAGAAATAAGATAACCAGAAGCAAGAGAATCGTTGCAGAAAAATGTCAGAAGAGTTAGACAATACAACCAAGAATATTAAAAAGTAGGGCTGTAGAACTATTAGGGAGGAAGAACAATGAGATTAAATGCTTAAAATAAGATACGCTGAAAGCTGTAAAAGGTGTCTTATATGCATAGTTCACAACTACCAAATTGTGAAAATGCATCACAGATTTGTTGATATAAATAATGTTGATCTTAAGACTGTTACGGTACAAATGGATGTAGGTGTCAAGATTGCTATAGCACAGGAAGATTTAGATTGGACTGTTGCATGAAGCCAGAAAATGGCGAGACTAGTCTAGCCTGCACAAACAGCCAGACATGTTTATCTATTAAACCATTTGGATCTCTGTAAGCTAGTGGCTTTTCCAATCGCTAGAGCAACACCACTTAACAAGACTACTTAAATGCAGCTGCTTTTGGAGCTGTATAGGATTATCAAAGCTTTAACCAAGGATCACAACCTACTTTTAAAATTAGATTCTAGAGGAAAAGGAAAACTGTCCAAGACTTGCCAAGGACAAGAAACATGGTTATCATAGCAATACCATGAGAGATTATGGACTTTGATGAATGATAAGTTCATCATTAATATTGATCGGATTCAAACGATTTAATAAACCACATCTTAGGGAAATTGTTCGAATTGCGATAACATTATAATGGTTTTAAGCTTTTGTTTCTGAAAGACACTCGACCCTAAACTACATATCTGTTAACGGAATATAATGTGGCATTAGTATGTGGACGATAGGGAACCTAGAACCATTGACCCTCATTCTAGTTCATGAGCCACATGAAGCTGCACCTTCAGCTTATCTGTGGATGTCGTTAGGATAACATGGGTTCAAGCAAAATCGCTCGAATTCTCCCATTAACTGAAAATCCCCACTGATACTGTCCAGTGAGAAGCTAAAATCATGTTGCGATAAAAAGAAGAGACTTTACGATGTTAACAATAACAACGTTTAGTTTCTGCCAGCAGGTTTGGTGTGGTTGTTGTTGTTTGGAATTTCGCACAAAGCTACTCGAGGGCTATCTGTGATAGCCGTCCCTAATTTAGCAGTGTAAGACTAGAGGGAAGGCAGCTAGTCATCACCACCCACCGCCAACTCTTGGGCTACTCTTTTACCAACGAATAGTGTGATTGACCGTCACATTATAACGCCTCCACGGCTGGGAGGGCGAGCATGTTTGGCGCGACTCGGGCGCGAACCCGCGACCCTCAGATTACGAAGCGCACGCCTTAACGCGCTAGGCCATGCCAGGCCCCGGTTTGGTGTGGTTTTACAACTGAAGGAAAAATGTATTCTTAACCTGAAGATGACCTAAGAAGGTCAAAACTTTGTTCTTTACTTTATTTGAAGTAAAAGTTTAATACCCATACCAGCCATCTTGAGAATAAATTTTTACTTCAAATGGGTTCCTCGTCATCACGAACTGAAGGAAAAGGTATAATGTGGTTATGTAACTGAAGAAGAAGGTTGAACGCTCGCATACCATGAGAAGGAAGATCAAAGAATGATCTCAACTAGTTTCCAGAGAACCCATGTTGAAAGTTAAAAGTTATTGAGTCCTTCTTTAGAAATATTATAGTGTGAAAATAGCCTAGTCACTCTTTCCAGAGGCCCAGCATGGCCAAGCGTGTTAAGGCGTGCGACTCGTAATCTGAGGGTCGCGGGTTTGCATCCCCGTCGCGCCAAACATACTCGTCCTTTCAGCCGTCGAGGCGTTATAATGTACAGTCAATCCCACTATTCGTTGGTAAAAGAATAGCCCAAGAGTTGGCGGTGGGTGGTGATGACTAGCTACCTTCCCTCTAGTCTTACACTGCTAAATTAGGGACGGCTAGCGCAAATAGCCGTCGAGTAGCTTTGCGCGAAATTAAAACAAACAAACAAACAAACAAACACTCTTTCAAGAGGACACTAAATAAAGTGAGGATTTTGCAAACTAGTTATATACAGATGGAGAAGTGATCACAGAAAGTGCTAGAACTAGATCATGACCTTTCAAACCACCGAACAATTTTCATGATTGTCGCAATACACTGTTCTCGACCTCTCTTGGAACCAGCTCTTAGGAAGTTTTATATTCTCTCATCCAATACAGTAAATTTGGCTACCCAATGACATTACGGTACGTCTGCGGACTTACAACGCTAGAATCCGGGTTTCAATACCCATGATGGGCAGAGCGCAGATTGCCCATTATGTTGCTTTGTGCTTAACTTTAAAACAAACAAACGGTGAAGATAAATAAGATGTCACAACTGGATCGTCATTGCGATTACAGTTAGTGTCGATTTAGGATTATTCACTTCAATATTTCTGTAATTAAAACATTGGCTCAGTTTTTTTTCTCCTGACTAGAGTTTAGAAGACCATAGTTTACTTCTAACATTACTAAAATTCTGTTTGTAGCATGAGTTGATTAATCTTTAAGCATGATATGAGTGAGTTTAAGATTAATTGCAGTTTGGTTAGATGCGTAATTACTAATTAAGTACTCATAAAAGTTTAAGGTACATGACGTAATCATTATTAGTCAGAAAGTTTACTGTCAACGTGTGTGCGTGTGTGTGTATCTGAACTGCTCACCAAAACGCTAACATTTATATAGCATGAACATAACTTTTAACTTTTAGTCAGATTTGTTTTTTCCTTTAATTGCATTTTTGTAATTTGATTTTGCTGTGACAATAAACAGCTATTGTAAAAATATTCAGAATTTTTTGTTTATTCGAAAATGCACATTCTTGCGTACTTCGTGTCAACAGATGGAAATATACATTGTGTGTATTTTGCTTGAAATCTTGTCAAAGCTTTAGAAAGGACTAATGTTAGGTGGTAAAACAATATTAAATAATAATATAAGTTTATTTATTAATACTATTAATCAATATGTATGTAAAAACAGCTGGTATGTGTTGAGAAAATTTTATTTCTGGTTTCCATTTTTCTACCTGTTTTTCCAAAATAGAAGTCGTGGCAGTTATCACATTGTATTTTATAAATAATGTTGGTGTGGCGTTTGTCAGTGTAGTTTTTACATAGTATAGACCTTAGTTTTGTGCCTGGTTTTTTAAAATAAATTTGGTATTAACTGGAATATCATATTTTGTTACTAGTTTTTTAAAATAAATTTGGTATTAACTGGAATGTCATATTTTGTTACTGGTTTTAGCCAAATGTTGCTTATTTGTCTGCTGATGTCAGGAATATATGGTATACAGCAGTACATGGTTTCGTGATTTTTTAATTCGTGGGATATATTTACTTTTGTTAGTTGATTTTGCTTTCTGCCTAGGTGTGTACGTATAATGTTTTCTACGGTTTGTGGAGGAAACTTATTGATGTTGATGAAGTATTGTTTTATTTTGTCTAATTCATCGTTAATTTTATCTGGTGAGCATAGTTTTATGGCTGTGTTTATTTGGTTTCTTAGTATGTTGAGTTTTTGTTTTGTTTCATGTGCTGAGTCCCAAGGAATGTATAGTCCAGTATGGGTGATTATTTTTGAATTCCTGTTTAAATTGTGTATCGGTTCTTGTAAGTTTTAGGTTAAGAAATGATATTTGATTGCTTTCTTCCTGTTCACATCTGAAGCTGATGTTGGGATGTATAGAGTTAATGTGATTGAAAAAATTAAGTGTGTGTTCTGTAGATGTGAATCCTGCAACTGTATCATCTACATATCTGTACCAGTATAGTGGTGGATGTAATGCTGTGTTAATTGCTTGTGTGTCAACTTGTGTCATAAAAATATTGGCTATAACTAGTGATACTGGGTTGCCCATGCTTAAGGTCATTTGTTTGTATATAGTTGTGGTTGTTGAATATGAAGTTTGTCTTAATCGTGGTGAATTCTATGAGAGTAGCTAATTGGTTGCTAGGAATGTTTATTGATGGGTTAGGGTCTCGGATATAGAGTTATAAGTCTATCTTGCAGGCTACAGCGGCTGGGACTTCTGTAAAGAGGGATATGACATCGAAACTGGCCATTAAGGCTTTATGATTAAGTTGGTTAAGGTTAGACTTGAAATTAAAGGAGTCTTTGTAGGTAGGAATAAAGTGTTTTTGAAATTGTGTTAGTTTTTTTTTTCATTTTTAGTAGTATTTTGTTTAGTTGCGTTTCGTGTGTTTTTATTGGATTTGTGTGTATTGATTTAAATTTGTTTGTGTCTGCAAGTGGGTTTTCTCGTCATCACGGATTACTATTAAGCAATGTTCTGTCTAATTTTTTCAACCAATGTGTGGTACGAATGTCCCCACGGGCACCGGTAGTGAGACAATGTGCGGATATATGCCACTAGTTGTTCTGTTTTTTTCTTTTAGAGGCGGGAGGTATTTTTAGACCATCAACCCTATTGGACCTCTTTGCAATGCTACTATTTGGTTTTCTGCGCTTTAGGCCTATCAGTTTCCACGATCATTAAGACCTTCAACGTTCTTAAGACTCCTCACCACTGCTGAGGATGTACGCGGCTAGAATAATGAAATACTCGGGACCTGATTGGTTGTTGTACGGCTGCACATTTAGAATTGACACTTGAGTATAAACTACACTAAAGTTTATTCCTAACTAATCTAAAGAGAAAAACGTGCACAAGTTAATTTATCTTTTTTATCGAATATAGGTCGTACCTAATAAAGGCTTAACTAATATCAGGCCTGTGATTTATATATCTTGGTGTCCGTGATTAAAATTCTTTGTTTTATTCTAAAAATATTGTATTTAAAGAGGTAATGATGCATTAAAACTACTAATTTGACCGTAAATGTTTTGTGGGTCTGTTAATTTTAAATTAAGACACTAACGGATTTCCAAAAATATCACGGGTATGCAATATGTTCCTCAAGTGTCACTGATGTCAACATTTTTTCATGTACAACACTTACAAGTTACGCACTTAGTGCTTGTTCGTTGTTATCTATATTGTTCATTTATAACACTATTATTAGGTAGATGCCAGGTTACTGTAGAATGTCAGTTGTCGAGGCGTTTCGTGTAGAACACTACTGATTAGTGGATATTAAGTGCGTTCAAAGTGTCACTGTTAGAGAGATTTTTCTTTAACTAAACAGGCCCAGAATGGTCAGATAGTTAAGGCACTTGACTCGCAACCTCAGGGCTGAGAGTTCAAATCCTTGTCAAACCCGTATTGGTTTACGTTTTTACTGGTATAATTGATACATTTTTTGTTTTAGTTTACTACTTTCGTCACTAGGGTCACTAATTTGGATACCTTAAGCAGTTACGACTTCACTATTAAGTACAACACCCTCTTCTTTTAGTATCGTTTTTTTCAGTACAAGTTCTTCCATTTCCATGGCTTTGTCATCATCAGAGGTTATTTCAGTCTCGGACTCGGCATGGCTAGGTTGTTATGGAGCCCGACTCGCAATCTGAGGGTCGCAGATTCGAATCCCCGTCAAACCAAACATGTTCGTCCTTTAAGTCGTGGGAGCGTTTTAATGTTACGGTCATTTCCACTATTCGTTGGTAAAAGAGTAGCCCAACAGTTGGCGGTGGGTGGCGCTGACTAGTTGCCTTCCCTCTACTCTTACACTGCAAAATTAGGACGACTAGCGCATATAACCCTCGTATAGTTTTGCACGAAATTCAAAACAAACAATTTATTAAACACTAAGTGCCTAGAAGTGTCTTTCTTCTGTAGTTGTTCATGCATAACACAATTATTAAATAGACACTAAATTCCTGCAAAGACTGTAATGAGGTTTTTCATGTCGGGCACTCTTACTAAGTAGACAATAGTAGCTGTAAAGTGTCAATGTTTTCTATGTAGAACACTGTTATTAGGTAACTACTACATACTTGTAAGTGTACTGTTTGTTTTAAAGCTTTTTTCATGTAGAACGTTTTCATCAAGTAAAAACTAAAGCCCACAAGTGTAATTATCATCCAGATTGTTTATGCAGAATATTATTTAGTAGACAGTAATCACCTACAAGTATATTTTTCTTGGATAGATTTACATTTTCAACTCGCTAAATCGCTTTGAACAAATTTAAACAGACCATATACAGGTGCATTTTTGTTTTGTTTTGCTTTGTTTTAAATACCAAAAAAAAAAACACTCAGTTTCATGTGTGGCTTACCGTGTTATAGCAAATTTGATGTTGATTGGCTGGCGAACCATTTTCACGAAACACATGAGCATGATCTAACGTATTACTTAGAAATACACGTAAGAGGTGGTTACCAGGCGTGACTAGGAGAGTATTGTGAAAAGTCTACTTTAGGTCATCTAGGAGTGACATGACGTAAAGGGTATGAAATGGGTCGAGTCTGCGTCGCTGGTGCAGCAAACTTGGGTTATTAGTTGGTCTTAACCAGTACTAAGACAATGACAAAAACGGGTTTAGTGCGTGCGAATGATGTTTTTAAGTCAGTCTCACAGATTACTGATCTCTTGCTGGGCCCTGGGTTTAGCTGGTGATTGTGGGGTGTTTGGTTTTATTCGGGATTCATTTTTATTAACATTTATTGATTAAAAGTAGTTGTTTTTCACTAACCACACTATCCTTATGCGATCTCTCGAAACTTGTATTTATTTGGGTACTAATTTTGTTTAACACTTGATGTGGTTTCATGCAGACACTTTATTTTATATTAGTTTTGTTTAACATAAAATTGTGTCTTCGGCCCGGTATGGCCAAGCGTGTTAAGGCGTTCGACTCATAATTCGAGGGTCGCGGGTTCGAATCCCGGTCGCACTAAACATGCTTGCCATTTTGGCTATGGGGCGTTATAATGTGACGGTCAATCCCACTATTCGTTAGTAAAAGAGTAGCTCAAGAGCTGGCGATGTGTAGTGATGACTAGCTGCCTTCCCTCTTGTCTTACACTGCTAAATTAGGGACGGCTAGCGCAGATAGCCCTCGTGTAGCTTTGCGCGAAATTAAAAAACAAACAAACAGTGTTTTATGTTAGCTGTTACGTTTAGTTTATAAGAAACTATTAGAGAAGAAACAGATCAAATTATATATACGTCTCTTTACAACCACTTGCGAATTTTAATTTTAAACACTATTAACTACAAAACATGGAAAAGGACCCATCTGACATTAGCTACTACCAACTTGTCACCTGTACCCGCTGGACTTTATTGGACTACTCTAGCCATACCTATGCGTTGTTAATTTGTCGAGTCTTATAGACAAGTTAAACATTATCCAATCGAAAAACCAACAGATGCAAAATAAAGCGAAATACAATTGGTTGGCTGAACTTGCTGTAGGTATAGAAAAGCTTGCAAAAAGTATCTTACTCAGATACTTCACGTGAAAAGATGGATCCATTAACACATGGTCAATTCGTAGATGTCTTAATAAATGAGGATATGCGAATTAGTCTAAAGGAAACTGTCCGGTTTGCGATGAAACGTGAATAAATTAACGTTTCAGATAAATAAGTAAAAGCATTACCTGGGATTTATGGGATAATCAAACCAAATAGTGTAGAAACTCTATCTCTGGTAGAAGCCTAGAACAATTTAAAGGATTAGTTAGATAAATGTTTCCTCGGGTTGGAAAAAGGAAACAACAAGAT
Organism: Tachypleus tridentatus; assembly: GCF_004210375.1. Classification (NCBI taxonomy): domain Eukaryota; kingdom Metazoa; phylum Arthropoda; class Merostomata; order Xiphosura; family Limulidae; genus Tachypleus; species Tachypleus tridentatus. Next base: position 52,012,867 of record NC_134837.1, on the reverse strand, counting down.
AACAGGTGTTTTGATTGTAAGTTAAAAGGACGTATTAACCGTAACTTCTGATAAAAGTATAAAATAAATATAAATCATTCCCAAAGGATGAGTGGACCCAGAAGATAGCCCCATGTGGCTTTGCTATAAGAAAACACACACAAACGCACAGACCCAAAGGATAAAAGAAAGATAAAACTACTATAAGTGTGAAAAACGTGTATTACAGCCAAGACTGTGACAAACTAACAGATGATAAAGGAGTTATCACCAAGGAACAATAAAGAATTAACAAGACTTTGGAAAACAGAATTAGCTGGACTTAAAGGGTTAAATTCAGCTGAAAACGCTCGATCTATTCCAATTAAGGTAAATAACTTATTATTTAAATAAAATAGTCTACAATTTAGTAGATTCATTGAAGGTAATGCTTATAACATGTTGATTAAAATTGTTTCTACAGCTACTATTGTTCAATTCGACCTGGTAGTGAAAGGTGAGAAATTGTCTACAGTGATGAATCAAAAGAACGGATAGATGAGAACAGCAAAGGGGTCTTAAAACATTTATAAAAAAAATAAGTTAGAAATTACTCTAATAGTAGGAACCTTCACTACACGACATGGGGTATGAATAATTGACATTAAGGAAGAGTACATATTGAGAACAGACTTGGTGCTTAAACATAAATGCGAGATTAGACTAGCTATCAAACAATTTCATGGTTTACGACCAAGGGATTTCTTGGCACAACTGGACAATAGTTCTATGAGAGGTTGATCTTCCTGTGAGAACAAGAAAAGCGTTACAAGATAATGAAGACAACGAACCTAATGTGCGCCAGAGCAGAATCATTCATCGTGATTAGTTTTGTGGGAGAACAACTAACTGCTTAGCTTCAGAGCAGACTTCTTGAGAAGTATGTCAACTGAAGAGTTTTAGATTCTTATCCGGAACACTTCTGGAGAATGACTAGAGTTGGTTGTTTGGCTTTTATTAGTGCAAAGCAACCAGGCTATCTGCGCCAAACAATCGGTAAAAAGAATAAAAATAAAAGTAAAATCATTGTAAAATGTAAAAATGAATCAAGGTAAAACCAAATAAAGTTCAAATAGCTGATAAAAATTTAAATAGAAGTAAAATAGCCAATGGCCCTTTTAAAAAGTAAAAACGCGAGTAGGATGAACAGTGCCATAATCGCCAATGACACTGTCCAGCGTCAAAACTAAACCCGTGGAAAGACATGTTTAAAATGATGCCGTCGTTTACGGTCAAAACAACGGCACTACAGTAAAATGTGGGTTGTTGCATCAGTCCCAGATAAGTTGTTGTTGTTTTGAATTAAGCACAAAGCAACAGAATGGGCTATATGTGCTCTGCTCACCACGGGTATCGAAACCCTGTTTTTAGCGTTGTAAGTCCGCAGACATACCGCTGAGCCACTGGGGGGCCAGTCCAGGATAAGAAAAAACGATGAGCTAAAAAATTATGACCAATGCAAAACTTAACTAGGACAAGTTTCTCCTTTCCATCTTTACAGAAGCAAGACAGCCAAAGAGCAACAGAAGGTTTAATCTGCAAAAGTTTGTTATCACGTTTCTCACTTTAAGTCGACTATTAACTGCCGTGGAGCCGAGTATTGAACAAAGGACCGCAGTTCACACGTGGAATGGTCACAACTGTAATAGCACCAGAGCAGACGGACTAAGTTGCCGTGCCAGCGAGCTGGTTTCCTCGAATACCAAGGTGGTGGGTGGTCTGGTATCCAGAAAAACTGAATAGAAACTGAAGATGGAGAAAAACAGGCTAGTCGGTTTTAAATATCGAAAAGAACAGCATGAAAACTAAGAGGGTCGGTTTAAAAAGTAAACTTAATGCATAGCATCGACATTATCCAGGGAAAGAGAAATGGCAGAACACAAAAACTATAGGGAGGATACTTAGAGAAACAACCAAGCCACGACAAGCCATGGCAGAGCCAACAGAGTCACCTGATTTCGAATCATCAGTATAAACGGGAATAGAGAAATGGTTCTAAAGATGTTTGGCAAATAGAAGACGGTACTTTCAGCTGGAAGTACCTGCCTTACTCACATGACTCAAAGAAAAATCACAGATGAGGATGGTAATAAACTATGGTGAGATGGGCTGACCAGTGGAGACAGCAATGTCATCAAAATACAGACACAATTCAGCGAAATGTCCCTGGAAACGAAGGCCATAGGGAAGAACAGCAGATCATCTATTCCAAATGAGCACAGCTTACTGAGGAAGGAAGCCAAAACTACAGGTAAAATGCAAACAACAGAGGTGAAGAGGAGAATCATGAGACTTAGTGTACAAACTCTGAACTAGAGAACTGTGGAAAGCCCTTCTTCAAGGCTGAGGTCCAGATCAATGACCTGTAGTTTAGTTTGGATTGAATGAGGGCAAGACAGATCTTGAGCACAGAACATCGATCTGCTCTTTAGTAGAAGAAAGTCTTTTGACCTCCATGGATTCTGCTCTGGGTCAAGTAGGCAGGTCTCTGGCAGTAGATGAAAATCCCAGCGACTGAAGGCGTGAAGAAATAATCGTTCTACATCTTGGGGACAAAGAAGGTGGAACCGAGCAGGCAGCAGAAACTTGGGCCATAAGAAGTAGATTTGGGCAGTCACTGGAAGGAATAGTGGAAACTGAGATTGGAGTAGACATTGACTTTTCAACTCTTTCATCCATTCAGAACAAAATATACTACATACTTTGATGATGACTCTGTAGTAGGCATGAATAGATATGTTTGCTCTCCCACAGTAGCAGTGGTATGTAGTGCAGCAGCATATGTCTGAGATGGAGTTAGGGATAATAACTTCCAAGCCTCAGGGTAGGAAATGTTGTTAATGGTTTTAAACACTATACCTCTTTCTCTTTCACCGGCTTGGGGTAAAAATTAAGTAGTAAGATGGGTGGGAACCACAACAGTTAACTCAGCGTGGTTCCAGTTTACACTCATAGGCATCGTGGTTTTGCTACCACAACGAGAACACCTCAAAGAACCATCATACAATGCCTTGGAATGTTAAAACTGCTTGCACTGGAAACACTGGAGAGGATTAGGAATGTATGGCTGCACTTTAAATGTGGCCAGCAGCATAATTCCATCCTTGAGAGTAGAGTTGTGTCATACAGCAAAAGTGCCTTGACTGGAAAAACCAGCAAGAACTTCCAACTTCGGCATGTTCATCAAATTCCTCTCAATGACCATTCCCCTGAAAGAATTCAGAGTAGCATTGAGAGTAATCTCAATAGATATAACCCAAATGGCCTAAAAATTTACGTGTCTGACATGCGTGGCGACCTATAAAGTGGAAAAGAAGATCCTGGTGGTTGAGTGGTGTCTAGGGAACTACAATTCATTACTTTGGCCTTGAATTTCTGTAAACAGCTGACTCTGGAGTGGCCCCACCTGAGGCAAATGGCTGGTCTATTGGGCTAGGGCCAACTGAGTACCAATGTTAAGCATTCTCAGTGGGTGCTGTGGACATTGTTTCTGGTGCTGATGTTTGAGCATAGTGCCCACAAAGCCCTGGCATTGCTGCAGCGCCCTTGTTTGTCACTGTAGTGCATTTCCTTGTACGACTCTATGGTGGGCAGAGTCAGTAAGCACTGAATCTCCCTCCTTATATTATGGATAACCATATTCTAATAGAAATAAACTAATAAAAAACAGCTAACAGCTAAGCCGCCACGTCTCGGAGACTTTGAACAGCACAGCAATCTCTACCTCATTCTGCACTTGTACCTTGTTTTATTATAAAGCATTATTTGTTAGACAAACCTTTAAAGCAACGTCTCCTACTTTTCATTCAGAAGGGATTAAAGGGACTTGATGGCTCTCCAAAGTCAATCAATGGGCTATCTTCTGGGGAAATCCTTATGGAAATATCTAATTTAACACACAAGGGTCATTGGGAATATAGCTATTGAGGCTACTCCCCATGCTTTTTGAATACCTCACAAGGAGTTATTGTTGAAAGAGAGTTGAAGAACGCTGACCAGTCGAAGACTTTTGCTGGCTTCTCTAACCAAAATATTTCTATAACGAGATGAATCTCTACTTGTAAAAAAGGAATTATGCTGCCTACCAAGTTCTTATTTTAACATTTTATTCGCCACATCCACCTCTCTCAAGGCAGGTTATCTGAACTGTAAGATACAGCCTTATATATTCCTTACCCTTTTGATGTTTCCAGCATCAGTGATTTGGCCGTTCATAGGCATCTGGTTATGGTTCTTTGACATGTGCTCATTGGGGGTAAAGACAACGACGTTTAAAAGTGTGAATTGAATCTTACAGTGTCAATTGTAGTGGTTCCCACCTCTCTTTCTTTTGTTCTTGCCATAAGAGGATGAAGAAGAAAGAGATACAGCATTTATAAAACAACATTAAGAACATTTATTATCTGGAGGTTCGAAATTTTTGTCCCTACTCATTTCAAACATATGCTGATGCATTACATTCCATTATTTCAATGGTTTGCAGACAGAGCTTTCTGTGCCTCTATCAGAGTCTTCTTTTCATCACATGAATAGTTTTTACCCTCAATGGATAATCGAGTCGAGAATTCAAAATCTACTCCTGTCTCTCTCCCAAGCATTCATTCTAGTGACTGCTCATTTCAACTTTTTCAGTCCCAGCTTCTGGTGTTTGCCCGAGTCCATCTTTTTTTGGCCTTGAAATGCAAAACGATTAGTTGTTCATGCCTTCAGTCACTGGAATCTACCTATACTAATGAAGACCTGCCTGCTCGACCCAGGACAGGATCCATGAAAGTCAATACACCTGATTCCAACAAAGAAAAGCTGGTTGATCGTAAACAATAGGGTTCTCTGCCAAATTTTCTTTCACCTGAGTAAAATTGGCCAATTTGATACAGTGAAACTGTTTTCATTCCAATCTGGATGACATTAAGGTCTTGATCAATTTCTATTATTCTATGTGTCATTTCTTACAGAAAATATTCCTGAAACCTGTTGATATAAGCACCTTTTGGCCGTTTTCTTTATACTAGAATGACAAATTGTGTGATGGATAAGTAAATGGAGGAATGACACTACTGATCGACCAGTATGTGCCTGCCTTGTCTGTACTACTCATTATATCCTTAGAGGGTATAACCACCTCTGTTTCCTTGAGTTGTCTTATTTACTTGTCTTCTAGAAAGATCTGTGATCAATCAGATTTTGATGTTCTCATAGAAAAACAGTTGCCATCTCCCTTTTTCATCTCGAGAGATTTTAGTGGACACAGTCTACTCTGTGGTTGTACATATGATCTTAGATGACGGCCTGTTTCTCTTCAATTCTGGGTCTTCTACATGTTTTAAACACCTAGCAAAGCTTTTACTTCTATTCGTTTATCTATTTGTTCCCTTTTACTTTTCTCTCATTTATCTTGGAGGACGTACTTACTGTTACCTATGAGGCAGTGATAATTTTCCTATTGTTTTGAGGGAGATTGACCATGTTTGATGTTACTTGACCAAAGTGTCATAGTGGAAACTGGACCAGGCCGATTGACTCTCTTTTACTCTCTGTCGGAAATCGATCCTGCTATCGTTAGTGTTCCATCTATTAACGAGGAAGCAGTAAGTGATTGCATTGTTCAAGCAACTGTTCATTTCTACCTAAAACATTGACATGTTCCCACGGTATCCTCGTCCATGGTGGTCTTTAGCCTGCCAGCAGGTATAGAAGGCTTAGAAATGGGCCTAAAATACTTTTTCCAGGTATCCCACTCTTTTTAATCACATTGGGTTTTAGTGGGCTTGTGCTTATACTTGGCAGGTCAAACATCAAAGCCATATAAAATATTAGATTAAGCTTACAATAGCATCTCTTTTACCATCAGTTCCAAAGTCATATAACAACAAGATTTGGAAGGTAAATGGGCAGTATGCTTCCCACCCCTTTCCAACTTGCTCTCCAATAGCTATGAAATTGCTGATCTACAGAGCATTAGTAATGTACTCGGCGAGAACTCTGCTCATCTTTCCAGCACTTCTGTCTCTTTCTCTGCTTTTTTGGCCATCATCTGTCTGGCAAAATGATTGTTTCATTCCTTTTAAGCCGATCGTCTTTACAAATGTAATTACTTCTCTAAACTGGTGGAACTTCAGTTCACCCTTCATTGGTCTGGTAGTGTATCAGTCGGACCTGATGATGTTCAGTATAAGATGCTGCAGCATCTTTCTCTTGTTTTTCTTCTAGTTGTAACTAGCCAGATTAAGCAATAAAACATTTTTCCTGATGTTTGGTACATGTTTATTATCCTATCTTTTTCTAAGCCTGGTAAGGATCCCAAGGATCCTTCTAATTATTGTTCAATTGCTTTGACTAGCTGTCTCTCTGAGTCTTGGAGAAAATGGTTAATGCTTGTCTTGTTTGGTTCCTTGAAACAAACAACATCCTCTCGCCCACCCAGAGTCAGTTCTGTTGACAGCACTATACCATGGACCATGTGGTTTGATTTGAAATATCAATCAGGGGAGCTTTCCTCAAGAGAGAACATTTTGTTTCCATCTTCTTTAATCTTGAGAAGGCTTTTGAAACTACGTAGAGATACACCATTTTGCATGACCTCTACTCATATAAGTTGCATGGCCATTTGCCTATATTTATTCATAATATTTTACTAGAGAAGCAATTTCACGACCATATGAGTTCGACTCTTTCCCGTTCTTTCACACAAGAACTTGGTGTTCTACAAAGCTGTCTTAAGTGTCATATGGTTAAGTGTCAAAATCAATGATATCACTACACAACTTCATATATATGCAAAAACGGCTCGTTTGGGTTGAGAAAATATTTTACGTAGAAGAGCGAACAACGTTTCGACCTTCTTCGGTCATCGTCAGGTTCACAAAGAAAGAAAGAGGTAACTGACCGGAAGCTGACCACATGTTTGTAAGGGGTTGTGTAACTGAGTGCCGGAATGTAGAGGGCGGTGTTAGATATTTGAATATATAATTTTATATTATTTATTTTATTATATTTAATATAGGTATAAAGGCGTTCCTTTATATTGATTTATCACCAGTTCTAGCCGATATTTTTATGACACAAGTTGAAACACAAACAATTAACACAGCATTACATCCACCACTATACTGGTACAGATATGTAGATGACACGGTTGCGGGTTTCAGATCTACAGAACACACACTTAATTTTTTCAATCACATTAACTCTATACATCCCAACATTAACTTCACATGTGAACAGGAAGAAAGTAATCAAATATCATTTCTTTATCTCAAAATTACAAGAACCACACACACACAATTTAAAACAGGAATCCACCGAAAAATTACCCCATACTGGACTGGATCATACGCACACATTTAGACAAAAAGCAAAATCAACCAACAGAAGTAAATATATCTCACGAATTAAAAAATCACTAAACCATATGCTGCTGCATACCATATATTCCCAACATCAGCAGACAAATAGCCAACATTTGGGAAAACTAGTAATAAAATATGACATTCCAGTTAATACCAAATTTATTCAAAAACCAGGCACAAAACTGAAGTCTATATTATGTAAAAACTACACTGACAAACACCACACCAACATTATTTATAAAATGCATTGTGATAACTGCCACGACTTCTATATTGGAGAAACAAGTAGAAAAATGGATACCAGATTCAAAGAACATAAAAAGTCATCTTCACACGTTTTCAAACACTGCAAGTCAAATAAACACTACATAACCACAGAAAACACTCAAATACTAAATAAAGAAACAAACATAAACAAACACAAAATTAAAGAAGCCTTACTTATACAACAACTTGAACCCAAAATAAACCAATATAAAGGAACGCCTTTATACCTATATTAAATATAATAAAATAAATAATATAAAATTATGTATTCAAACATCTAACACCGCCCTCTACATTCCGACACTCAGTTACACAACCCCTTCCAAACATGTGGTCAGCTTCAGGTCAGTTACCTCTTTCTTTCTTTGTGAATCTGACGATGACCGAAGAAGGTTGAAACGTTGTTCGCTTTTCTACGTAAAATATCTCCTTAACCCAAACGAGCCGTTTTTGCATATATATTTCTCTACAAGTGGGTTTTCTCAACATCACTACACAACTTCCTCCTCTGTTGCCAGTGGATTCTATGTCGATAATTTCCATATTTTGTGTCAGTTGTCGAGTGTGATGTTTATTGTAAGACAACTTCAAACTTACCCTCAGTTGCCTGTTGAAATGAACTACAGTAAATGTTATTACCTTTTCTTTATCAAAACCATTTACATATATTTTGCCATCAATGAGGTTTCCACCCTCATCCCCAGCTTAGTGATGTTGTTCTTCCCGTTACTCCTGAGGAAAAGATTTTAAGGCTGATCTTTGACTTTATTTTACTTTCATTCCTCACATCAAGTAGTTATGTAGCAAGTGTAAGTGTGCGAGGGCACTTAACATCCTTTATATTCTCTCTTCCACCTCTGGGAAACAGATTGATGTTCTATGGTCAAGATCTGTCGTGCCCTCATTTAATCCAAATTGGACTATAGGTCTTTGGTGTATGGTTCTGTCAGGACATCGGCCTTGAAGATACTGGATCCCATTCACCATCTATGGCTTCGGCTCTGCACTGGGGCTTTCTGCACTTTGCCAGTCCATAATTTGTATGTTGAGTCCCGTTAACTTCCTTTTAACCTTCGTTGCTTACAATTTTCTTTGTAGTATACTATTAAATTTCAATCCTTACCACAACACCCCACCTGAAGTGTTATGTTCATTCCTCAGTGGGTTATGCTCTTACGAAATATATGGTCCGCCATTCTTCCTTTTGGCCTTTAAATTCAGGTTCAGCTGATTGAATTAGGTTTGGCATTGTTGTTTCCAATGATCAACCCATTTTGTCATGTCTTATTACCTTCCCCACCTGTAACCTTTCTTCGAGTCATATGAGACGCAGATACTCCCGACTGGAAGTATCATCTTCTTTTTCCTGAACATATTTCAAATCATTTTTCTGTTATCATTTATATGGATGGTTCAAAATCAGGTGACCTTGTGGGCTCTGCCATCGTTTGTTATGGCTAGTGGTTGCTCACAGGATTCACTGTGTTCACTGCTCTGTATCACAAAGAAGCTGTGCAGTACACCGATTGTATTATTTATACGGACGCTCTTAGTTCTTACCCTGTCCTCGTCGATATTGAACGACGACTGGTCCATTTTCCTTCATCTTTCATTAATGTCCAGTTGTTCTAAATACATGATCACGTCGGTATTCGCGAAAACGAGCTCGCTGACGCTGTGACTAAGTCCGTCTGCTCTTTTGCCGTCTTGGCCATGCCTGTTCCAAATAATATAAACTGTGGTTCTTTATTAAAGGCTCAGCTCACCGCTAGTTGACAGTCGATTTGGAGTGAGCAACGTAATAAAAAGCTTTTCCAGATTAACCCTTCTGTTGCTCTTTGTCCGTCTTGCTTCCATAAGGACTAGAAAGAAGAAGTTGTCCTGGCAAGGCTACGCATTGACCACAGTTTCTGATCTTATCATTTTTTTTTTATCTGGGAATGATACATCAATGTGTGACCTTTGTGACACTCAAGTCATAACAGCCAACGTTTTGCTGTTATGCCGTCGTTAAGACCGTGAGCAACAGCACTATTTTCGACACGTCTATTCTACCCCTGACGTTGGACAGTGTAATTGGCGATGGTGACCGTGTTTAATTTACTTGTCTTTTAACTTTTTCAAGCCATTGGCCTTTTAAATTCTATTAAAGTTTTTACTTTATCTGCTTTTGTAGCTTTATTTGCTTTTTCACTTTCTTTTTACTTTTGTATTTTTGCTATTTGTTTAGTGCAGATGGCGTCGCTGTTCCCATAAAACACAAAACAGTTATTCACGGATTTTAGGATAGGCAAAAAAACCAAAAAACTAGGAATATAAAAGAGTATTTTGTGTGTATATTTCATCACCAATACATTTATTTCCGATTTTAAAAAAATTAAACAAAATGGTTTAGTTGATAACATATCCATTCATTATCTAACAACGATTCTTGAAACTGAATATCGAACTTAATGGTTTGGTTTGTTTTGAATTTCGCGCAAATCTACACGAAGCTAAATGGAATCCAAAGTTTAACATTTCCTCTCAAGATAAAAATGGCATCTTGCCTAATATTAATTTCATGTGGGAAGCACCACTTGTCAGAATATGACTTAAGTTAATCTTGGGGACATCTTTCAATCTCGGATCAAATTAATTAAGGAAAACCATCATGATATTGTTATAGCCATTACTTCACAACCCTGCTGAAGGAGAGCTTGTAAAGATGATTTCTTTTTAATACTGGGGAAATAAATTAAATATCACTACGTATGGGCTTATAACCCTAAAATGTTAAATTCGGTCCCTGGGATGGGCGCAGTATAAACACTGTACAGCTTTGTGCGTAACAGCAAACATCAATAAACTAAAACATTTATCGTTATTTTTAAAAGTCACATATGAAAAAGAGTTTCGAAGAATTCCCTCCTCTAAAAGTTGCTTTTTTACCAGTTCCGTAGACAATCATTGAACAATTTTTCACTGATACTTATATAAAAAATAGTTCTGTTAATGATGTAATTTTCCACCTTTCCTGGCAAAATGATGAAGGCTGAACTGTCTTTCGCTGTATATAACATTAGGGAAGAAATGACATAACTTTTTCGCCAAACTTTTGTTGTTTTGTTTTTAGATTATCAATTCATATGTAAATATTCAGTATTTTATGTCTCGTGGTATCTACTTTTCATATGTAAATGTAGTCAGTTATCTCCTTAGCGATTTCGTTATTTAACTCAGGAAAACAAAACTTAATTATTTTCATATACAATACAGGTAGTAGGGTTCATGAAACTCTAATTTTGACTTTTCTACAACATATTTGGCATTTAAAAACAAAACCTATCGAGCCTACTATGATCTGATAGTTAGGGTGCTCAGCTTGGAACATAGGGATAGTGGGATCGAAATCTGTCGCTGAAAATGTTCCCCTTTTCAACTGTGGGAAGCGATATAATTCGATGGCCAATTCCATATTCTTTGGTTAAGAGTAGCCTAAGAGCTAGCAGCGCGTGCTATTGACTAGTTGCCCACCTTCAGTAAAAATTCGAGACGGCTTGCGTGGAAAGTCCTCGCATAGCTTTGCGCGAAATTCATCAAACAAACAACAAATATAACTAAAGAAAAACACTCATATTTCAGAAGAAAATAACGAAGGTGACAATAACTATTCATACAGAGACCGTGGGCGAAACCCCAGAGCCTGGAAGGTACATCGCTGGCATGTAGGTTGATGAGAGTCTTTCTCGTTGTTTCCGTTCAAACAATCTGAGTTACCGTTGCATAGGATGTTTGGTGTGACGGAGATTCAAATATGCGACCCTCGGATTACGAGTCGATTTCCTTAACCACCTGGCCATGCCGGGCTGGGAAGTAATGGAAAAAATAAATGAAAATATGAAGAAAACTATGTGATCGGTTATCTACACTTGAAATAATTTTAATATTCATGTCATCTATTTATGTTATTAATTATGTTATAATCTGGTCGTCGGTGTCTTATATTTAGACTTTTTTCTTTCAACGATGCTGGAGATATGGCAAAGGCTAATGAACCCAGTTAAACAAACAAAAAAAAAGTCAAAGTTAAAAGGTATGTGTGTGTCTGTGTTACTATACAGAACACATTCACGAAGAAATTTAGCGGGCATTATTTAAAAGTTAGCTGTAATGTATCACTTAATTTTTGTATCTCACCTACAAACCGAAATATTAATAAACCTTTTTCAAATTACAAAAAGAAAGAACAAAATCAACGACAACAAGAAATTAGAAGTATGTTTTTATTGGACAGGTATCAAGTTTGCAAGATGCCATTTTTCACATCAAATTTGGTAATCATCATAGAAATACATAAATACCAGTTAAATTCGTAATCCATGCTGGTAATTTATCAGGTACGTAATCTGTTTTACACCGTGTTAGTGACACCGTCTGTATTTACTTCTTTTTAACACTGAAATATCTCAGTCAGTCCTTAGAATCTATAGTCGTACTTTTGTATCATCTAAACATACAGCCTTTAGACAGTACATTTCCCAATTCTGAGTTCAACTCTGGTCCGGTATGGCAAGGTGTTAGAGTGCTCGACTCGTTATCTGTAGTCCCGGGTTCGAATCCCCATTACATCAGACATGTTCGCGCTTTCAGCCCTGGGACGTTATAATGTTACGGTCAATCTCACTATTCGTTGGTAAAATAATAGCCCAAGAGTTGGCAGTGGGTGGTGACGACTAGCCGCCTTCTCTCTAGTCTTACATTACTAAATTAGGGTTGGATAGCTCAGGGAGCCCTCGTGTAGCTTTGTGCGAAATTCAAAAACAAACAAACAATGTAAAATATCAGTAGTAATTTTTAAGCTCTGAATAAAATGTAAATAAAATACAAGTATCATGCAATTGCGCATGGGGTAGTAGGCAGGTTTACACAATCCGTAGTATCATGGAATGCGCATGAGGTAGTAGGCAGGTTTACAGAATGTGTAAACAAAGGGTTTAGTGACAATGATTATATTAATGTGAGTAGTTTGAATTTTTTGTTGTTATTGATAATTTGATTTATTTATTACTTTCATATTATTTATGAGGTACTATTTATGTGCAAATAGACAAATCATTAAACGGTGATTAATTTAAACTATTTTTTTTTTTCCAGCACTTACAAAGTTTTTTAAAAAAAAGCTTAAAATAATTAATACCAACTTATGATTTCTGCTCGCAGCGCCTTCTGTCTACTGCCAAACTCAATTTTCTCTGTCTTTCATAAGAACGTAACTTGCAGAAATAAATGGAGTGCAGATAGCCCTCGTAGCTATGCGAAATTAAAAAACAAACAAAAATAAATGGAAGTGATAAAAATAATTTTCTACTGCTATTCTAATTTTTTTCTTCTTGTTCAATATTTTTTTGGTTCACATAATGTGGGCCTTGTGGTTTGACGCAATTGAACTGTGAATACATCGGTTCATGGTTTACGTCCGATTCCAGCTAAAACACACTCCCACTTAGAGGCTGTTGGTACACTGTAAGTTGCTGTTTTGAATTAAGCACAAAGCTACACAATGGGCTATTTGTGCTCTGCCCACCACAGATATCGAAACCCGGTTTTTAGCGTTGTAAGTCCGCAGACAACCGCTGAGCCACTGGGGGGCTTACACTGTAAGAGTGACTTTCAAATCCTTCTTTTCATACAGTACACCAAGAGTTGTTAGTGGATGCCGTTAAATAGCTACACTCCCATTAGTCTCTCAGTTTCAAATTAGGATCAGTGAAGTGTATGTAACTTTTTTGTATCTTTGAGAGAAAATTCTAGAACAAACAAATAGGTATATAGCATGTCCCCCATATTAAAAGATTCCCAAAATTTGAAATATTCCAAAATATTTCCGTTTTACTTTGCCTTCTCGCGTTGTGATATCAATAAAGTGTTTATAACATCCAGAGTTTTCACATTGTGTGCGTGGCTAAAGTATCATGTTACCTCAAGTTCGCTGTTGAAGTGTTGAAAAACACGTAACTCTCGAAAACACTCTGTTTTTCCATTCAGTGTTGTTTTTCTTGGTTTTTTTTAACGACCCTGTGCAATGGTAACTCAGATTGTTTGAACGGAAACAACGAGAAAGACTCTCATCAACCTACTTGCCAGCGATGTACCTTCCAGGCTCTCGGGTTCCGTCCACGGTCTCTGTATGAATAGTTATTGTCACCTTCGTTATTTTCTTCTGAAATATGAGTGTTTTTCTTTAGTTATATTTGTTGTTTGTTTGATGAATTTCGCGCAAAGCTGTTCGAGGATTTTCCGCGCAAGCCGTCTCGAATTTTTACTGAAGGTGGGCAACTAGTCAATAGCACGCGCTGCTAGCTCTTAGGCTACTCTTAACCAACGAATATGGAATTGGCCATCGAATTATATCGCTTCCCACAGTTGAAAAGGGGAACATTTTCAGCGACAGATTTCGATCCCACTATCCCTATGTTCCAAGCTGAGCACCCTAACTATCAGATCATAGTAGGCTCGATAGGTTTTGTTTTTAAATGCCAAATATGTTGTAGAAAAGTCAAAATTAGAGTTTCATGAACCCTACTACCTGTATTGTATATGAAAATAATTAAGTTTTGTTTTCCTGTTAAATAACGAAATCGCTAAGGAGATAACTGACTACATTTACATAAGAAAAGTAGATACCACGAGACATAAAATACTGAATATTTACATATGAATTGATATTCTAAAAACAAAACAACAAAAGTTTGGCGAAAAAGTTATGTCATTTCTTCCCTAATGTTTTATACAGCGAAAGATAGTTCAGCCTTCGTCATTTTGCCAGGAAAGGTGGAAAATTACATTATTAACAGAACTATTTTTTATATAAGTATCAGTGAAAAATTGTTCAATGATTGTCTACGGAACTGGTAAAAAAGCAAATTTTGAGGAGGGAATTCTTCGAAACTCTTTTTCATATGTGACTTTTAAAAATAACGATAAATGTTTTAGTTTATTGATGTTTGCTGTTACGCACAAAGCTGTACAGTGTTTATACTGCGCCCATCCCAGGGATCGGATTTAACATTTTAGGGTTATAAGCCCATACGTAGTGATATTTAATTTTTTCCCCAGTATTAAAAAGAAATCAAATTACAAGCTCTCCTTCAGCAGGGTTTTGAAGTAATGGCTATAACAATATCATGATGGTTTTCCTTAATTAATTTGCTCCGAGATTAAAAGATGTCCCCAAGATTAACTTAAATCATATTCTGACAAGTGGTGCTTCCCACATGAAATTAATATCAGGCAAGATGCCATTTTTATCTTGAAAGGAAATGTTAAACTTTGGATTCCAAGCGATCAAAGTTCATGTTTTAAGCGCGATAGAAGCCGTGGAGAAGAAACCATGAACGTATGTTAATATTTTAACTTGGACCAAATGTTGTTTTTATTTGCAACTAAACGTCTGCACGAGACATGCTCGCCTATTCAGCCGTGTAGGCGTTATAACGTGACGGTCAATTCCACTATTCGTTGGTAAAAGAGTAGTCCACGAGTTGGCGGGGGGGGGATGAACTAGCTGCCTTCCCTCTAGTCTTACACTGCTAAATCAGGGACGGCTAGCGCATTTAGCCTCGTGTAGATTTGCGTGAAATTCAAAACAAAACAAACCAAACTAAATCTATGCTCCAAAATAAAAATGCCGTCAACTCTCACGCACGCGTAGAAGCTTCAAGTGAGAGAATTATACTTAGATCGAGATTTAGTTGTAATGTAATTCGACGAAAGAAATACACGAAACAGATCGTGCGGGCTAGGGATTCTTGAAGTTGTTGATGATTAGTGATAAGTTGTCTTCCTTTCGCTTGTTTTGAGTTTAAAAAGGTATTTATTTTAAAAATTAAATTATACAACAGAGGGATTATTTTGGTAGTGAAGGTAGTGTACGAACTTCTTGATGCAAAATAAGTTGTATTTAGAAATGTATGGGTGGTTGGAGAACCATACCACCCATAGCTTTGTGAGCTGGTTCAGTCGTATAAAAACGTATGTGGTACATTTATATGTAATATAAACACGATCATAGTTTTTGCAAAAAGAGTTACTCAGATAGAGAAAACAAAAAAATCGAATTACAGTTTTAACTTCGTTTGTCTCGAGAATGTGATAGTGTTACAATAGTTGTTATAAAGTTGAAAATACAAAAACCCAGGGTATTATACAAACATAACCAAACTGAAGAGCTGAAACATTAAAACCTTGCAACATTCCCCTTTCTTCAGCACTTGTGTAACAGTGACCCTTAAATAGTGCATGCAACTTCACGGAATTAGTTTCTAGTATAACGCCTCGAACAAACACTGCTTTTTACAGCTGTGCGCCGTGTAACCAGTGAAGACAAAAAAGCTTATCCACGTCTTACAGGTAAGTCTTGGGATATCTGATTTAGATATCCCGGTATTTGATATCGTAAATGTGCCCGATAAATTTCAAGATATCATGTGGGGAGTGTTAGTTTCAAAAGCTATACTTAACTTGATATCTAAATGCACACTTGTAACAACGTTATATATATATGTGTTTGATCAAATTCGAAAAAGAGTAGTAATTAATTTTAGTACTTCGGGTTGAAGTAAAAGTTTATAAACCTCTGTCTGAGGTCTCTGTGACAAGCGCAATGATGTAAGGTCTTTTTGAACATCAACTTTATCAGAGTGAGAAGTCCCCTGGCAGGACAGAGGTAAGTCTTTGGACTTACTAGGATTTCGATTCTCCCCGGTGGACACAACAGTTAACCCAATGTGGCTTTGCTATAAATAAGTCAACTCACTCAGTGTGAGAAGAGATCCTTCTGAATTACACTTTGATCATGTGATAAGTGTGAGAACAGGTTCTTGTGACAAACCATCTTGATCATTGTGAGCCGAGATACTTCTGAACACCACTGTGATCATGTGACCAGTGTGATAAAAGGTTCTTCTGACAAATCACTCTGATCAGTGCAATCCACGATTCTTCTGGACAAGATTAGAATAAGGTAACTTTCTCCTCACACACAGTTGACGGAAATGACTGAACATATTGATGCCAAGGTTAGTCACCAATGTTGTCTCGATCCAAGAGACTATTCAGTGATATGTGAATGTGATAGTACAACACACGTCCAAATCAAGATATTGGCGGAAAGTGTTGCTAGAGGGTAGCAAATATTATTTTATTGAAATCGTGAAAAGGTATGAGAAGTAACAGTGTCAACAATTATGAAATAACATTCTGTATCCTGCGAGATTATATGTGAACCGCATAATTTGTGAATACATGAAGGAATATTAATAATTTAATCAGACAAACAACAGCGCTACACTACAATAAGACATTAATTAACAGAAACCTTCTCTTGTAGAATTCCAGCATTATTTAGGCCACGAGCAGCGCCACACTGCATTAGGATAGTGCTCACTACGTGCTAGGATATTTTTAAAGAACAGTGTATTGTGTTTTTGCAGATAGTTATATGCTATATTCATGTGTAAATTCACATTTTTGCTTGCTTAGAATAAACTGTATTTTTGGTAGTAAATCAACCATTAACATATTGTTACAGAGACGTTACTAGATGGGTGAATTAATTTCTCTTGATACTATCAGAGTTAGTTTGTTTCTATAGTTCAAAACATTGTAGGATTAAACTTCCAAAACGCAACTAGTATATTATTGGTGTATTTCAGATGTACAAGACTTGGAATTCATAAAATTGTTCATTTCAAAGATGCTTTTTTCAAAATCGAAAGTTATGTATATAAGGCTTCGTTAATTGTAACAGGACAATTAAACATCTAAAAAAATGATCAAGAAGGACATTTAGACAACAATAATATTAGATGAGTGTTATAGCTATTAAAGTTTCGCGAAATACTTAAAATACATATAATGGAAATATATATATATACATATTATGTATAGGCGTAGACATACATGTTGTATAGTGGAGAAAATTTAATCTGGTAATATAGTAGGCCCAGGCTATATACAGTTCGTGTAATGGAGTTAAAGACAGGTTCGTATTCACGTGATCAGTTTTCTAACCAATTGCGTTAATTTCCTCTTTAATGACGTCACTTATGACCATAAAAATGAGATCCCGCTGAGTCAACGAGAGCCAATAGTTTTATATACTATCATATAATAAAGTAAATTAAACTGGTACTGTATTAGGACTACATTTTTATACCTATGAAGTGTTGTACATGGAACGTATCTGCTATAATTATCATTTTATTTTATAATAAACAAATAATGTCTAAATGTCCGACTTCGTTGTTTTTAGGTGTCTAAGTTGTCCTGGATTCGTCGCTAACAACGTACGAATATATAATATATATTCATATTATATTGAATATATTCTTCCAGGTGATAGTTTATTATAAGCATAGCTTAAGTCTTCAATTTCCAGGAATTTTAATACGTGGTAAGTTAAGACTTAATGAATTAGCTTATCCCCTAGCTGTATTTTTTACATATCAGATTAAGATCTAATGAATCAACTTATCTCCCAATTGTTTTATTGCATATTAGGTTAAGACCTAATGATTATTTCTTTGTTTTGAATTTTTGCGCAAAGCAACACGAGAGCTATCAGCACTAGCTCTCTTTAATTTAACAGTGTAAGACTAGACCACAGGAGGTCATCACCATCCACCATCTGATAGGTGGCCCTTGGGCTACTCTTTTACCAACGAATAGTGAGATTGACCCTCACATAATATATTTCTCACGGGTGAAAGGACGAGCATATTTAGTGTGACGAACAGTCGAACCCACGGCCCTCAGGTTACGAGTCGAGCGCCCTAACCACTTGGTCATGCCGGACAAAGACCTAATGAATTATGTTTATCCTTCAGGCGTTTTATTACACTTTAGGTTAAGACCTAATGAATCATATTATTCTCCAAGTGTTTTATTACGCATTAAGTTAAGACGTAATGAATCAGCTTATTCTCTAAGTGTTTTATCACACGTTAGATTAAGACCTAATGAATCGTATTATTCTCCAAGTGTTTCATTACATGTTAGGTTAAGACCTAATAAATCATATTATTCTCTAAGTATTTCATTACACGTTAGTTTAAGATCTAATAAATCATATTATTCTCCAACTGTTTAATTACGCATTAGGTTAAGACCTAATGAATCATATAATTCTCGAGGTGTTTTTTTACGCATTAGTTTAAACCCTGTGAATCATATTATTTTCTGGGTATATTATTACATGCCATATAATGTCTAAAAAATCGATTTTTCTTCCACGTGGTGTGGTACAGCTTAAGGTACAATAACTTACCTTATCCTACAGATGTTACATAATACGTTCTGGATCTAGTGAATCAAACTACTCTATAGGCATTTATTAACACATATGGTTCAGGATCTAATAATCTATTTATCCTGTAGGTGTTTTTGATACATTCAAGATGTAGTTAATCACCCTACTGTACAGGTATTTATTATGCATTTGGTACAAGATCTAAGGAATCGGCTTATTCTCCGCTGCTCCTCTAGGTATATTATTACACGTTTAATTCAGGACGTAATAAATCAAGTTACTTTTCATGCTTTTAATTTACTTGGATATGCATAAACAATATGCAAATCAGTGAGTTTTTCCTTTTGCATTATTTAAAGTTATGCGGAATACAAAGCACTAAAACGACAGGTCTGGCAAATAAACCTACTTTGGGAATGTTAGCGAAAATAAATATTATGTGTAAGGTGTGACAACAGTAAAAGTGCAGAAAAATGAAGATGTGGTAATTATAAGACTGTCGTTCTATTTATGCAAATATAAATAACGTTTGTAGTAGTACATTCGTTATCAAATATCTTCTCATAACTATATAAAATTATTGTACTAGGTTACAAAAATCATGTAAGAATGTATTGACGTGAAGTTACTGTCAACGTGGTTAGAAGTCATTTGAAAGTTTAATGCTCTGATTTGGTTATAACTTATGAATTTTGATGAGTTAACAGGGCAATCCAGAGTGAGTGAGTTCAGCCCTCAGTGTTTCGCGCATCCAGGACAATGCCCTTGGTAGTGAGCCCTGGCTTTTCACCTCTGATTTTTTTTTCTATGCGGCCGATGAGCTTAACGATAAGTGGTATGGGTAGTTAGCAGACGAACTGCATGAAGATAATTCGAGTTCTTTTTTTCTCTGTTTTACTTCGTTATGTGGCCGCGCGTGAGACGCCTTCTTCGCACCGCCAGGTGGCAGGGCAATGATCGCGCAGTAGCCATGATGTTATTTTCTGCCCCGGTGACACATGCGTGATACTAGTTTGGCGTGTGTGATTTTATTATTCTGTTCAACAAGAATAAGTGCTAATGAAGTTGACTAAACATACATACACTTATTCCAGAGTGTTTTTGAAGTGTTACGTGCGCAATGTAGCAGAAGATTTTCCCTTTCACTCCATGTTTCATTTCCTTGCGCGCACTACGAACTTCATTTGTTCTTCTGGCTGTGTTTAAAACATGAGTTTTCTACGTTCGACAGCAGTTTACACTGTGGTGTAACGCTGTGTTGCTGCCGGAAATTATATTTTGTTGTATAGTTTAGCACAGTTCTAGTTCTGCTCTGTACAGACATCAGCAGTGGAGGGCGGAAGAGAACTTCCTGATTGGCGGGTTATCTGAACTCTGTCTCATGCTCATCCTGTACAAACAGGGTCTGGGGTGTGTAAATATCTTCTCCATGTCTGTTGGGCACTCTTAGGAATAATCCGGCTAACCACTGCACAGCTGGGAGTCCTACAACTCAAAGGACATGTCTTATTTTTCGAGGTAAGGGTTCGGATAAAGTAATTAAACTAAGCTATTAGGAGCCAGGCGTGGCTTAGTAGTTAACGTGTTCAGACCTTCAATCCGAGGGTGCAGGATTTGGCAGCCTTCCGCATTTCGGGATCGTAAGTGCATTATAAAACTAATGGTCAAATCCTACTCTTCATTGAGACAAGAATAGCCAAAGAGTTGATGGTGAGCGCTAACTTCAAAATTATTAACAGTTAGGCAAAAATAAAGCTTTGTTCAATAATTCTGAAACAAAATCGTTAGAATTTGATTAACTTATCATCCAGATTAGTACTTGTACAAAAAAGAATAAAATTTTCCACACCTACTGTCAATTTACCACAATGATTGAATACGAAGTACACTGTTGTTAGAAATAACCAAAGGTATTGTACATCTGGTAATTTAAAACAGCTGTAAATTTAATAAAGCAGGATAATTTTTGTTGCACTTAAGTTTTAATTTTTTTACGTTTCTGTTTTCTTACGAAAATTGAAAGACAATACACTGATTTGTGTCAGAGTGGTGTAGTGTTTCTTCTTTAACATAGTAAGTAAGTTTTAAAATAACCATCTATGACATTTCTTTATTACCATACTTGTTTTGTTTTTTAATTTCGCGAAAAGCTACATGAGGGCTATCTGCGCTAGCCGTTTCTAATTTAGCAGTGTAAAATTAGAGGGAAGGCAGTGAGTCATCACCACCCACCACCAACTCCTTGGCTACTCTTTTACTAACGGATAGTGGGATTGACCGACCATTATAACGTTCCCGCGGTTGAAAGAGCGAGCATGTTTGGTGCGACGGGGATTTGAACCCGTGACTGTCAGATTACGAGTTGAACGCCTTAACCACCTGACCAACATACTTGTGTACTTGAAGTTCAGTGAAATTCAAAGAATCCATATTGTGGCTTTTTTTTTTATTGATTACGTACAAGAGTTTATTGTACTTTTCTCGCACATTTCTCAATCAAACACTGCATATCTCGTATCATGAGAAAGACCTTTGTGTGAGGAGTCTGGATTGCATATTGGCTTTTCAATTTAGGATCACCATACCTGCTTTTTGCTTAATCAGACTTTTTAGTGCAGTGAGTTTGATGCATGATGGTAGCGTCGTTGTCGTCAACTAACAAACTTGGTTTTGATTTCAGTTTTGATCTTTTCTGTAATTTTTTGTATTTGCAAAGTATTTCACACAAACAGTACTCCACCCACATGTAGTTTCCCAAAATACAAAAAAAAAAACTGACACAACGCTAATACAACAGATAGCCCGATGTGGCTTTGCCGTAAGAAAACCCACCCACAACACTAAATAAAACTTCTTTGGACTTTCTCGACTTATTTAGGTCTAAGATATGCATACACAATTCGTTCAAAACCATATGTTTATCAGTGGTGTTGAGAAAACCCACTTGTAGAGAAAAGTATATATGTAAAAACGGTTCGTTTGGGTTGAGAAAATATTTTACGTAGAAGAGCGAACAACGTTTCGACCTTCTTCGGTGAACCTGACGATGGCCGAAGAAGGTCGAAACATTGTTCGCTCCTCTACGTAAAATATTTTCTCAACCCAAACAATCCGTTTTTACATACATATGTTTATCATGTTGTGAACACACGTTTCTGCACATTCAGCTAAGTTTTCCTTCATTATAACTTCACACTTTATTTTGCAATAATTTAGCTTCAGAGACTACGATAAACATTTTTTTAGCTTTTTTCTTAACTACGGGGTTTATTCTTTGTTTTATGAGTTTCTTTGTTTCAAGTCGAAAACCGTTTAATACACTTACAGTTCATAACTCTATCATGTACACTATAAATACCATCACTGATACTGCGGTAAGTCTACGGATTTACAACGCTACAATCAGGAGTTCAATTCCGTTCGGTGAACTAAGCAGATGGCCCAATGTGGTTTTGCTATAAGAAAACACACACCATTACCTTACATGTAGTTTAAATAAAGTAACGTCTATGTGAGTTTATCTGACCGCGTAATTTTTTTTAAAAAAGTGGACCAGTAATTATGTATCTAATACACAGTGCCTGCAAGAAAGCGTAGCTTAAATTACGTGCGTGAAAATGATAGAATAAGACAAATTCAAGTCTATTGCATGAAAAACTACTGAAATGTTTTGCGGGTCGCGGTTACTTATTATAATAGGTCAGCCACATTATATCTATTATATTAAATGCTTACAGAGGTATTTCTTCCAAAACCAAGTCTACTAAAGACCTGCTGGGGTACGACAGACATATTATTTAATATCTAATGCCTAATCGCATTCTACAAGCTAATACAAAGACTGAGGACTTATTGCACAATGTCTGAATTTTTATTTACTGTGTTTATTCCGCGTTGGTATCACTATTCTAGTAGTAGAAACGAATACATATTTAGTGCTAAGAATTTTTTTATATTAAACAAGTGGTATGCTATTATAATACTGTTTTAAAAACATCTTTGAGTGAAATGTTATTTGTAACAAACAAAACGTATAAACACATCTTTGCTGTAATTAGAATTGAGAAATAAACCATTAGGTAAGCCAGACAACTGCTGTTAGCAAATTACACTCATTATCAAATTATTCTAAATTTTCAATTGAGAAATTCATTAATTGTCCTTAAATTTCTCTATGTGCACAAACTGTTAAAGATATATGTTGCGAAAAATGTTTTATATTAAAATTTCAGTCACTATATAAAAAAGGAGAGTATTTCCGGCGAATAAAAGGGGCAAAGAACCCCCAGCGTACGAACCATTCAGCGGCCTTGCACAGTGCGTTGAACGTCCTCGCCACCGCCGAAGGGTGTTTACGTAGGTCGCTTACCTCGTGGGAAACGCACGAGATGAGCTCACGAACGATTACAATTATTTTTATTTTACCTGTTTGTGTGCTTTGTTTCTATCGATCATATATTTTTTTGTCTTTAAATAGTAAATTAGATCATAATTCCTTAGGTAATGTAACTTATGTCTTTTCACGTTTTAGAACAGTTGTCATAGTAACTATAAACAATACTAACATAGCGCAGCAATTGAAGGTGCATTTTATTTGCCTTATTTATAAATTTGTATATGTTCTTGTGGATCGTTAAAAAAAGGTTTCAGATTAGGCTTCCATATTTCATTTTTTAAATAAATTTTTCACAGATTTTGAAACCCAGGGATAACTGTTTTACTCGCTTTCTGAATTTTAATTAGAAGGGGTGATAAATACACTACAAAATAAAAGGCCTAGCTCAATAAATATATTTTTATAAAAATTGTCAATTTTTTCTACCATCTAATAATGGAATAAATAAATAATTATTTCAGTTGAAAAATCGTAATGGCCGACAGAAAATTCATACCGTAGGGTGAAGTTGTGTACGTTATAATTTGTTTTAGTTTCAAGGTTTATAGCCATTATTCTTTGTCATTTTTGTTTATTGACCGCTGGGTGGTGAACTCGGTAAATACAGTGCGTGTTTTTAACGAGTGGCGCTGTTATCTGAGGAAGTTCTGCAGACATACAGTTACCTCGTTCTATAGACACAAAGTACAAAGGTATAACACAGTGTTAACGTTCTATTATGGTGCTTTGCAAATCTGATATGACGCACAGACACGTACAAAAGAAACAAAACACGGAACTATCGCGCCAACAGTCTCGACGTTATACTTGTCACTACTTAGTTATGTTTGATAAATAGATCAAAGTACGAACATTTAAATTAATATCTAAGATACCCTCTAGGTCTTTTGAGGCCTATGCAAATATATTCAAATTGCTTTTATTTGTTTTGCTCACCACGAGAAGAAAGGTAGGATAATGATCCACATTCATCTTGGATAGTTACTATTACCATCAGGCTATATTGTTAGTGGTAGAGATTTTAACATGTACGTTTATCATATTACCTAAAACCTTACTGGTGATGAGGAAATAAGCTGTTATTTTCAAAGAAGAGACGCTGTCTTTTTTTTTTTTTTTTTGTACCATAAAATGGCTTATTTCTCAAAGCTCAACCATTAAATGCTACACTAGGCTTAATGTTGAATTTGAGTACCATACTCTCCCATTCAAATCATATACTAAGTATTCCATACAACTACAGGGCAATGTTTGGAATTTAGGTTATTGGCCACATATCGGTCTGTTCGTATAACTTGTCAACCATGTAAAAATCAGATCGACTAAATTAAATCTAAAGAATGTGGTAGATAATGGAAAATTGCTTTAAGCGACTGCGCAGTAATTTCGCACAGTACACAAAAACTAAAAGTTATTGCGCAATCTTAGAATTTAACTCGTGAATCAATCCCATGCTCTATATTTTGTGGCTAGGCTGAACAACATAATTCATTGTTTTAATATAACCTAATGTTTAGGGACAACAAAGGTCATATTGATCAATCTCAGCTTTCCAATCTTCTACGTCCGGCATGACCAGGGAATTAAGGCACTCGACTCGTACTCCGAGGGTCGCGGGTTCGAATCCCTGTCACATCAAACATGCTCGCCTTTTCAGCCGTGTAGGTCTTATAATGTGACGGTCAATCCCACTATTCGTTGGTAAAAGAGTAGCACAAGAGTTGGCGGTGGGTGGTGATGACTAGCTGCCTTCCCTCTAGTCTTATACTGCTAAATTAGGGACGGCTAGCGTAGATAGCCCTCGTGTAGCTTTGCGCGAAATCCAAACCAAAACAAATCCATCCTCTAAGCAAAAACTATAAATATTAAATTAATAAATTTAATCCAGTTCTTATCATCCATATATCTATAAAGCTTTCTTTTATTAAACTCACTAAAGGTTACTGCCTCCAGAACATCCGAAGGCAATCCATTCCATAAACCAATCACCCTATTTCAAAAATAAAATTTTCTTAGCTGAAGGCGATAGCCAGAGGGTGTTCGGAAAGTCACTGTGCACTTATATATTTATTAACAGACATGTTTCAGTATAGAATACAGGAGGTAACTATGAATAACAATTATAAACAATGTTGAAAGTGACCCCCGTTGGCATCAATACAGGCTTGGATCCTTCTTATTTTGTTTCTAAACACCGCTATCAGTTGCTGGCTTGAAATAAATTGAATGAATGCTGTTATCGCTGCTTTAAAAACTGCACAGTCACTTTCCGAACACCTTATATCTTGCATAAATCTATATTTGTGTTCATAGTTCTATATCTCTCGCTGTTAAGTATGAAGAATATTGACACGTTAACATTGTCAATTCCTTTTACAGTCTTAAACACTTCAATCAGATCGTCCTTAATATTTATTTTTCAAGAGAAACACAATCTGAATGATTTCAGAATCTCCTCATATGACAACCTCTGCTTCCCAGGTACCATTTTAATAATTCTTCTTTAAACCCTTTCCAACAATTCAATGTATTTCTTAAAGTAAGAAGTCCAAGGCTGAACACAATACTCTAAATGTGGCCTAACCAGTAACATATACAATGAAATTACAGCCTCATTAGACTAGTAATTTAATATTTCTGTAGATACAACCTAAATCCTATTTATCATATCACTAGCAACAGCACACTGCTTGGATGGATAAGGAGATTGATCAACCATTACACCAAGATCCTTTTCTTTTATGGCACTGTTAAGGTTATTCCCATTTAAATTATGATAGCCTACGTGTGATTTGTTACATTTATTATAATGAAAAACCCATCTGCCATTTATTTGCCCAACTCACAAAATGATCTAAATTATTTTGTAAAGCAGCAGCATCCTCTTCACAGCCAGCAACACCCAAGATTGATATCATCAGCAAATGTAACTAATATATTGATCATTCCTTTATTTATGTCATTAATGTGAATAAAAAAGAGCAATGGTTCTGAGAGTGAACCATAAGGTACACCACTTACATCATTAACTTAGTTTGATTAAACTCCATTTCTAACAATCTCTGTTTTCTTCCATCAAGCCACCGTTCTATCCAATTAGTTAACTTACCCTTTACACCTACAGAAATAAGTTTCTCTATAAGCCTTTCGTGTCTCACTTTCTCAGTTGCTTTCTGACAATCCAGATACAGCAAATCTACACCCTTATCCTCACCTACATATGCAGTAACCTTTTCAAAGAACGTCAAAATATTTATAAGGCAATATTCTCCCACAGTGAAAACATTTTGGTTATCCAATAAAACTATAGACTTTTTTTAAATGACTTTGCAAAGTATCTTTTACCAGACTTTCCAAAACTTTTTCCACAATTGATATAAATCTAATAGGCCTACAATTACCGGAACAACTTTCGTTACCTTCCTTAAAGATAGGAGTGAAATTACCTTATTTCCAATCGGTTGGTAGTTGTCGGCTATTCTCGGACTTACACAACTTGTGGCAAGTGATTCACATATCTAGTACTTGACCTTCTTTTAAACCCTCGGGGAAATATCATCTGGCCCAGGATCCTTATGGTTCTTTAAACCTTCTAGTTTTATTTTCACAAGCTTAGCATTTATGCAATTATCTTGTTCAACTTTGTTTTCAAAACTGAAGAAAGAGCAGAATATAATAAGTCAACCATTTCATAATCATCAGTCACAAGCCTTCATTTTTCATCCTTCAAGGGTCCTATCCCTATATTAACATTTTGTTTACCCATAATGTATTTAAAATAATACTAACTGTTAATTTTCATATTTACAGTCAAACTTTTCCTATCCATCATGTTTGACCAGTTTTCTTGATATTTGATTAATTTCAGATTACTATCTGTTAAATTTTTTGTTTTGGTTTGGATTTTGCGCAAAGCTACACTAGGTCTATTTGGGCTAGCCGTCCCGAACTTAGCAGTGAAGGACTAGAGGGAAGGAAGCTAGTCATAATCACCCACCACCTATTCTTTTACCAACAAACAGAAGAATTGACCTTCACATTTCAACACCGCCGTGGTTGAAAGAGCGAGCATGTTTGATGGGAGAAATGGCGCTACGAACCAGCATCTCTCAGATTTCGATTTAAGCAGCCTAGCCACTTGGCCATGGCGGACATATCTATTAAGATTTAAAAACCTAAATGTCGAACCATTCTGTGTGAAATTTACAATAAATAAAACGTATTACATATCTGTTGTCCTCAGTGGATCAGCGGTATGTCTGCGGACTTCCAACGCTAAAAACCGGGTTTCGATGCCCGTAGTGGACAGAGCACAGATAACCCTTTGTGTAGCTTTGTGCTTAATTCCAAATAGCATATCTGTAATAAGTTTTATGATGTACATTAAGCCTCGTATACATTAATCTTCTTCTTATATTTATGTCTATGCTTTTTCGTAAATTAAACACTAAACAGGGAAACATAAACTTTTCAAGAAACGAGGTAAAGTAAGCGTGGCTAATACGAATATTTTAAAAGCAATGCCAACAGGATGTAAGCATAACATCTGATGCAAATGTCATCCGAACTATGTTGCTCACATGTTTTTAAAGAATTGATATTACCCATAACTATGTTTACTTCCTTTTTAAAAAGTTTTTCATTACTTGTTTGCTTGTTGTTGTTTTTCAAATGTGGTTTCAATAGACACTCTGATGGAAATAATGATGGCCCGGCATGGTCAGGTGGGGTAAGGCGTTCAACTCGTAATCTGAGGGTTGCGAGTTCGAATCCCTGTTACACCAAACATGCTCGCCCTTTCAGTCGTGGGGGCATTATAATGTTACGGTCAATCCCACTATTCGTTGGTAAAAGAGTAGCCCAAGAGTTGGCGGTGGGTGGTGATGACTAGCTGCCTTCTCTCTAGTCTAAATTAGGGACGGCTTGCGCAGATAGCCTTTGAGTAGCTTTGCGCGAAATCCGAACAAAACAATAGACACATTGGTCATAATTATAATGAGGTTCCAATTGTAATATTTATTATTTATCTATTATTGGCTGGTAATTCCTGTTTCACCCTGTTTTTAAGAACACCAAATTTTGGTAAAAAAGAACAAACAAACCTCTAAGGGTAATCATAGCATCGTTTACACTAGAATTATGATCTTTTTTTTAATTACTGCTAGTTAACAATACTTATAATAGTGGATACTCCGTTTGAAACTATGTCACCTCAATGAAATTGGTTGATACCATTGTTTTGGTTTTTGAGTTATCATGTAACAAAAAAGAAGAAATATAACCTTTTTTTTTGTGATATTTACAGACATTTCGAAAAACATTGACTTACGTATTGCACAGATATTGTTATAAAAGGAAACACTCTAGAGTATTGTAAAGCTGTGACGACCTGTTGAGGAGATATTAAAGGTACCATTTCGATGAACTATCCGAGTCATCCTAATATAGGCAGTGTTATCACATGTCTGATATTTGAAAAAAATAAAAACGAAACTTTTTCTATATTGTAAAAAGAGTATTCAAGTAAAAAATCGCGGTTGTTTTTAGCATAGAATATCATTTTAGCATTAATATAAAATGGAAAAAAATAAACCATTCTCGGACAGTGTTATTCCACTACTAAATTAGGGACGGCTAGCGCAGATGGCCCTCGAGTAGCTTTACGCGAAATTATTAAAACAAACAAACCTAACTACATCGGTTGAAAACCCAGTGCTTAATAAACTGGCAGAGACACAAATTTGAATCCAAACGGTCCTGAGCGTTGAGTGTCAAATCAAGGGCGGCTGTGGATACGTTATGATTTATTTTAAGAGAGCTTGGACTGCATAACTTCATAGGACTAGATACTGACGGAAAGGAGCGATCCTACTGTAGCACTGTTACTAAACATAAAGCATTGTATGACCGGTTCCTATATTGCTAATATCTGCATCTAGCTAAGCCATCTGATTGGTACTGAGTTTTATCACTACTAAATTTAATCGAGATCAAGGTGCAGATGTCAAGTAAGGCAAGTGGGAATAATGATAACTCAATGTTACATACATCTGTGTAAAGAGTTAGTTAGGTTATAAAACAACGTACGTAAAGTACTGATAACATGTACTAATAAGCAAGATTAAAATACTGTTTCAATGTTACATACATCTGTGTAAACAGTTAGGTTATAAAACAACGTACGTAAAGTACTGATAACATGTACTAATAAGCAAGATTAAAATACTGTTTCAATGTTACATACATCTGTGTAAACAGTTAGTTAGGTTATAAAACAACGTACGTAAAGTACTGATAACATGTACTAATAAGCAAGATTAAAATATTGTTTCGATGTTAGATACAAGTACCCTGTAATATGTAATAACTACTGGTGACTGAGATGGACTATTTAATACAATAATCACCTGTGAATTATATTAACTTTCTGTATATGTACATTGAGGGGTAGAGCGGGTTCGTTAAGAAACTGATAGAAAGCAGCCAACTGATATGTAAATTTATGTACAATATAAGCAAAATATTACTTTTTATCACTGCATTTTCATAACTGCGTTTTCAAAGTTTCGGGCCACGAAGTCATACGTACATAAATGTTATGAAAATACGAAACGTTAACTTATGTTTGGCCCCTCTTTTACACTTACTGTAAATGTTTTTTTTTCTGTTTTTGAATTTCACACAAAGCTAGCACAGATAGCCCTCGCCGTCCCTAATTTGGCAGTGTAAGACCAGAGGGAAGGCAGCTAGTCATCACCACCCACCGCCAACTCTTGGGCTACTATTTTACCAACGAATAGTGAGATTGATCGTTACATTATAACGTCCCCACGGCTGAAAGGGCAAGCATGTTTGGTGCGACGGGGATGCGAACCCGTGACCCTCAGATTACGAGTCACACGCCTTAACACGCCTGGCCATACTGAAAATGATTAGATTGTTTATCTAGTGGGAGACAAAAGGCTTAATGCTTGTCGTGCTAATCAGCACGTCTGTGTAAATGTTTATGTGCTTTACATGATTTTTAGGAACATTTAGCGTCTGATGTCCGTTAATTTTGCGCATTGTTTCTCTAATCAGAGGGGTTATCAAAGATAAAACTAAAATGTTATATTTTAAAATAATTTGTTTTAATACAAAATTGAAGAGGAAACTACACTAAAGTAAACCTTATCTTTTCATATTTAACTTTATTAAACAAGAAGTAAAATAGTTAAACTTTGAAAAAAATGAAAGCTCCATCTGAACATGATCATTTCTTTTAAATCAATACGCAAACACGCCACTGTTACACCCCCACAAAGGTAGGTGTGTCTCTCCCAGACAGTCGCGTGGCAGCAGACGGTTGTATTGATCAACATCTTGTCTGGTTCGTGGCGCGTGGTCTTGTGTCACACCTGTGACGTTTTGCTTCTGCAGAAGGATCGTTGTAGTGGTTGTTAATTTCCCTTCAGATATAATCATAGCAATGTAGGCGACTACGCTTAATGATAATATCTTATCTGGTAGAGTTACTTAGCGTAGATATTTTCGTAAATTTTATGATGCAATTTGGTACGAACTTCTGAAATAATGAACGCTATTCAAAAACGAATCGGAAGTAAAATTTTGGAAGCGCTTTTTAGGCTACTAGGCTGATTGATATTGATTTACTAGAGTAAATATTAAATGTTGTGTAAGAAGTAGACCTAATGGTTTTGCGATCCTTTCATGATTTTGCAGGTTTTGAAATTTTATGTGATCTGTTTGAAAATCTGCTGTCAAATGATAAAATTTAAAAATATTAACAGTTTTAAATTTCGATAAAAGGCATATATGTGTGTGTGTATATATATATATAGCTAAGTGAAAAACTGTTGCATGTTTAGCATGAGAAAAGTTAGCAGAATATTCAAAATTCTCTGGGAACAGTCTTCAAGCCCTTCAGAAATTTGAAGGACCAGGGTGCAAAACATTAAAATATTGTACACACAATTCGTCATTACTGAAACTTATATTCTATTAAATGGAATCTTAAAGTCATCAAAATAATTTTATAGAACTTGTTATAGAACAGTACTCGGAATGAAACATTCAAACCGAGGTGTTATTTGTAGTTTTGAAGAACCAAATGTTAAACAGCTTGAGAAATAAATATTCTTGTCGAATTCCACTTTGAGAGCGCTTTTGCATTCAATTTGATAAATGTGATGCAGTATCAAGAAACATTGGTACACTTAACAAAACGTTCGTGAATAATAGAGAAAGCAATAGATAAACAACTCAGAAAGTAACAACGATAAGAAAGAAAACATTATATATACAAACATGGACATAGTCAGTAAAAGGATAATCTGTATTCAGTTCTTCGAAAACAAAGCTTAAAAACCGTTTTGTGGATCAATTTTGTAAAGTGTATTTTTATATCAAATATGGCTTTAAACTATCGCAAATGTATGATTGCATCGGGTTTTTAAGATGTATAGTTTCAGCTTGACTTGTGTGGATTACTCAATTCCAACATGTGAGAAGCCTACTTACTTGAATTGAATGACATCAAGGTAGGTAAGTGGTTATAGTGTTCTCTCTTTCTTATGTGTGATATGTGGGTGTGTAAAATTAAATCGGTACAAAGCTGTAAATAGTGGTTGTACATTGTAAACATTTACCATCATGTTTACGTTGACTGTTATGAATTATTTGTTTGTTTGTTTTAGAATTTCGCACAAAGCTACTCGAGGGCTATCTGTGCTAGCCGTCCCTAATTTAGCAGTGTAAGACTAGAGGGAAGGCAGCTAGTCATCACCACCCACCGCCAACTCTTGGGCTACTCTTTTACCAACGAATAGTGGGATTGACCGTCACATTATAACGCCCCCACGGATGAAAGGGCGAGCATGTTTGGGGCGACCGGGATGCGAACCCGCGACCCTCAGATTACAAGTCGCACTGTTATGAAACACAGAGTATTTAATTTCGGTTATGTTTGTTTTGAATTTTGCGCAAATCTACCCGAGAGCTATCTGCACTGAGAAGACGAGCATGTTTGGTGTGACGAGGATTCGAATCCGCCAAGGTTGGGAACCGTGTATGAATTTAAGATTCATTTACTATTATTTTTTATCAAAAGTGATTAATGGTTTGTGTTTTTTTTTAAAAGAGGCATTCTTTTAGTGAACTGATGTTTCTAAATGAAACAATTTAGAAGTTTTAAACTTTTTTATAACTTTTTCTGTAAAGAAAACGTTTGGTTAAATTACATTTTTTTGCCTCGTTTGTAAAGACAGTGGGTAATCAACAAATAGTAAATAGTACAATTCTTGTCTATATTGATAGGATGAGGGTTCGTTTTAATAATTCATCTATTTAACTGGCTTCCTTTGATGCTTACGCTTTAAAATGCAAAGAGTACCGCATGTCATCAAACTGAAAACATGAACTATGATATATTTAGTAGCTTTCACGTTAAATGGTTTACTAAACAAATTAGGCTTAAGCGTAAAATTGGACCTTGAAAGGTTCGGAACATATTACCGAACGAACTTTTGATGGTACGAATTTATCAACTTTATTGATTACAGCATCATAACCATTAGATTATATTTGCTTGAAAACCGTCGTATTTTACAGATAATCAATAAAAATAAATAAAACTAACAATTAGTTTTAAAATACATCATAACAGTAACATGTTTCTATGGGTCCAGAACAATATATCACCGGACAAAGTCTCGTCTCTAGATTACTAATTCTCGCTTTATAACAAACTAACTTTTAATGTTTCAGTCCTATTCATAAATACAACTCTCGCTTTATAACAAACTAACTTTTAATGTTTCAGTCCTATTCATAAATACAACTCTCGATTTATAACAAACTAACTTTTAATGTTTCATTCTTATTCATAAATACAACTCTCGCTTTATAACAAACTAACTTTTAATGTTTCATTCTTATTCATAAATACAACTCTCGCTTTATAACAAACTAACTTTTAATGTTTCAGTCCTATTCATAAATACAACTCTCGCTTTATAACAAACTAACTTTTAATGTTTCAGTCCTATTCATAAATACAACTCTCGCTTTATAACAAACTAACTTTTAATGTTTCATTCTTATTCATAAATACAACTCTCGCTTTATAACAAACTAACTTTTAATGTTTCAGTCCTATTCATAAATACAACTCTCGCTTTATAACAAACTAACTTTTAATGTTTCAGTCCTATTCATAAATACAACTCTCGCTTTATAACAAACTAACTTTTAATTTTTCATTCTTATTCATAAATACAACTCTCGCTTTACAACAAACTTTTAATGTTTCATTCCTACTCATAAATACAACTCTTGCTTTATAACAAACTAACTTATAATGTTTCAGTCCTATTCATAAATACAATTTTTTTTTGTAAATATTTGGTACTTTGTTGCAGAAATTTGACCTTACTTTGATAAAGTGTAAGATGCAAACTTTGTGAAAAATTAAAACTATAAGACTTGAATGCGATAATTAAATGATGTCGACCACCAAAATGTCTCTAATGTTTAAAAAAAATTTAAACGATGTTTCAATTGTGGGTAATTTTGCTCTACGCTTTTCTGTATACGAATTGAATCATCAAAAATTTATGTTTTGTGTTCAGATAAAATTGTATTTTTTGTATGTCTTTTGTACTCTCCAATCGTTTTGAGAACATTTTTAGTCTCTTGTATTCCACTGAAAAATGTGTTCGACAACTGTTTTATTGAAATAGAACCATTTTTTTTAATTAGACGCCAGTTTTATGCAGCATGTAATTTCTCATCTTGAAAAATACCAGCTGTAATTACCAAATTTCTAACCTAATTAGATTCCCACTTTGAAACAAACAAACCTAAAATTACAAACAAACAAACTTTCAAAATGTGTTCAAAAGTAACAAATAAAAAAGTAGACTACATAAAAATGTTTGGCTGGGACATTGTCTGTATCCCTGTTTTTATAATTTAAATATTAAAAAAAAAATTGTTTATGTGCATGTGATATTTATATAGCCATATAGAATAAGCTTCCATTGCAAAATTAAGAGAAACAAATCTTTATCGGTCACTGTTCCAAGAAGATTAACAGTTATAGCTCTTTTAACATAAAATTGATTAATTGAATATACCTAATAAACATAATAATAACTAATTAGCAAAATAGAATTAAGTAGAATAAACAGTTCGATTTGAAAATAAGGCTCTTCAGCTATAACAAAAGGTTAAAAGAAAGTGCTGTTAAAAACATTGTTTATTTATTGAACATATGACTTAGTTAAAGATGTCAGCAAAATAATAAGACCCGTCATGTCCAGGTGGTTAAGGCACTCAACTCGTAATCTGAGGGTCGCGGATTCAAATCCCCGTCACACCAAATATGCTCACCCTTTCAGCCATGTGGGCGTTATAATGTGACGGTCAATCCCACTATTCGTTGGTAAAAGAGTAGCCCAAGAGTTGGCGGTGGGTGGTGATGACTAGCTGCCTTCTCTCTAGTCTTACACTGCTAAATTAGGGATGGCTAGCGCAGATAGCTGTCGAGTAGCTTTGCGCGAAATTAAAAAACAAACAAACAGATTAATTAATTTTCTAAATGGTACCAAACGAATCGTCTCGGTCTCGAAATTTTACAAAAGTTAAACTTTTCACCCAACTCCTTAAGGAGATCCAGGTGTTTCGTGAAAACACTTTTACGGTGATTCTTCACAAGCAGGCCCAATTTGGCGTTGATTTACATTAGAGCACTAACTAATTAGGCCTACTAATTACCGTTCGTAATTTGGTTAAAGAGATTATATTCATATTATAAAAGCAATGATAATCAAAATTAAAAAGTGTCAAAGAGCAGTCCAAATATTAATTTCGCATTATTATGGCCTACCATACGTAAGCCATAAGCCCATGAGCTTACGAATACTAATACAGTTTTCGTCCAATCATAAACATCTTTGTATACTTATCCTTTAATATATTTTTCATATAAAACCTAACATCTTTTGAGAAAATTAAAATACTTGAATATTTTACAAGGTTGTACATGGATTGTTTGTTTGTTTTTTAATTTCGCGCAAAGCTGGAGGGCCTACTTTTACGTCTTTCAACATATTCTTTAGTATCTTTCTTCAGTAAAAATATAATGTTAGCACAAAGAGCACAGCTACGTTGAAATTTAGTATATAATATGTATGTATTCGCCCCAATGCGGACTCACAGTGCTATAAACTGGGTTTCAATACCTGTGGTGGACAGAGCATAGAGAACCCATTGTGTAGCTTTGATTCCAATCAATCAGTTATAATCTGTATAAGAGACAGTAGAAGTGGCTAAGTTACCACTTAACGACAATGGTCTTCTTTGTCATTTGTTCTTAGAGCAAAGTATTGTTTCTTTTGTGGTATGCATACATTGAGTTGAATATATATATATGTTCCTCGTTTCTGGAATGATCCTACAAAGTATTTTTCATTATTAAATTTACTTAAACGTTTTCCAACAGTATTTTTCAGATTGTATTGACTTGTATGTTTTTCAATAAGGTACTTAATGTACCTAAGATTTTCTGATAGTATAATATTTTAATTTTATTTTTTATTACTTTGGGTTTTCCAGAAATTTCTTTCTGATTTTATTAAACAACTTGTCAAGCAGATTGGATTGAAATCCTATCGATAAAATAACATTTTTAAAATAGTCAACATTAATTAACTTAATGTTTTAGACGTACATTACACGTATATGATTCGATCTTTCGTAATAGAATAATATAGATTAAAACTATAAGTTTACCATATGTGTGTGTCCGATAGTTTTGTTTGTTTTAGAATTTCGCGCAAAGCTACACGAGGGCTATCTGCACTAGCATTGTAAGACGAGAGGGAAGGCAGCTAGTAATCACCATCCATCGCTAACTCTTGTGCTACTCTTTTACCATCGAATAGTGGGATTGACGGTCACATTATAACATCCCCATGGCTAAAAGGGCGAGCATGTTAGTTGTGACGGGGATTTGAACCCGCGACCCTCAGATTACGAGTCGAGGGTCTTATCCACCTAGCCATGCCAGGCATTGTATATGGAAGACGGTAAGATTGTTGATTGGTTAAACCTGGTGAATGATTAATATTTGTTTTTATAGGTGTTTGACGCTATTCATTACTTTATAATAATTGGATCATTTTGAAGTAGTGCATGAGGCCAAGAAATACAACTGAACCATCAGGCTCTGAAAAAGTTCCCCTCTGGTACAACGGTAAATATACGGACTTACAACACTAAAATAAAGGGTTCGATTCCCCTCGGTGGACTCAGCAAATAGCCCGATGTGGCTTTGCTATAAGGAAAACACACACGCCTCTGAAGAGTATGAAATGTGATAAAATGAAGATAATTAGTTTGTTGAAAAACTCATGACCCTATAGATTTATTTAAAGGTTTACAGGCTTTTCCGCGACATTTATTAATAACATTTGCGATGCGAAAGTGCGGAAGTATTATAATTCACAATATAAATGAAAGACATAATTTCGGAAGAAGAGAATAAGATGGGCGTTGTTCATGTAGGAGCGGCTCCTATGAGCATATACAAGCCTTTCTAGCCCTAACTGCACAATTCTATTTATGTTATCGAGATTATCAGCATCTTGGAGAGTATTAGTAACGAACATGTTATCAATTCTCTTTTCTCGCTAAATGTACAACTTAAAAATTAATGGTAATGATGATTTCTACAGTGAGCTAGGGAACTGTGCCATTGTATAACCAGTATTCCGTTGAGCTAGGGAACTGTGCCATTGTATAACCAGTATTCCGTTGAACTAGGGAACTGTGCCATTGTATAACCAGTAATGATGATTTCTACAGTGAGCTAGGGAACTGTGCCACTGGATAACCAGTATTCCGTTGAGCTAGGGAACTGTGCCATTGTATAACCAGTATTCCGTTGAGCTAGGGAACTGTGCCATTGTATAACCAGTATTCCGTTGAGCTAGGGAACTGTGCCATTCTATAACCAGTATTCCGTTGAGCTAGGGAACTGTGCCATTGTATAACCAGTATTCCGTTGTAAGAAATTATTAACTGGTGTATTAACTCGTTTTTTTAATGCTGTTGTTGAAAATTATTATTATTTTGAAACTAATGAAGAAAGTTTCCCGTTGTATAGTTCTTGATAAAGACTTATGTTATAAATACGTTCATAAGAATAAGTTTTTGTTCTTCCACGGTGAACTGGAGAAGAAAACTCCAAAAGTTCTTCTACCTAAAGCGTATGAAATTAATTTAATAATAGGTTTCCTTAAGTAGTCATATTAAGATTGGTTTGGTTTGTTTTGAATTTCGCGCACAGCTACACGTGAGCTATTTGCGCTAGCCGTCTCTAATTTAACAGTGTAAGACTAGAGGGAAGACAGCTAGTCATCATCACCCACTGTTAACTCTTGAGCTACTCTTTACCAACGAATAGTGAGATTGATCGTAACATTACAACGCCTCCACGGCCGAAAGGGCAAACATGTTTGGTGTGACAGGGATTCGAACCCGTGACCCTCGGATTAGGAGTCGAGCGTCTTAACCACCAGTTATATTAAGAAACGATGACCGTTTAATTAAGAATGTTTTAAACTTGTATGAAAGCAGTATTAGTTTTGTTGATAGTACAGGTCCCGAAACTGTGAACAAAGTTACTTCTATTCAGATATGAATTCTGCTTCCCATGACAACAATATATATGGGTAATAACATAGTTTAACACGCTCTAATTGTACTGGTTGAGCTGTTTTCCTCGGATTTGTAATCCGCTATGTGGGTTATTGAAGCAATGCAAGAGATCAAAACGCACGGTTGTGTCATATGGCCAAAACAACCTACATAACACTGTTATTAATAGACGTGATATTTTAGCAATTTTCCATTTTCTGTAGGTAGGACTGTTCTGATCCATTCTGTCACATGTTTTAGTGGACATGCTCTACTGGACCTTTACTTCACATACCAAATATCAAGACAATTTGTTAGAAATACTGGACATGCTCTACTGGACTTGTACTTCACATACCAAATATCAAGACAATTTGTTAGAAATGCTGGACATGCTCTACTGGACCTGTACTTCACATACCAAATATCAAGACAATTTGTTAGAAATGCTGGACATGCTCCACTGGACCTGTACTTCACATACCAAATATCAAGACAATTTGTTAGAAATGCTGGACATGCTCCACTGGACCTTTACTTCACATACCAAATATCAAGACAATTTGTTAGAAATGCTGGACATGCTCTACTGGACCTGTACTTCACATACCAAATATCAAGACAATTTGTTAGAAATACTGGACATGCTCTACTGGACCTGTACTTCACATACCAAATATCAAGACAATTTGTTAGAAATACTGGACATGCTCCACTGGACCTGTACTTCACATACCAAATATCAAGACAATTTGTTAGAAATACTAGACATGCTCCACTGGACCTTTACTTCACACACCAAATATCAAGACAATTTGTTAGAAATACTAGACATGCTCCACTGGACCTTTACTTCACACACCAAATATCAAGACAATTTGTTAGAAATGCTGGACATGCTCCACTGGACCTTTACTTCACATACCAAATATCAAGACAATTTGTTAGAAATACTAGACATGCTCCACTGGACCTTTACTTCACACACCAAATATCAAGACAATTTGTTAGAAATGCTGGACATGCTCCACTGGACCTTTACTTCACATACCAAATATCAAGACAATTTGTTAGAAATGCTGGACATGCTCCACTGGACCTTTACTTCACATACCAAATATCAAGACAATTTGTTAGAAATGCTGGACATGCTCTACTGGACCTGTACTTCACATACCAAATATCAAGACAATTTGTTAGAAATGCTGGACATGCTCTACTGGACCTTTACTTCACATACCAAATATCAAGACAATTTGTTAGAAATACTGGACATGCTCTACTGGACCTGTACTTCACATACCAAATATCAAGACAATTTGTTAGAAATGCTGGACATGCTCTACTGGACCTGTACTTCACATACCAAATATCAAGACAATTTGTTATAAATGCTGGACATGCTCTACTGGACCTGTACTTCACATACCAAATATCAAGACAATTTGTTAGAAATACTGGACATGCTCTACTGGACCTGTACTTCACATACCAAATATCAAGACAATTTGTTAGAAATACTGGACATGCTCCACTGGACCTTTACTTCACATACCAAATATCAAGACAATTTGTTAGAAATACTAGACATGCTCCACTGGACCTTTACTTCACACACCAAATATCAAGACAATTTGTTAGAAATGCTGGACATGCTCTACTGGACCTTTACTTCACATTCCAAATACCAAGACAATTTGTTAGAAATACTGGACATGCTCCACTGGACCTTTACTTCACATACCAAATATCAAGACAATTTGTTAGAAATACTGGACATGCTATACTGGACCTTTACTTCACACACCAAATATCAAGACACTTTGTTAGAAATACTGGACATGCTCCACTGGACCTTTACTTCACATACCAAATATCAAGACAATTTGTTAGAAATACTGGACATGCTCCACTGGACCTTTACTTCACACACCAAATATCAAGACAATTTGTTAGAAATGCTGGACATGCTCTAATGGACCTTTATTTCACATACCAAATATCAAGACAATTTGTTGGAAATACACGAGATATAAAATATTCAATTTTAATTTAATTTCTTCTTTTTTCCTTTTCTACGCACCGAAAATACTGAAACTTTTTATATAAAAATATATATAACTTTTGTAGATTTTTTCAACTGTGGTACACTAATAGATGTTTAAAATCTACAATTACTGTCAAATGTGGTCTAAATATAAACCAAGTGTAAAATTATTCAACAATAACTGCACAGTTTTGACTAGTATTTTTGCTCGCGCTTACGTAAAAAGTTATGTGAGATGTCAGTTTGAAATGTTTACTACAACTTCACATTCGAGTAAAGGTGGACCGTTAGTCACTCGAATAGAAGTCGACTGATTTAGAGCCCAAAAACTTTAGGGTGAAAGCACGTGTAGAAACTTTCTTAATTAAAGAATGTTTTGTATCAAGTAATATTAGCTAACGTGATTAGCGTAAATAATGATGGTTGATACAACTGTATGGAGTTCATGCGGGTGATGACAAGAAACTGTTAATCTAAGTTCCGTGGCGTTACTATAACAGAAGTTATTAACACTAT
This sequence comes from Tachypleus tridentatus, assembly GCF_004210375.1. Taxonomy (NCBI): domain Eukaryota; kingdom Metazoa; phylum Arthropoda; class Merostomata; order Xiphosura; family Limulidae; genus Tachypleus; species Tachypleus tridentatus. Next base: position 51,972,284 of record NC_134837.1, on the reverse strand, counting down.
TTTAAAAAAGAAACACTACTTTCTGGCTAACTAATGAATGAATATTTGGTGTAAAGTAACACCAATGCTGTAAATATAATACCATGTTTCACCACCAGTATTAAATTCATTCCATTTCAGTCACAAGCTCAATCATTTTTTGGCTGCACCTTTCCTTCACACATCAGGTGTTCTTGATTAGATTAAGTATATTAGTAAATCTTCTCTCTATCAGATTTGCATTTTGTGGGTTACAAGTAAATAGGACTAGAATGTATAAGCAAGGTTGTTGTTTCTCAGGTTTATAGTATGCTGTGTAGGATAAGATTGTGTGTATTTACCAAGGAATAATAGGATTGACTGTAACATTATAACGTCCCCACGGCTGAAAGGGCGAGCATGTTTGGTGTGACGGGGATTCGAACCCGCGATCCTTAGATTACGAGTCGAGCACCTTAACCACCAGGCCATGCCGGGCCAACCAAGAAAGTATTGGAATTCTTTTGTTGTGTTTCGTGGTCAGATCTGATCACGATATTCAACTGTGAACTTTAGGCGTGACATCATACCGACAATCTGCAATTAGTGTAAACTTAGTGTATATTGTATATTTATAATCCAAGATTTGGCGGTGGGTGGTGATGACTAGTTGCTTTTCAGTCTTACACTGCTAAATTAGGGACAGTTAGCGCAGATAGCTCTCGTGTAGCTTTACCCGAAATTCAAAACAAACAAACAAACATTCATTTGTTAACTTAATGTATTTTTCAACTATCTCATTTCACGATCGTATTACGGTTTCACTGACATTTAAACACATTAAATGTGTACAAATATATTAAAATCTTTCACGACTTTCATTTTCCCATCTAGAGTTTTATTTTCGCAAAATAACAACAATTAACCTCTCAAATTTGTGGATATCAATTGTCGCTGAGTATTTATGTGTAAATAAATTCTCTAGTGAAGTATATTTGAGTGTGCTTCACTTCCCTATTTTAAAAACAATAAACTTTTTTCCACAAACTTATTACTTATTTTTCCGTTGGTTTACGAAATTAATAGTAATTACCATTTATTGCAATAAATAAATATAGTACTCTGAAAAACAACGTGTATCTAATAATTTTACATATTAATTGGTGTAAAATGTTGGCCTGTGGGGAAACGGGAGCCTTCGGTGGACCTGCTAACTTGTGTCTCTTCCGACACGTCTTCTCACGGTGGATACCAGCGGGATGTTCATGAGGTAATTGTAAAATACGCTTGTGTTGGTTTTCTTTTGTGGTAAGTACGTCTGTTTGTCTGTATAGTGGGGAGGGGGCGAAATTCCACTGAAATCAGTGATTCACGTTGCCACTAGAAATGCATTAAAATCCTCTTCTTTTGACAATGTTATGGAAGGTGTCAGCTAGCCCCACCCCGTTAGATATTTATGCCTGTGTTTATTACAAGAGTGGACAGTTTTGGCAGCGTGCCCTACCCATGGTTTAGCTGAGATACCAGCTGCTTCGTCCAATTTAGCAAACAAAGCACTACAATCCTTTTGCCAGGGTGTGCCTTTCCTTCAGATTGGAGGGGTATTAGCTTTATATTCAATTGTGTGCAAGTTTTCCAATAAAATAACCCCTTTCTTGCCAAGAAGAACGCATACAGCCTTCTATTTGTTTCTTTGGCTTCGTATAGAAAGTGATGTGTACCTATCCCTTCGACTGATGCGCTTCCGCGTGACGTGACTTCACCAAACGTTTCGTGTTCTAAAATATTAAAATAAGTTTACAGCAATTGCAAAGAAAAAACGAGTAAAGAGAATGTAAATGTTTCCTTTATCTCTTTGTGTAAATAACCACGTCGATAGGTTATTTCCTTTTTCATTTTACCTGTTGCTTTTAAAACTAGGAAGTTCTGGGATGGGTGCAGGATTTGGCAGCTCTCTGGGACATTCATAAAGTCTTGCATATACATGTTCTGCAATAAATATGTTCCTAAATAGTTTTACATTAGATATTTCCTTCTGCAGTATACCAGTTGTGATTTTGACATTGTTCCTACTACGTTTTTGTTTTCGTTTAAACCTTGTAGACAGACTTGCAAAACCACGGCAGCGCCAGAAAACAACAACAACAAATTGTTTGAAAGAGACTATCTTTTGCATTTTCCAAGAAATCGAATGAACGTAAAATTAAGTTAAAACAACAGCAAAAAACAAACCTGGATGGTAATCGAAGAGGAATAAAAGGTTGAACCAGGTTGTTGTTGTAGTGTTGAACTCTAAGCTTTTATCAGTTACCTGAAGACACTGTAACGGAAACAGACGCAATCGCTCATTGAAGCTACCAGAAGAAACTGGTAACAGGACACTAAGAAATCATCATGGGTCTTTTTTTTTTTTTTTAGCAAAAGGCGCCAATTCTTGCTGCGAATACTGAAACAAGAAACGTTATTATTTGATACAGTTTTACGTCGAATTTTAAATTAGTATGATAGTGGCCAAAAGTAAAATAAAGTAATGTTCATCCATTAGGTCCTTTGCCCAAGTTTAATTACTAACAGTTATCACTGTATTCAGTGTCTGTCAATATGTTTTTTAAACATATATATGCATTTTTATTAGATAAAAACAAACTTATCTCTGATGGTATTAAAACTGTATTTTATGATTTCCTATGGAAATTAAATGGCTTATTTATGACTAGTACCCATCTGAGACAGAATTTTTAAAACAGGATTTAGTAGAAAAACAACTTTAATGTACCTTTTTTGTGCTTTCATTTCTTATTTTGTTTAGAGTAAATGCTTTTTTAATACATAGAAATCGTCCACTTACGGTGGCGTCTGTAGCAACTTGGTTAGTCACCGCACCACCTAGCGACAATTGCCATAATCAAACATAACAAGTCTCACAGGACAGAGCATCATTATTATTCATCCACCTACTGAAAACCTTTGTAACTATAACGATCACACAAATCCAGATTTACAAGCTACATTTTCAACTCTAAATTTGGAAATTCTGACGACAAAACTGTCTCGTCCATGTCAGTTTTTGTGTTTTACCTTTACTGTTCCGAGTTTCAAATGTATCAGAAAAATTATTATTTATTTTTCTTTGATATATTTTAAAAGTCAGAATGCGGGGTAAAAAATTATATAATGCAATTATGTGTAACAAGTCACATGTGAGTGATTCTCAGTTGTAAGCATCTCTCACATGTGTAACCAGTCACATGTGAATGATTCTCAGTTGTAAGCATCTTTATATTTCGTGAATTTCTGAAATCTTTCTACACGTTTTGATAAGCCAAATTTAAATTTACTTGTAGATGCTACTCGTCTCCCTGAATATAAACAACTAAAATTATTTTCAAAGAATCGAGAGGGTTTGCTTGTTTTGAATTTCGCGCAAAGCTACACAAGGGCTATCTGCGTTAGTCGTTTCTAATTTAGCAGTGTAAGACTAGAGATAAGGCTGTTAGTCATTGCCACCCACCTCAAACCAAAGAATAGTGTGATTGACCGTCTCATTATAACGCCCCCACGGCTGAAAGAGCGAGCATGTTTGGTGTGACGGGAATTCGAATCCGCGACCCTCAGATTACGAGTCAAGTGCCTTAACCTCCTGGCCATACCAGGCACAAGTTGGGAGAGAACCATAGATATGGGATCAATTTTTTTTTTGTTTGGGGGGAACTTTCAGATTTCATTAAATCTATTTAATTGAATATTAGCATGTAATGAGCCGTTTAGAATAGGCCTGACATGGCCAGGTGGGTAAAGGCGTTCGACTTGTAATATGAGAGTTGCGGGTTCGAATCCCCGTCGCACCTAAATGCTCGCCCTTTCAGCCGTGGGGGCGTTATAATGTAACAGTCAATCCCACTATTTGTTGGTAAAAGAGTAGCTCGAAAGTTGGCGGTGGGCGGTAATGACTAGCTGAATTCCCTCTAGTCTTACACTGCTAAATTAGGGACGGCTAGCGCAGATAGCCCTAGAGTAGCTTTGCGCGAAATTCAAAAACCAACCAAACAAACTACTTGAATATACAGTCCCAAAGAATGAATTGCAGAAAATTCCAAATGGTTACTTTTTCACAAATGGTGTGCTTATGAGAAAATGGATACTCCCAAATGTACCAGCTTCAAAGGATTAGGCTGTGTTTTATTAAATCGTTGTTCCCTAATCATATACAATTACGACAGAAAGTGTTCGTTCCCCTGCATCGTGAGTAGTTTTTTCCTCATAACTTAAAAAAGTATCACGATTAGGATAATAAAAGTATAGTATATTATAAATATTATACTAACACACATAACGTACATAAATTTTTATGTAAATTGAACGACAAACAAACTGTTTATAAACAAATAGCCAAACATAGGAGAGGCAGAAAGTGTTCGTGCATCTACTTTAATGGTCAGTTGTGTAGCCTTTCAGATGAATTACTTGGCGCAATCTCTCCTCATAGCTCTCCATGATGGTTTGACAGTACTCGACTGGTATTTTCTTCCATTCTTCTTTACAGAAGGCCTCCAACTCTTGCAAGTTTTTCGGATGACGCTGATGAACCCTGGTCTTCAACTCATGCCAAACGTTTTCAATTGTGTTGAGGTCAGGTGACTCATGGCCACACCAGAGTGCTTATATGGTTCCTCTGCAACCAGGATTGCAGAAATTTCGATGTGTGCTTAGGGTCATTGTCGTGCTGGAAGATCCAACGACGCCCAAGCCGCAAGTTCCGAGCATCATTCTTGATATTAGTGCCTAATATATCAACGTACTCTTCTTTTTTCATGATTCCGTTCACGTGGTGAAGGCTGCCTACACCAGAAAAGCTGAAGGAACTCCATAGCATGATCGAGCCACCTCCGTGTTTAACTGTAGGGACGGTGTTCTTTGGAATATTTCGTTCCCCTTTCTTACGGAAAATATTTCAAACATCATTGTGGCCTAAAAGCTCGATTTTAGTCTCGTCTGACCGCAGAATATTCTTCCAATAGGTAAAGGGTTAATTACATGCTTTCTTGCATACCTCAATTGTGCTTCTAAATGAACAGGCTTTAAATATGGAGTTCTACGAGGACGGCATGCTTTGAACCCAGAAGAGCGTAACATCTTCGTAACTGAAGAGGTGCTTACTTCAACCCCAGTTTCCCTTACCAGTTTCTGTATGTCATTACGTGTTAAACGAGGGTTCCTACTAACTCTCTGAGAACCTTCCTCTTAGTTCTCCCCCGGAATTTTGGTGGGGCATCCTGAACGAGGGAAGTTAGCAGTTGATCCTGTAAGCTTAAACTTGGCAATTATGCTTTGAACAATAGATTTCGGCACATTAAGTTGTGTAACAATACCGGAAAGAGACACACGAGACTTGTATTTTACAATAATTCGGTTTCTTAAATCACTGGACAGTTGTTTCCTGTTCGCCATGATGACCCAGCAGATAATGACGGAGACGGCGTTAAACCGCTGGAAGTACATTTTTGCTGGCCAAATTCCAATAATTATGAACCCAGTATCTAGTTCTGGAATGGTATAATGTAGTTTATTTGCCAAACAAAATAAAATTTTTACGGGATTATCAGTTTTTTCACACGTTCTGAAATGTACGAACACTTTCTGCTTCTCCTACTTTTGGTTATTTTTTATAAACAGTTTATTTGTCGTTTAATTTACATAAAAATGTATGTAGATGTGTGTTAGTATAATACTTATAATATAGTTTACGTCTATTAGCGTAATCATGATACTTTTTAAGTTATGAGCAAAAAAATTACTCGGGACGCAGGGGTACGAACACTTTCTGTCGTAACTGTATTTTGAAATATTGAAAATTTCTCATGAACTTTCCATGAGAAGTTATTAAAGTGCCAACAAGACAAAATTATGAGATATTTCTTTTAGTCAAAAATTAGGCAAAGTGTTCTCAGTTAGGGCCCGACATGGCCAAGCGTGTTGAGGCGTTCAAATCCCGATTGCACCAAACATGCTCTCCCTTTCAGCCGTGGGGGCGTTATAATGTGACGGTCAATCCCACTATTCGTTAGCCCAAGAGTTGGCGGTGGGTGGTGATGACTAGCTGCCTTTCCTCTAGTCTTACACTGCTAAATTAGGGACGGCTAGCGCAAATAGCCCTCGAGTAGCTTTGCGCGAAATTTAAAACACCAACCAACCAAGTGTTCTGAGTTTTATAAAATTTGTTATGCATGTCAGTTGGTCGGAAAACCTGACCAGAAAATTTCCGTTGCTCCAATTAAATCTATCCCATCATTCAGTAGTGTGATTGTTGATTATGTTGGGCTTTACGAAAAACTCGATGAGGAAACCAATATTTGTTGACTATCATGCGCACATCCATTTGATTACATTAAGTTATTTCCTTAAGAATCGTTTCAAAAAAAAAAAAGTCCTAAGGCTTTGCTTAATTTCTTTACTTTTGTTAGTTTGCCAAAAGAAATTTAGTCTGATTAGGGGTCGAATTTTATGTCTGGGTTATTTTAACAGATTGTTTACCAGCTTGGTGCTCAACAAATTAAATATAGTGTATACCATCCTGAATCACAAAGTGTTCTTGAGAGATTCCATTTTACCTTGAAAAATATGATGCAGACTTACTGTCACGACAATGAGAAAGATTGGGATTGTGTTAAGCCTAAAAGATAGCATTTGTGCTTAAGTACTTTTACGTGCTATGTAATTTTACGATCATAAGAGTATTTGAATTGATTGTATTATATACTGTCATGATTTTGAAGCTGTATAATTCTTCTGCAGTGTATTATATTTAATGTATTGCTACCAATGTGTACATAGAAGTATTCTGTATAATATCTTAGTTAAAAATTGGCGTCAGACAATTTTTAACTCTCTAAGGAGGTATGTGTAACGGATTTACTACTTTCAATTTTCTTTTCATCCAAGTTAGTTTTGAGGTCGTCACTTGCACAATTAGACATAATTGTATTAGTTTGTCGAAACTGCTGCTAATATGCATAGAATTACACCATAGATCAAAATAAAGTTCTTTTTCATGGGCGAATTCCATATATATTTTTACTTTATTGTTTGCATTAATCACGAAACTTATGGCGATAAGTCTTCGGTACTAACTCTTATGGTTTGAAAACATCTGCTTTAACCTTATCATAATCTGTAGAAACTTCTAGAGAGAGAGCAACATGAGCTTCTTGTGTTTTACCAGTTCAAACACTTTCTAATAATAATGGCCGTTTTTCGGTAGGCTACCTCCTCAAAATGTTGAAAGTATTTAGCAACTTATATTTTATTAAACGATGATACCTTAATATATTGATTGAGTTCAAAGTTGTCATTTTGCCTTGGTCGATTGGAGTTGTAAATTCAATTTCCATTTCTTTCAGCCTTGTTTCTTTCTCAGCTTCGGTGCAGGCTTGTTCAATCTCGAATTGTTTAAGTTTTAGTTGAATCTCTAACTTATCTTTGTCACTGAACTTTGATTGACTAGTGGAGACACTAGAATATTCCCCTAATGTTTCGAATCATCATTGACCAGCATTTCAATAATAATCTTTATAGTTCATTTTTTCTCATTGATTTTTAACCTCTCATTCTGAGATTTTGCAATTTCATTGATTAGTCGACTGTTACGAATTAAACACAAAGCTATACAAATGGCTGTCTGTGCTCTACCCACCATGTGTATCAAAACCCGGGTTTTAGCTGTGTCCGTGGATATGCCCTTGTGCCATAAACAACTCAGTTTTCTTATAATTTTCTAGTTGTTCGAGGGAGGGTAATTCAAGAAAACCCTGATAATCAGATATGATCAAATCTTGTTGGTTTTGTTTGTTTTGAATTTCGCACAAAGCTGCACGAGAACTATCTGCGCTAGCCATCCCTAATTTTGCAGTGTAAGACTAGAGGGAAGGCAACTAGTCATCACTACCCACTGCCAACTCTTGGCCTTCTCTTTTACCAAGGAATGATGGGGTTGGCCGTCACATTATAAAGCCCCCACGACTGATTATTATTTGTTTGTTTATTTTTGAATTTCGTATAAAGCTACTCGAGGGCTATATGTGCTAGCCGTCCCTAATTTAGCAGTGTAAGACTAGAGGGAAGGCAGCTAGTCATCACCACCCACCGCCAACTCTTGGGCTACTCTTTTACCAACGAATAGTGGGATTTACCGTCACATTATAACGCCCCCACGGATGAAAGGGCGAGCATGTTTGGCGCGATGGGGATGCAAACCCGCGACCCTCAGATTACGAGTCGCACGCCTTAACACGCTTGGCCATGCCGGGCCTATTTGAATCTTATAATAAATGTAAATTAAATTAAGATTTACATTTTAATTCAGAACGAATTTTGTCTTTGATTCAAATCTCGTACACGAGCCCCCCTATAGTACAGCGGTAAGTCTACGGATTTACAACGCTAAAATCAAGGGTTCGATTCGCTTCGGTAAGCTCAGCAGATAACCCGATGTGGCCTTGCTATGACAAAAACACACACACTCGTACACGAAGCTCCAGTTTATTATGTTATGTATTATAATTTATCTGGGACGAGTCTCCGACTTATTATAGTACATATATTACGTGTTACGATTTCAAATAAACGGAAACTGGAATTTGAATTTAGAAGCTAGCTGATTGTCAATATTTATCAAATTTATTATATTTTCCAACAAACTTGATACATACCATATTCTTGCTTTACAAAAATATATTGTTTGTTTGTTTGTTTTGAATTCCGCACAAAGCTACTCGAGGGTTATCTGTGCTAGCCGTCCCTAATTTTGCAGTGTAAGACTAGAGGGAAGGCAGTTAGTCATCACCACCCACCGCCAACTCTTGGGCTACTCTTTTACCAACGAATAGTGGGATTGACCGTAACTTTATAACGCCCCCACAGCTGGAAGGGCGAGCATGTTTAGCGCGACGCAGGCGCGAACCCGCGACCCTCGAATTACGAGTCGCACGCCTTACGCGCTTGGCCATGCCGGACCCAATTTCAGAGGTGCAGCTGGTGAGAGAAACCCGTACTGTTGTACCTGAAAGACTTCATCAGAGATCTTGGTCCAACAAAGTCGAATGCCGAGCCTTTGACATCTAGGTTCAAGGAGTGGGATTTATTAGATGAAAGTCGTAAGTCATAGGAAGCGTCATCGACATTTCTCAAGCTTCTTCACTCGTCAAGATACTGATACTCCTTGATACGCTATCAAGGAGCGTAAAACGAAAACATGATAAGAGACTATATTTGGGGGTTTATACGTAAAAAGGACAACTTGGCCATGCCAGGCCCCACAAATATATTGTAATATACAAACAACAATACAATTAACGATAATTGCTATTACACATAAGTTATTTACAAACGTACAAAGACTACTAATTATTCCATCTAGTCTAAAACTGAATATTTTGTCCACAGTTGATGCGGCGCAAATCACTTTTATGTTGATACACAGATACACTTCACTTGATCGGAATGCCAGCTAGCTGTATTCTCCATACGTGAGTTTTCCCAATGAAAATATCTAATGTCCTTGTAGAAATACTAACATCTTTTTAATGTTCAAAATCTATAAACATTCCTGGTTATATATGTGTAATTTTGTTTTATTAATAAGCGTTAATCATAATTATAGCTTCCAAGGCTTAGAATATACTGACTGAAGTGACCCAACAATATTATACTGTCTCTTGACACGTCGATTATAAACTTTAAGACGAGGTTATAGAAAGTTCAATTGGCAAGAATATTGGCAATTACCCGTATTTTACATACATCGTACATTGTTGATTTTTACGCACGAAAATCTTCTACAAATTTAGAGAACAGGCGAGACTTTCGCAATAGATATATAACAATATAAGTTACATGCGTTTCTAAATATATATTTAACTGAAGTAAACATCATTATTAAAATAAATATGCACTAGTAAATCTGTTACACCATCTAGGTAAGAAAACTATTTGTTAACCAAAAGGAGAACGCACCGCCATCACATCTTCAACTGTGTAACGGTAAAGAAAATAAAAACGTGAACTTCGATCGTTGATTGTGAGGTGACTGAAAACTTATAGAAGTAAAAAAAACACAACAGAAAACTCAGCAGTAAGTGTAAGGACTTGTATCGCTAAAAATCGGAGTTCAATCCCCTATTTGGGCAGAGAACAGAAAGTCCATTGTGTATCATTGAACTCGACAACAAAACAAACAAATAACGGCCAGATTTGCAGAAAATTGTTTTAACTTGGTATCGTTTAGGGTTAAAAATTCATTCTTTGATGTTTGGCCAAATAAAATAAGTGTAGCCAACCATTTCTACTTTTCACAACTTACCATGCACTAGTTAAAAGACTTGATGGATAAGGTTGGGTGCAAGTTACGTTATACGTTATAACGATGTGTTAAGGATGTCTTTTTGTTCCATTACGTGTTTATTCACGATATAATTCTATTGTTCTGAGTTACAGATTATATAAAAGGTGTTTTGAAAGTTTATTGAATAGGATCTATTGATTGTAGGGATGTATTACATTCCAAAAAATGTACGGGTCTATGACAAGCAACTGGCGCCGTAACGTATTACTTCAACTCGCAGCATCACAGAACTTGCCATGAGGTTTGAAACTGGTACTGCAACTGAGCTTAACCGAATTTTCTAGGAAGTTTGATATGAGTACTGCAGTTGAACTTGCTATGAAGTTTGAAACCGGTACTGCATCCGGACTTTCTAGGAAGTTTGAAATTGTTATTACATCTAAAGTTGATGAGAAATTTGAAACCGCTAGTGTAGCTGAAATGGTTTGTTTTGTGTGTGTTTTTTTTTAAATTTCGCACAAAGCTACTAGAGGGCTACCTGCGCTAGGCGTCCCTAATTCAGCAGTGTAAGACAAGAATTATGGCAACTAGTCATCACCACCCACCTCCAACTCTTGGACTGCTCTTTTACCAATGAATAGTGGAATTGACTGTAACATTATAACGCCCTCACAGCTGAAAGAGTGAGCATATTTGATGTGACGGGGATTCGAACCCACGACCCTCATATTGCGAGTCCAGTGCCTTAACCAGCTGGCCATGCTGGACCTCAGCTGAAGTGGATATATTCTTGAATTTTTGACATTTTTTGACCAATACAGCAACAACTATTATTGTTACAATAACTCAATCAGGTACATTTAAGTGACTGTTGGTGGATACGCAGACACATGAAGACTAATGAGTTTTCATCTATATTTTTCTTCTGTAGTTAATGGGGGCGGTCGTAATAAGTCCTGTTTATATTCCCACAACAAACTTGACCTACTTATCATATAATGCTAATTCATTTTACACGATTACATTTTCTCATTAACAATGTTTTTGTTCTACTGGTGGAATTTCCCCGAAAGGGTAAAAACGATTGGTTTTAATTGCAAATTCATTTTAAAATTTTACTTTTAATGTAATTTTTGTAGTATTTTGTGTAACTAATACCTCTTACTCCATATATGGTTTTGCACGATGGTAATATGCGCTTAAAGTTATCGCATATTAAAAATTTATATAACATTTCCGCTTATATATATATATACGCATATAGGTTATACGGTTTTTTGTGTTTATTAGTAGTATAATCCGTAAAGGTTCGGCATGACCAGGTGGTTTAGGCGCTCGACTCGTAATCTGAGGGTCGCGAATTCGAATATTCGTCATCCCAAACATGCTCGCCCTTTCAGCCGTGGGGGCGTTATAATGTCACGATCAATCCAACTATTCGTTGGTAAAAGAGTGGTCCAAGAGTTGGCAGTGGATAGTGATGACTAGCTGCCTTCCCTCTAGTTTTACACTGCTAAGTTAGGGACGGCTATCACTGATAGTCCTCGTGTAGCTTTGCGCGAAATTCAAAACAAACAAACTAAACACATAACCCGTGTATTACCCTTCATGATGACCAAGGTGACACAACGCTACAAATTGGGTTTCGATACCCGTGGTTGGCAACGCACAGATAGCCCATTATGTAGCTTTGTGCTTAACTTCAGACAAACAAACAAACTCTTCATGATTACTTTTGTTGTCGCGTTTGTTTGTTGTTAAGGCACAAAATTACACAATGAACTGTCTGCATTTTGCACACTCGAATTCAGATATTAGCGTTATATGCCCTCACACTTACTGTTCATTCACCGCCATAGGTGTCGTTGCTGCATAATTAAAAGTATTATTGCGAAAATAACCAGCCTAGCATAACTTCAAACTACGTTGTAAATACTTCACTGGATCATTAAATTTCGAGTCGAAACAAAAAGACGTTTGTCTTTTCTTCAACTTAACAAGTTTGTTACACAGCTTTGTTGTAATTGTTTGTATGTTAAAAATTTCAACACAGTTTGAAATTCTATTGATCTGTTTTGTTTTATCTTTTGCATGTTTAATGAACATTCTTCGGTTACGTTATATCATGATCCAAATTATACTAAAATAGTATTTTATTGTTTTTTAAGGATATCTTTTACGATTAATCTCACATTTGTAATAGCCATCGCATCTTGTTTCGCATTACTACTCGTGCAATTGTTTTCTTAACCGTTTGCTTTTCGATTACAATGCTGTTATAGAAATCATCCTTTCATGTAATTCTTCTTGTTACGAAAAACTCACGCAGAGGTTTGCGTCTAACGGCTATTTATAATATTAATTGTATGATCAACTGTAAGTGAACTATAAATAATAATATCTATATTATTTAATTTATTTAGAAGTCGAAATTACTGTAACGATTAATAACACATATTTTAAACACCAATTTATTATATTATTATTTTTACTTTAATTAAATGTGCTATGATTCGGAAAACCTGGCAAACCATGAAGTTGATTCCTCTCTCCCACAGAGTTGGTCAAACAAGCACAGTATCAATGGGAGAAAACTACACTAGTAATTCTAAAATCTTATGAGTCAAAGCAAAGAAGAATATATAATATGTCAACCGCACTATACAAGCCATATTTACGAAAATTTGCTGTTATTAATATTTATTTAATATATAATTTCCTTTTAGGCCCTTTTTTCATAACATGCAATATTATTAGAATGCGAAAAAGGAGTATTATTTTTCGCCATAACAGTTTATTATTATAATTTTCTTTTGGTGAATTAAAATAAGTTGGGTATACGCTAAATACGTACAAGATCTAACTTCTACTCCACAAAATCGATTTATGTGTTTTTAGACACCAGAGGGCGATAGTAGAATTGAACTCGGAGGTTGGGTTTACTCTATCGGACAGGTGAGGTTGTATGATATAGCTGCAATATTGTCGCTAAAATGAAGACTAAAGGAAAGATGGTTGCCAGTTGTTACTTGTATAAAGAGTTCCTGTTATTGTACTGCGAAATTCCGTGTTAACTTTTGTAAAGGTAAATATTATTTTTAACTTTTAATATAAATGTAAGAGAAATAATATGAGTGTTAGCATTTCTAGTACGCCTACTGCAGTCCCTGCAAGGTTGTCGGCGGCAGATACTGAGTGAGAAACGACGAGCGAAAGCGCCTCAGTTCTGTGGGACAGACAGCTGGCGGCGAAATCTGGTGCCAGCGTCGAACTGGATTCTAAACTTTTTTCTCGTGTTTGTCATTTGATGGCTCAAATATTACCTTATTACGATGAATAACAAAAGAAATGCTGTTTTAATTTCAAATTATTGTATGAAGATATATTGAGGTATTAAGTTATTTTGATTGAGTCTCACTTTAATAAATATGTGAATGTCTGAAGCCTTACTCTGAGTATTGAATTGGAAAGATGGTTAGCCAGTATATTTTGTTAGGTTTTTAAAGAAATACTTGGCTTCTGATAATAATACATTACTACACAGAATCTTAGAGGCGTTCTGGGGACCTATGTAAAAATATTTAGTTTGATATTTAACTTTAGTTGTTTGATTTTAAATAGCGCTTACTGCACGTGAGTTTCATAATCAAAACTTTATAACTGTGGGTGTGCTGTTTTAGTGGCATCTAAATCACACTATTGGGTCATGCAAGTTTTAGCGGTGGATAGTTTTAAGCTGTTAAACTAAAAAGAAGGCTGTTAATCAAAAGTATCAACCGCTAAAGCTTTATGACCCACTTGAAGTGAAAATGTATTCTCAAGACTTTCTCGTCATCATGAAGATATTCATTTATATGGCTCTGTGCGAAAAGTCTGAAACAACAAATGTTAATAGGAGTTCTTCATAAATCGGTTAAATATGCCTATTCCCTATAAGAAGCACTTGGAACTGAAAATATTGTTAATAACATAAAGTATAATTTCGCTATTTCCGTTGCTGTTTATGTATACATTCCCCATTTTTTGTTTTTTTTTTTACTGTTTACGAGAAATGGACTGCATATAATGTATCATATTGAGTAATTTCATGTTTTTGCCTGTTATAACACTTAGAACTGACGAAAAGATTGGGTGAAATTTCTTATTTTCTATCTATGTAGAAAGAAAAAAAAGCAGTAATTAGTACGATTAAGTGCAATTTATGATTTTTGTGTGGCTCGTGTGTTGGTAGTGGTTATGTTATTACAGACTTAATTTGATACTTAATTAACTCTAGAGTTTTTGAAAGCTATTTAATAATTGAACGAAAGTATAGGCAGATCATTTAAAGCAGTGTTTCTCAGATGTTTTTGTTCGTAGACCGCCTCATTTTTATCATTTCGACGTGTCGCAACTGGATCCATTCCCTGTGCTGTTGCTTCGTTTCTGTAATTATGCAAGCTTTCCACGAAACACCTGAAGGGAGCTGCGGACCACCAGTGGACCGCGGACAACAGATTGAGAACCGTTGATTTACAGGTATTAATTCATTGGTGGTTTGTTTTTTTTAAGTGCACGTTTTGGCAATTTAAGCGGTGTTTAAACAAAACCACGTTTGTTCTACCGCGAATATTACGAGAGACCGTTTTTAATGGTATTTATTATATTTATGAATATTCATTGTTTACAAGTTATCACTTGTGAGATGGAGCCACCAATCCATTGTATTTCGTATATCTTTTGGAAGAAATGTGACACGTAATGTGTTGTGAGGTTAAAAAATAAGACAAAGAATTACCTTTGAGGTGTGGAACGTTAGTATAACTACGTTTTCAAAGAAATGCTAATCTTAATATAGGCTGCTTATGTTGTTGCGATAGGTTAATTTATGCGGTGTGATATAACTGTAAATATTATGTACGAGGTACCTTTATTCCTATCTCTCCACTTATTTACAAGTTTTGAACACGGGAAATAGTTGTAGTTTTTCAAAATAAATGTGTTTTATCCTATGATGACGATACTCCCATACTAATACACTTTTAGTATTTCTTATTACTATTATAATGAGACTTGTTATTTGAAACCGACACCGTGCACGACAAATAAACAAATATTTAAAGTTGTGCATTCTGTGTGTACAAGGTCAAGCCTCTCTTGTCCATGTTGCTTGAAACTACGATCCTTTAATTGTTTGTGTGGATAGACGATAAACAATACTGCGAATTATAATGAAACGTTTGAAAGACAGGGAAGACAATCAACAATATTGAATAAGGAGGGAAAATTTGCAGCATGGCAACAATGTTAAATTCCATTTCACCGATGTAAAAACACTGAAGTTATTTGCCACAAACAAAAAACCGCTATTTTTCCGTGTGGGCTGTGAATAATAGCGCGTTCTTCCAAGCACGTGACAGGAAAGATTGGAAAGGAAGTTCCTGGTAGGTGTTGTCAGTGTCATGCTGTTTTGGTTGTATGTAGATGGTCAGTAAAAAAAATTAGTGACCGCCCAGTATTCCCAAGACTTACTAGTCACATATTTTTGGTTTTCGCAATATGGGTCTAAATTCAATAAATAAGGAGATTCGTAAGGCCATAACAGATTAATGCAATTTCTAATAAAAAGTTTAAAAAGTATATTTTGGCAGAAGTTTGGGGGCTCATTTTAAATACAAGTAACAGAAATATAAATCAACAGTTAATGCACAGCATTTACTAGGTGTCAAGATAGTTATACTGACTGCAAGATTTAACATGTTTAATGAGTCGGGGATATAACATTCGTTGTCACAGCACTGTGAAATATGATTGCTGAATATCCATTCACTTAGAATAGCTAGATTTCCAAATCCAATTCTGGTGCCTAAATATACAGGTTCTGCAGCTAACACTGTACATGCATACAAGAAAATAACAACGGGGAAATTATATTATCCATCCATTCATGAGAAATTGCAATTTTAGATCATGCCCTGGAGTGTTTTTGTCATAAAATTTCACAAACTTTACCAAACAATCAATTTGACATTTTCACTATTGGATAAACAACAACTAACTTTCATCTTCGGGTACTTGGACTAACACTCCGTCACCATACAAGTTGCATTGTGTGGATGGGCCGTTAGATTTCAGTGGTGGGGTTTCAATTCGAGACTGAAAAAGACGTTATGTGTTTACTGGTTTTTAGTTGTACACATATAAGTAACAAGTGCGAATTTTATCAACTGGTGTGTGTCTGTCTGTAGTGACCTTGAAATTAAACTACATGTAAAAAACAGTACGTAAATACTTGTAAAAAATAAAATAAACTCGTCTCATTGTATGACTAATCCTCCATCAAAGTAAATATGTCTACGGTAATTAAGCACTGTAATATCCGGCCTTCGTATAGAACTACAAACGAACAAGTATTGTCTGCTTAAACAAATTTCTCCTCCAAATATTTTCATTAACACAGACTACGTGTTATGGTAATCTAGGTAGAATTCATACCATAAAATTGTACGGTCGGCATTCTGCAAATTATCAATAACATGCAAAAAATGGAAGAGAAGAAATTCCACAATTCTAATATGTGATCCATAAACCACTTATGATCAAGCTTCGGTATAAGAGTCGTAAAAATCGTTGTAGCATTAGCAGCGTAACATTTAAAAACTACAGAACATGCAAAGAAAGTGGGCAGCAAAGACACATACTAGTGATATAAGTACATGTTGACGGCCATAATACCAGGTGGCAGGTTTTAGAAGGTGTCACAGGGTGGTATTTTCTGCTAACAGTCGTGCAGGCCCAGTCGAGAGCCAAAATGTTGAAAAAGGATTGTTGGCAATCGTTATGGACCACATGACTAAGCTAAACTAGTATTTCCAGTACGGCAAGCTTTACGTAGTCTATCGTGGTTGGCACTGAACGGGAATGAGACGGTAGGAGCCAGGTCGGGCCCTGCCAGCCAGTGAAAACGGATCTTCGTGCAGGCTCTACTAATTACCAGCCTTGAAGTAGTTCACCCACTGCTTTCTCATGAGCCGGATATCCGCTGCGGGTTCCTCATTAGGAATACTACCAGAGGCAACCATTGATATTTTGTATCTTGCAAAAAGAAGCCATGATTGCGCAGGCGTGATATTTTGTTCGTTTGAATGACATAACCACATTGTATGCGTTTTGAACATACTTCAATGTAAAGGTAGTGTTGTCTGCTTAATGGCTACAGCTGATTTTTTTTATCTTGTTGACAAGAGAAAGGCTTTCAAGACCGCCTACTCTCGGTCTCATTGTCTTTCTTATCGTTGGGTTTCTCAGGACTACCCCTGTTGATCGCATTGAGAGTTATTCTTATCAAAAGGGATGCACACTGTGTTACTTGGATGTGTCCTGGTATTGAGGTTACATCAAGATAAGCACTTTTGGTGAACACGGGTTGCAGCTCTGTAAAGCTGAGAATTATAGGCATACGTAAATAGTATTGTCACTCTTGTATATAAATAACGACAAGACAGTTAATATCTCAAAAATCGGAACAATTTTTCAAACATAAAAAGTACACTATCTGCGATATCAGAGTGCATGTCTAAATTAGAACTCGACAAAATTTTAATAATGCCGTTACATATTACAGTGCAATTAACTGTGGTGGTCTGCGTACCGCCCGACTTTACTATTCTAAAATCACTATTTGTATGGTGGGGTTTGCTTTACGTTTTACATTAAAAGTAAATTGTAATACTACTACCATATAATTTAAGTGATATTGTGTCATATATGGTTTAGCGTAATGTGACTTTAAAATTTGTTATATTCGGTTGATATTATATCGTGTGTGCGTGTGTGTATCGTCAGTTTATATCGTTTAACATTCCACTAGTTTTGAAAGTACACAACTTGTCTGCCATTGGTTTCTAGATGAAACAGACAAGTTCTGTTTGCATCACTAATTTCTAGACATAATGCACAGTTTCTGTGCGTCACTAGTATCTACAATTACATGCTGCTATGTAGAAAACACTAGGTGGTTTTTTATCCACCTGAATGCCTTTATAGATAAAGTTGCATTAACATGTTTATTTAAACTATGTTCTTTAATTGTAGTGGTTTACGATAATCACGCTTGTTATTATTTTTCCATAAGAAGTAAATCGATCTGATGAGTTGTTTGAGAAAAATTTTGTCCATTTGTGTATTTTTAACTTATTCACTGCAGTGAATACTTATATATTTCCTTTAGAACATTGCAGTAGGCACATTTATGGAACATTATATGATAATATTTGATTTAGCCTTGAAAAATGTGATACCAACTATATATGTAAGTTTGCATTTTTGTACCACCATGAAGAAAGGGTATTCCCCTTCAAACTTTGCAAAGTTTACCAATTCAAACTCTTGAAAGAAGTAATGAAATATTAAAACGTACATTTTTATATTTATTTATGAAACTTATATCTGAAATATATGCTTTGTTGTACTGGGAGAGTTTTATATAAAAATTATAATGAAAAAATTAAAACCAGTGGATTATGCGTGGATAATAAACCTATTTTGTAACTTTTATTTTAAGTTTGGATAATGGAAAGTATTATAAAAACATTAAACATTAATTATATTTTACAAAACAAAAGTGTTGATATAAAAATAAATGTGTAACTTAAAAATATCATTTTTAATATAGTGTCAGTTTTTCAATATAAACTTATGAGATGAAATATGAAATGAAACTAATAGGTACGTTGATTTGAAACTTGTAGTTTATAGGTTTTATCAGAGTGAAATTCTATAAATCTAACTGTAGATTTTTTTTCTGCTGTTGAAAGGTAACTTGGGCTTTATGTGATAGATAGCAAGCATTTCACCTGCAAAAATAAGTTAATATGTATGTGTGTGTATTTACACACACACACACACACACACACACACACAAAGTATTGAAGAAAATTTCTAGTTTATGTACCTGAAGATTTAATTACACAAATAGAAGAGAATACCATTTAAACTTCCTAAACTTAGGGTTTAATAGATTGCTTAAATAAACTCTCTGCAGTTACATTTGTTATAACAATGTGCTCTGTCATTGGTTTCAGTTTTTTGGATTAATTGGTAAAAATAATATTGAGTCCAGTCTACATAATGATAATGAATTTATTTATTTATTCAGTAATATTTGCTAAACATGCCAATTACCTTGATTGAATTGCAGAAGGAAATATGCAATGTCTCACTTCTACCCCTGAATAACTTTTCTAACACTGAACCAAATCACTTGGTATTGTGTTACTTCACTGGGCTTTATTTTTATAATTTTACTTTGTTTCTATATACTGCACAAATTCACAGACTCTTGAAAAACTTTAACTTTTTTGCTTTCAAGATATTGGATCATCATCATGATTAGCATCCTCTCGCAAAATAACATTTAAATTAAAACTTAAAATATAATTTTAACAGTCTAAGTTGAACTATAACATGTAACATACATGATTAAGTTATCAAGAATTAAACAGTAATAGATAACATGTTGTCATCAGTTTATTTATTGAAAAATGGTGTCAAAAAAAAGGGAAAAATTAATGTATCAAGAGGTTCTAACAGTTAATAGATTTGATGTTCTTTTTGTATATATTTAATTTTGTTTTGAATTATATAACTGTTTATGACATATGTGGAAGTTTTTCTGTAAGTAAGTTATCTATATTTGCTTTGATTTTCTGTTAAAAGATTAAAGTGTTTTCATTATGTGCAAAATAACTAGTTATTTACAACTCGTGGAATTAATGACTATTGGACAGTTTGAAAGGCTTATTTTATCTCTTATTTATACATTTATCAGCAGCAGTATAAGGTAAGACTTTCAGTGTTTTGCACAGCATTTCACATGGTTATATCTGACCTTGGACTTGGTACAGACTATTTGTCTGATGTTTGAGAATGATTACAGTTTTATGGTTGATTCAGACTTTTTTTTTTAAATTCATATTAATATTACACACACGTACATGTGAGTAATAAGTTTAGTATGTACACTTACAGGTGTTACACAAACATGTTTTCGAATCCAGTATTTGTTATTCCTCAGATAGGGAACTAAATATTCCAGTTTATTGTGAGTGTGAGACATTTGTAGCAACTTATCAAACCATGATAACGTTTTTCATTTATCTCTTTTTGCAGTTTCCAGCATTCAAATTCTCATCATTGTCATAGCTATAGTATTAAAACTGGGGCTTCTTACTTGCGTCATTAGTCATTATAAAATGGGGGCACGGTCATGGAGTGATGGCCGTGGCCGGCCGCCTCCCAAAACAACAGGAGCTCAAGAATTTCTACAAACACCACGGCCTCAGCAGCAGAAGCTTTACCTACCAACACCAAATTATTCAGTAAGCATTTATTGTTCTTTTAGCAAAATATTTGTTATTTGCTTGTGTTTGGGATTATTTTGTGCAGTGTATCTTGGTGATATGGTTTGTTTCTGTGCTTTATATAAAATAATATCTGATGCATTTAAAAAAATGTGAACTTTGAAATCTTTAACAGGTAAAATCAGTGTCGTATATTTTTGTCTAACATTCTTTTCTATATAATTAAGATCAACTCTAACTACAGTAATCAGATTCCATGTGATTCTAAGTGCAAATCTTTTATTATTTAAACTAAATTTACTTGCCAAGATCTTGTATTTAATACCACGATGGATTTAAAGGCAATAACAAATTAAAATGATGGTATAACAATTCTAATATTTGAGACTTATTTTAGTTTGTAAATATCTAAGTTGATCAAATATTGAAAATGTCAGAATGCTTTTTAAGTTATGCAGTGTATTTGAAATAATAGTGTGTACAAAGACAGCAGCTTATTTCAAAATCTATCCCAGGGTATGGTGTAAGTGTAAAAAAACTACTGTAACTTAATGAGATCTTAAAATTACTTTGAGTTTTACAATCATACTAGTTTACCATAGAAAATTTTCTTTGTAATTATGAGATAGAAATATACTTGCTTTTTATCATATAAGTATTGGACTTTGTTACTATAGTAATTTGGTTGTTTGGTAGCTCTGAACATGGTTACTGTAGTGATATTGGTTTATTTTGTAGCTGTTGGATTGGCTACTGTAGTTTTGCTTGATAACTTGACATTATTGCTGTATTAAAGCTGGTTTGATTTATTTGATACTTGTGTGATCTTCATTTTTAGTGATTTCAGTTTCTTTGGAAACCATAGACCTTGTTGCTATAATAGTTGTTTTGTTTGGAAGCTATGGATATTATAATGTTGTTGGTTTGTTGTATATGTAGAGTTGGTCCCTAGTATTGTATTGGTTTGTTTAATAAATGAGGACTAGGGGCATAATGTAACTATAAGTTCATAGTGCACCAGAAGATTAGTTGCATCAATGATTAGGAAAAGAAAAAAAAAGCATGAATTCAGGAACTGCTGGCACTAGTGTTTGAAACCTAAACTTCTTTTTGACTTAAAATATGCTTGCTCTAATGTGTTTTAAGTTATTCAAAAAATACACTAAATGCCAAAGTGAAACATTTTAGATAAAAACAAAAAAGAAAACCTTCTGTAAGTAAAGATGCACTAATCAGTATTATCCTTTACAGAGACTTAAAAATGAATTTAGGCTTGTTTTAGCTTTAAATTTTATAAATATGAATTAATAATTAATACTGGTATAGAAATTGAAATGTCAGTTTCTAGGTGTTCTTATTAACATTAAAAATTTGACATGTCATACACAATACAACTTTACCTTTCAACAACATATTAAATTATTTATTTAAAAAAGTTTCTTTCTACCAGATGACGCTCATCAGCATCCTATGGAATCACTACTTAGGAAGAAAATGTTTAAGAATGATAAGAAGCTTCTCAATTTACAAAATTTAAATGTAGATTATTATGTAAACCTATTAGTGATTTCAAAAAAACTCTTCTAACTAGTAGTAACATAGAGATAACTTTCATGATTGTGATGAGTCACCTGGGGAAGTAAAAATATACCAATCTCTTGAACAGATTTTTGAGGACAGGCAAAAAATTTTTTTTGCATGGTACATAATTTTCAAACTATTGACACTATTCTCCTGTTGTCGATATGATTACTACAATAATACTGGTTTTGTTTTTTAGCTGAGAACATGAATACTATAGCAGTTTTTTGTTTTTGTTTTTTAGCTGTGACATAATGTTTAGGGATAACATGGGACCCAGTGGCTCATATTGGCTGTTCCGTACTTTAAGTTAACTTGAAAAAAAACCAAAAAAAAAACCAGCTCTTGTGATTCATATACTTATCAAGCTTTTTCTTAAATTAAAATTTACTGTATCTACAACATTTAAAGGCAATCCATTCCAAAGGCCAACCATGCTGTTAAAGAAATAAAACTGTCTTAGCTGAAGTTAACTCCTACCCTACCAAAATGTATATTTGTGTGTCCCGTAGTCTTACTGTTGCCACTAAATATGAAAAATGTTAATATATCAACACTGTCAAATACTTTACAGTCTTAAACACTTCAGTCAGATCCCCCTTAACTCTTCTGTTTTCAAGAAAAAAAAACAATTTGAGAGAATTCATCCTCTCCTCTTGTGACAACCTCTCCATCCCAGGTGTGCTTTCCAACAATATGATGTCTTTCCTGAGGTAAGGAGCTTAAGACTGAATGCAGTACACCAAATGTGGTTTAATCAGTAACCTTTACAATGAAATTATAACCTCTTTAGTCTTGTGCTTAATATTTCTCTAGATACAACTTAAAATCCTATTGACAAACCACTAGCAACAGCACACAACTTGGATGGCTTAAGAAACTGATCAACCATTACATCAAGATCCCTTTCTTTCATGATACTGTTAATGTTATTCCCATCCAAATTATACTTATAATTCAAATTACAATAACCCACAAACTTATCTTGCATTTAATATAATTAAAACCCATCTGCCATTTATTTGCCCAACTCACTGAATGATCTAAATCCTTTTATGTAGCAGCATTCTCCACACAGCTAACAATACCTAAGACTTTAATATTGTCAGCAAATTTAAGTAATTTATTGATTATTCCTTCATCCATAGTATTGATGTAAATCAAAAAGATACAAAATGCTAAGGTTGAGTTCTGATTTACTCTATTTGTGACATTAATCCAGTTTGACAGAACTCCATCTGTAACAATCCTCTGCTTTTGTTCATTCAGTCACTCTTCTATTCAATTTGCTTACTTATATTCAACACCTAAGACACTTGGAAATATACTTTCTGAAAATAGATATAGACCAACTCTAAATTCTTACCCTTATCTACATAACTAGTAACCTTTTAAAAAAGAATGTCAAAATATTTCTAAAGCAAGATTTTCCCTTTATGAAACCATGTTGACTATCCAATAAAATTCTAAACATGAATAATATAGTAATGTTGGTTTTGTTTCTTACCTGTGAACATGAATACTATAGTAATACTTTTTTTTTTTTTTGTAGCTGTGAGTATGTTTACCACAGTAATACTGGTTTGTTTCTTAGCTGTGAACATGATTATAATTGACTAAACAATGCTGCTACAACCAGGATCAAACAAAGAAGAGTTTGTTAAACTATAAAAACAGAAATCCAGAGTAAAAGTTTCAAATGACTAGAATACAAAGTTTATCATTTACAACAAGAAATCAGTTAATGATCCCACGTCTGGCCAGGTCTTAGGTAGAAATGTTAGTAAATAATACAACATAAATCTCAACATGATTAATTTTAAGAAGTACCAAAGGAGTTAGGAAAGAGAAGCAGTAGAATAAAAAAACGCAATTCAGCAGAGCATAACACAATCTTTCAAATTTAAACCACTTCTGAAGACCAATAACAGAATTGAGCAATAGTTAGCAATATTTCTTTCTGACTATATTTCTTTAATTAACTCATTTTCAAGATCAAGGAGGTATTTTTATTTAGTAGTTAGACCTTCAGATTAGTTCTCTTGAGATTAATTGCCATAATAATTAATAAATCATAAATCAGCTCCCCATAAATGTTTGCAACATTAATATTCTTACATCATCACTAGAGGAAGTTTGTGTCAGTTTCATAATACACACTTAAAATCAGAATGTTTTAGCTATATGGTGAATTAACACTTTAAGATAACAAAAACATTTGTTGTTGAACTAAATGATAGAAGGAATAATAAATGAACTGTTAACAAAACTATAAGAAAGCAAGAATAGAATCTGCTGTCTCCCATGATTGCTGTGGTAATGTTGTTGTGTTTGGTAGTTTTGTACGTGGTTACTCTAATAGTGCTAATTTGTTTGGTAGCTATAGACATGATTACTATAAAAAGTTAGTATTTTTTAGAACTGTGGGCATTATTAATGTAATAATGCTGTCATGTATGATAGCTTTTAAAATGATCACTTTTATTATGTTTTGTTTTGTTGCTATGAACATGATTACTGTACTAATGTAATGCTAGTTTTTTTTGGGTTGCTATGGACATGAATACTGTAACAATGTAATGCTAGGGTTTTTGGTTGCTGTGGGCATGATTACTGTAGTAATGCTGACTTGTTTGGTAATTGTGAACAAGATTATTGTAATAATGCTGGTTTGTTTGGCAGCTGTCCACTTAGTTACTCTAGTAATAATGCTTTGCTTGATAACTATCAACAGAATTAGCATAATCAAATGGGGTTGTTTGGTAACTATAGACAATTTTTCTGTGATAAAACTGGTTCATTTTGGAAGTGTGGACTGTACTTGTATTGATTTGCTTGGTAACTTTCAACTTGTTTGCTCTTTTTTCTTTGTCTGGTTTAAATCATAGTCTTTGATGGGTTAATGTTATTTCTATTGATAGTTGTGAACACTGTTTCCAAAGTAGGATTAATTTTATGAAAATATTTTTAGTTAATATGAAATAAGTGAGGTACACACCCACATTTATTTTTTGGAAATGTGACCCTTTTTAAACAGAGTTAAAGAATTTTTTTTAATAGAGCTTGCTCAGTTATTAAAATACTGTTTGAAATATTTAGGTGCTTTATACGCAACAGGGTGCACAAGAGAAGAAGAGGTTTGAGTTGGCAGCCCAGCAAGAAAAACAGATTAGACAGCACTCAGTTCAGACAGACTTGACACTTGACCTTCCAGCATCAGTAACACTGCCTGATGGTGAGGAGTATCCATATGGGAACTCAAAGCTACTTCATCTACGAGACTCTCAGCAAGAGAGTGAGATCTGTAGAGGATGTATACGACCTCCTCCAAACAGAACAGTACTTCAAGGAGATAATCCTATAACTAAACCTGCAAATCTATCTTCTAAATCTTGTGCATCAGCTAGTGTCTTGAGAACAATAGATAAAACTCCCCTAGTCATAACCCCTCAGAGTATCAGTGGTGGAGACCATCACCAGGGTGGTGGCTTATCTCATGTACTGCCCTCGTACTTTAAGATACCAGTGCCCATGTGTGGAAGAGCCACAGCTCGTAGAGCAAGTTCCACAAGTGAATCAGGATGCAGGGGACAAATTACCTTTGAAGCAGCAAACTCTCCACCAAGATATAGTGACATTATTCAGAACCATGACCTTTGTAGATTTTCTGGGCAGTCTGAGAGTGGTGTTTGACCACATACTTGCCTAAAGATAAAGTCTTTCACTTGCCTGCAGCAGCCTTGTGATAACATTTCTGCTGGTTATTGCTGGCATCCCACAGAGAAAAATAAGATAGCCGAGAGCTGGAATTTAGGAGATGCTCTACTTTTTAGTGCCTCGTGTTTTGTTGTTGGTTTCCTCATTGCTATATAAACACTGGTGGCTTCCCAAGAATAAATGGTTTTCTGTCCTGGCATCCAAGATGCTTCTAAATATCACTATAACTAAGGTTGATAAGTATGTTTGTTTTTTGTGTGTATATGAACAGAGAAAAGCTATTTAAAAGTAAACAAATGTAGTATTAATATCATCATACTAATGCAGTCACAGTGAACAACATAATTACAAATACAAGATCATTGTTCAATGTACAAGAGTGCAGAAATGATACTGTACTTAATGAAGTTAAGGCATAAAGTTGAGAACATGCTACTGTACTGAGCAAAGAGACTAGTCTAAACTGTCAGTTTGATTTAAAGTGATAATGTCCAGTGATGAGAAAAATAATGTTCATGATTTTAAATTATGTGCACAGAAAAATTGTTCAAAAAGAAGTTACCCGTATAAGCCAGCATGTTCTGCAAGGTTATTTGTTTTTTAATTATTATCTAATATTAACACATGAATACTATTGTGACTACAAATATTTTTAAAGGAATTTTGTTGCTTTAATTTGTTTTAAAAGTGGAAAATCAGACCAACCAAGAAATTTGATTTGAATCTACAATGAAGTAATGTCATTTCATGATGCTTACTTGAAGTGTCCAAATATTTTTACAACTGTTTGACTATAGAAGTTTATAGAAGATAAAAGTTGATTGTTTATCTTAGGTTTAATAAAACTCCTCCTACAAATCTTCTGACCAACTAAGATATAATGTATTTCTATTATCTTATTAACAATTTATTATTTTGCATGACAGTGTTATCTTATGATGTTAATCTGGGGCACCTCTAAAGGCCAAACACCAGTCTGTCAGTAATGTTGCAATGAAAGAAAGAAAATAAAATTAGATATATGAATCAATGGTAAAATTCTGCAAGTAATCAAGCATTTAGTTCATAAATTATAAATTTAGTGATTTAATGAAATCTGATTCAAAGATTTATAATATTTTTTCAATTTTTGAAACCATTTTAGTTTTTGAGTATTTGAAAAAGGCCTGTGCTGTGAGGCCTAGTAACCACATTAAGCTTACAAATGCCATTGATCATGAGAATCAAAGCAAATCATTGCAACAAACTTACAATTATCTCCAAGAAGGGGGAAAGAAATATTAATCAAGTGATTTTACTTTAATTTTTAAATATATTCTGTGTTTGGTAATTATGTGAGACTGCTGTTAAAATTAAGGTATTTGATAAAATATTCTTTTATTTTTCTTTTGTCCATTTTTTTTAGTAGTCTGTATATCAAGAGATGGATAGTTAAGTGCAAATGAGTCTCTCAATGTGCAATACCACAAGGAATTGTGTTTTTTCACATTGATATTTGACAGTGAACTTCTTTGTGCCAATGATCTAGAGAGTACTGTCAATAAATGACATTGTCTTGAATAATAACTGCAAAAATGCAAAACCCAATTTGCTTCCATCAAGTGATAAGGATCCAGTTCTCTTCTCAATAAAGAACCAAGTTTTATGAAAGTAGTTTTAGAGGTGCCTTGATGATTAAATCATTTTGAAACTCTAGAATTATGATTGTGTTTTGTTCTTCATCTGTCCATTACAGATGTATATTTTACAGTTAGGGAAATGTTTAGTTCTTATATAAATAGAGATTTATCATTAAAACATAATTTCTTATTGTAATGTTCATTCAACTTGATAGAAAATATTAGTGTTGATGAATCTGCACTGAGGCTTGGCTCATGTCACAATCTTGTGTAAATATGAGGATTGTTATTTGTCTTTACCAGCCATTTTTTGAGACAAAGCTTACTTTATTTTTAATATGTATATACATATAAATTGATAAGGATGCCCTTCAAAGATATAAAATGGTTTTACCTTTTTTTAATTCTGGCCAGACACGTTTATTTATCGTTTGCTTTAATTTCTGAAATGTTATACTTCTTTGATTATATTAATGGCTACATTAAAAGTTGAGCTTTTATCAAACTATTCATGAAAAAAATAACTTTGTGTTCTTACCATTCAAGTTTTGTGAATTCAGTATATATAGTTTACATTGAAGATAGTTACTGCTGTTTAGATGGAAGATAGACACAATGTATGTTAACCTTAGCACAAACTTTTGTAGAAAATGGAAGAAAGTATCCTAGGCTTTCAGTGGATATGGCTTTTCATTATTTCTGTGATTGTCAGCTCATGGAAACTATTGCTAAATCATTTCTTTTGTCATTCCAGTAACAAAAGTATGACTCAACTTTAAACAAAATCATTTTTGGAGGGGAAAATTTAAATTCTGATGTCTTACATCACTTATAAATTATATTTATTAAATGTTCCTGGTAGACTTATTTTAACTTCTCAGAATTCGTGTTTATAGTCTATCTTAGTGTAGTTCATCACCATAATTAATTAAGAGCATAGTTCAACAGCAACTAACCTTAGCTGTTGAGTTACTGCTATGTAAATAAGTTCATTATTATCCTGACCAAGTAGTCCCACTGATAACTTGTTTATTGATTCAGAGTGTATAAGTATAATCTTATGTATACACCATCTATAGAAGTTTCAGCACATGACTGTTTTTAATTTTTTGTCTCACAACACAAGTTGACTTTGTAACACAAAAAGAGCTTGCCCCTAATAGTACAAATCCCATCCCAGCATGTGGTTTGGTCGAGCTTACACCAGCAACTTTGTAAATAATAATGTAAATCAGTATCTACTTGTTTTTGTTTCCTTCAAATTCTTTAAAATTAATTAACCAATGAAAAGGTATGATAATTTCTTTCAGGAGCTGGTGCTCTTTAATCACTAAAGCTGAACATCATATTAACTTCTTTATCCCTGCTCTTGATTCCTTCTTAGGCTAGAATTTAAGGGTAGTTGGAACTTGGAGTAGTTATGTCATAGTTCTACTTTGTTTCTAACTTCAGATAAACCAAGATAATAAGTGATTTTAAAAAGTATTTATTTACCAGGTTGTAGTAAGTTGCAAAAATTAGTATGCTACTGCTATAGAAATGCAGTTTTTCTAAATTCTTGTGTGCCAGTTGAAATACTACATCAAATAGCTTTCTGGTGTTTATTTCTTCTTTTAATCTATAATAAATACAATATTCATGTTACAAATACAGCAGTTATTACTAGTAAATCTACATGTTTGTATCTTTGTGTGTACATGAAATAAAACCAATAAGATTATTAATGAACTTTTACATTAAACGGATTACAGGGTATACGATAAGCAAATTTTTAATACTTCAATGGTTTGAGGAGGACACCTTTTGTTGTACTGAAAGTGCCAAGTGTTGACCTTAAAGAGTTGTTAGCTGGTGTTTTAAAGTTATTCATTTAGCCAAGTTTCTGACCATCATTATTAAAATGACTTAATTCCAGCTGCAGGTGCTGACCATTAGTAATGTGACTGAAATCACTTTCTGGTAATAATATTTATAAATAAATTTTTATGAAAATTCCATGATTGTTGTTTGCATGCACATTATTTTATAAAGAAGTTTAAAGGAATTTGAGAAAATTCAAATCTTCCATTACATTTTCTCCCAGCTTCTTAAGTATTATTGTTTTAGAGCTAAGCTACAGTGGGCTATCTGCTGTGTCCACCACAGGGAATCAAACTACAAATTTTAGTGTTGTCAGAGTGTAAACTTATTGTGTACCTGCTGGAAGATTCTTCTTAAGTAAAGGGTCTACAAAATGTTTTGCACCAAAGTGATGTGTAAACTGTGAATGTTTTCTTGAATAGAACATGTGAGGGAAGGGTGGTTTCCACAGTTAGAAGTTTCTTTTATTTTATGTAAATTAGAAAAACAACTGATGAATGAATCATTGACTTTAATTCTTTGAAACTCATGATTACATGTAATCTTTCTAACATGTTATGTATTTTTTAGCTTATTTTTTGAAACAAAGAATTAGAAAAGAGCTATTTTTGTATATATGGTTTTGTAAGGTAACATGGTTTACAATAGGATAGCATTTTACTAAAAAACTGAATAGGATCAAATTTTTTCTATATTTTAAATTGATAAAATAATTTTAAAATACAGAAAACAGTGCAAGTATTTTTGTCCTGCTAGTCAATTGTACTGTGGAAATACTTAATTGGTGAAGTAATGATTTGTTATGTAAAAGTACACATGGAATGAGTGTTCTGTACATTAAAATACATTTATTTGTGAACTTTTGATGGTCTTGCTAGAATCTTTATTGGTGAATGATCCAGTAGGAGGACCAAAAGCTTACTTATAAAAGTATCTTAATATAGAGAACACTCCACATATATATCTACTTGAGTTACCCATGCTACCTCAGGATGAAATGGTGAATAATATGGGTTGCCATTATAAGAGAGCTCTAGCATTAATGATCAGATTCACATTACCAGTTGATAGTTTCTTTTGCTGGGGGATTACCAAAATCATATATATATTGTTTAACACACTTCAGCAATGCATGCATGTTTACATACATCACACATGCAAGAGTGGGAGAACAGGAACTGTAGGTTTTAGATATAATGGAACCAATGCAGTTGAGTTTTGCAGAATAAAAAATAATTTTCAGACTTGGTTTGTCCTTTTTTTTTTTTTTGCTTTGGTTTCATGCTTGAGTTATCATTCTAATGCATTCACATGTCTATGTAGTAGTGATTTATTCCATGAGCTTACTAG
This sequence comes from Tachypleus tridentatus, assembly GCF_004210375.1. Taxonomy (NCBI): domain Eukaryota; kingdom Metazoa; phylum Arthropoda; class Merostomata; order Xiphosura; family Limulidae; genus Tachypleus; species Tachypleus tridentatus. Next base: position 51,941,523 of record NC_134837.1, on the reverse strand, counting down.
TGGCAATCAGACTCATGTATGTGTGTAAACATACATGTATCTATTACATACTTTCCTAGCAAATGAGTTATTCTAATGCATTCACATGTCTATGTAGTAGTGATTTATTCCATGAGCTTACTAATGGCAATCAGACCCATGTATGTGTGTAAACATACATGTATCTATTACATACTTTCCTAGCAAATATTATATTCAGTGTTTTATGCTGCAAAGTAAAATCTCAAATTATTTTAAGATAAATACCTTGAAAAAAAATAGTAAGTTTTACTGTTGTTTTATACTGTATAAGGAAGACTTATTAGAACCAGTGAAGATAATGAATGATGACACAAATAATTTAAACCATACACCATAATTAAGGAAGTAAGAGAAACACTAACAAAAAAACTCATTACTCCAAAACAAAAATACAAGCATGTCACATTTCTCATACATAAAAACTAAAAATGTGAGTAGTAGTTCTTACTTTTCCCTCCTATTGTACTGTATAGGTGAGTTCATCCACAATTTTATGTTTTTATGCCATAGAGGCTATCCAATCTCTTTTTCTTGAAAGTGATTTCACTGCACAGTGATAATCAGGTACCTGCATTTTAAATGAAAGTAGTAATAGCAGGTTATTTTGTTAAATGTCTTTCTGAAAATTAATAAGTGTTCAGTTACTATAATATAATGTGTTGATTCATGGCTTCCTCTGCCCTAACTTCAGAGCAGTAACTCTTTAAGGAAACAGGCATTCTTATACAAAATAAAAAGTCATGTAGACTGTAATGTCTGAGTGAATTGAATAAAGACATTGGTATTTTATGAGTTGACTTGTGTGTATGTTAGACTATATAGAAGATCTATTTGTATTTCAAACTGTTTTCCAAAGTGATTTAATCAGAGTGACACTTCACTTGAATGAACCTAGATTGTAAGAGAAACAGAATGTTATGAAACTTGCCTCGCTTTGATCAAATTTGATATCATGAATAATAACACTTAATGCTTTCTTTGGAACCCCTGGAAAAACAGTTTTAATAAGTACAATGTAAGAAGAAAGAAAACCTTCTAGAGAGTAAGTACCTATTAAAAAAAAACTTTTAATTTCAACCACATATTGTATAAAATAACTATCTGTAATACAAGAACATTAACATAATATCAGTTTAAATAGTATATTGGAAAAGTAATTGTATTTGCAATTAAAAGATACACAATATGCTTGTATAATGGACTACAGTTTATAAATTGGTGATTATTTTAAGTTCACAACATAAAACTGTCTTTTTGTGTAGTTAAGAAGTGTCACATTAAAAGTAATTAGTAACTTAAACCTGAAGTTCAGTTAGAAAGAATACTTATTATACAGGTGCTGAAACCTGGCAAGTGAAAGTGTAAGATTCCTATTTTTAAATATGACATTCTGCTGGAATTGAGGCTATTTTGGATCCACCTGAACACTGCTGCTTTTCCAGTTGAAAAATGAACAAAGAAGTACTATTAGCTTCTGAAATATTTGATTCTCCAGGTCCTGGCAAAGGTGAGAATCTATATTTTTGTGTGGGATAATTGTACCATTGATTAAATCAGTACATGAAAAATAACCTTAAAAAAAGATTTGAGCTTATAGTTTGGTAGGTTATGAAGTAATATTAAATTACACAGCTGTTATTATTTTAGTGAAGTGGTTCAAATCAAACCAAGACAGTTCAAGAGTAAAAATATAATTTTCTTCAACAAAATTTAAATACATAGAATGACAATTTTTGAAAAAGTAAAATTATATTAATGTTAGTGATACTTATATGTAGAGGTTTTCTTCAATTATACATGTAAATTATTAAATAATTAAGGAAAGAGAAAGTGATGTTTTTAATTTGATGTCATACAATGGGTAAAATTGATATGACTTGTCTCCTCACAGTGTTATATATCTGCAGGTTCTTATCAGTACTGGATTCAGAAAATTATAAAATAAATTAAAAGCCAGGTGTGTAATGAACCATTAAAATTCAGTTGTTTTTTCATATATATGCAATCCTTTAGACATGTCTAGAGTGGAGGAAAACTAGGATTCAAAATATTTAAACTATAAAAGTAAAACATTTAAACTTAAAATAAAGATGTTTTAATCTTAAAATCCTAGTTAAAAGGTTTTGTAAAATAATGAGAAAGAGTGACATGTGTAAACTGATATTAAAAACTAAAACTATTTACCTTATATGGTAAGAATAGGCTTTGTTCTTTAGTTTGTGGTACCTCGTACAGTTTATTTCTGACCTACCATTAAAAGTTAATATTCTGTGTGGAAGCTTGTGCTTGTGGTATATTTATTTACAGTTTTCCACATTTAATTTTAACATACTGACAGGATCAGAATTAACCTGTTTGGCCCAGCATGGCCAAGCGTGTTAAGGCGTGTGGGTTCGCATCCTGGTCACGCCAAACATGCTTGCCCTTTCAGCCGTGGGGGCATTATAATGTGACGGTCAATCCCACTATTTGTTGGTAAAAGAGTAGCCCAAGAGTTGGCGGTGGGTGGTGATGACTAGCTGCCTTCCCTCTAGTCTTACACTGCTAAATTAGGGACGGCTAGCACAGATAGCCCTCGAGTAGCTTTGTGCGAAATTCCAAAACAAACAAAACAAATTAACCTGTTTTATAAGTTGAAGTACTGAGAAACAAGTTTTATTGAAATATTTATCCATCAAAATAGAATTTCTGGAAAGGAATATCTATCACATTGTGGGCAGCTCATCAGCATATATTGTATAAAAAAATATAATGTCCAAATATCATCCAAGAACCAGTTTTATGAATTTTGAATAAACTGTACATCATACCAGTATGTATAATATTGTTTTAAAGGTATATCTGAAAGAACTAATAAAAGAAATAGCAACTGTATAATGAATGTTTATAAATAACTGAGGAAGTAATTTTTAATGACAGATCAAGTTAGCTGGAACTGAGACTAAATGTTTGGAACAAAAATTCAATTGATAAGAGAGATACGTAACCTAGGGGAAGCAGAATTCTGGTTTTTATGAATTAACAAAAAATTACATTTGTTCTTTTCGAGAGAGAAGTTTTTTTCAAACATTTAATATGAATTTCCTGCAAAAACGACCATTCAGTATTTACACTTTCTTAATAGTTTACAACTGAATAAATAGCTGATAGTTATAATTGATCTGCTTAGCTCTTTAAATTTGTCTTATCAATCACTATGGCTGCAATGTCCACATTTCCTTTCACCAGTATGCTTTACAAATATGGACTTGTGTAGTCAGAAGTGCTGACACAAATGCTTAAGGTGGACTCTAAATTGCTCTACTGCTGATGATAATGAATTGCTGTATATGAAATGCATTTTTTGGCTTTTGAAATGCTTCACATGCACCAGCCATCAAATGAAGAAGGTTTGTTCAGTTGAAGTACATTCTCGTGAATGAGGAAGTCATTGTCATAAGTACTTCAGTTTTCAAATATTATTTGTTAAGGCAGTAACTAGGCCTAGCTAAAATACTGATACATAGTACTGTTAAGTTTCCCTAATTACAGTGACTAGATTGTCCCTTTTACTGCAGAAAAAACATTTCCCACATGTTATATCTTTCCTCAATTGTAGCTTTGCTGAACACTGATTTTATGTTATCTTTATGTATCTCTTAAATAAGAGAATTAAGAGTTATGACATTTTAACAAACAAACTACAGTATTATTGTAGGAAGTATGCACTTCATCATTTGTCTGGTATTATCTCTTGAAAATCATATTTTCAAGCGTTTCTGTAAATGCAGAAGAATTTATTTTTTAGTTATCTATTAATAACTAAAAGTTCCATAAAAATATACATTCAGAACATTTTTAAATAGAGAATAAACCTGAACAGCAAAGAAAGACTGTACACAATTGAAACAAATCTTTATTCATAATGAATAATGTGGTTGGTTTTTGATTTGGCTTCTTGCAAGTGGCACAAGAAGGGCAGACTTGTTTGAATAACCTACTTTTACAGTTAGACAAAGACTTGTTATGGTATTACACTAATCATTATACTACATACTTCAACCACATGTGTACATAGACGGTCTAAACTATCCCAAGTCAGATTACACAGACTTGTTTACCATTTAAACAGTTGACCTTTGTGAAAGATTCACATACAAGTACATACATGCTAGCTTGAAACTTAAGAACAAAGGCTGCATTATGTAACCTTTACTGTATAAAAGGATTGGCACATGTTTACAGTCATGTGGCATCCATTCAGTATGCATGTTATTAACTACATGGAAATATACAAAAATGATGTAAATACAGACATATTATATACTAATTATGAAAGGTGAAATTTGTAGCTATATGAGCTATGGTACAGTTTGGAAAAATAAAGGAAGTGTTAGAGTTTAGAGGATACATAAAGAAAGCACAAAGTTCAGTTTGGTGCACTAAACATTTTAGTAAGTGTAAGCACAATAGATATATGCAAGTAATGTTTTAATGTAAGCCATATTGACCATTTCTCCACACTATTTCTTTTAAGAAATCACTTTCTGTTATTACTCAATTTACATATGATAGAAATACACTACATTAAGTTTCTTTAGATAAATTCATAAAGGAAAAAAGTTCAACACTTCTGATGTCATTGGCTGGTCCCATTTGGGCTAGGGTCAACCAAGTACCAGTGTTGGATGTTCTCAACAGGTGTTGTGGATATTGTGTCTGATGCTGGTGTTTGAGTGTAATGCTCACGAAACCCTGGCATTGCTGCAGTGTCCTTGTTTGGCATTGCAATGCTTCCCCTCATGGTAGATGGGGACAGTGGACACTGAAATGTTCTTCCTTTATTATGGATACCCCCATTCATGAAAAATAATAATAATAAAATTGAGAAAAAAAATGATAATTGGTAAATGGCCACAAATGGATGACTGCTCAACAATCACAGGTGGTTTCTGTATCTAGATTTCTCATTTTGCATTCATTACCTGAGAAATCCTTAGGACATATGTCTCCCTTTTTTTATTCAAAAGGGATCAGAGGGGGCTTGCTGGCTTCCCCAAGTCAGTAAGAAAGTTATGCTCTGGAGACATTTTAGGGGAAACATCCTCACCACAACACCCCAAACTCCTAAATTTGAAGATCTCTGGGGATATACCCATCAAGGTTACTTCCTCTGCTCCCCTAAATTCCTTAAGAGGAATTATTGTTGAGAGGGACTTAAAGAACATTCCAGAATCAGAGATCCTCACTGTTTTTTTCAGCTAAGGTATTTCTGCAATGTGCTAAGTGTTCACATGCAAAGATGGAATTATGCTGCCTACTAATATTCTGATTTTGACATTTATATCACCACGTCCATCTGCTACAGTCAAGACTGGTTATCTGAACTGTAGAGCCATACATTCCTAACCCCCTCAAATGTTTCTAGTGTGAGCAGTTTGGTCACTCAAAATCACTATGTCATGGTTCTTTAACATGTGCTTGTTGTGGTGGCATAAATCATGACACCTATGTGTGCAAACTGGAACCATACTATGTTAACTGTAGTGGTTCACACCATTCTTACTCACCCTAAGTAAATGGAGGAGAAAGAGGAGTGCAGACAGATCTCTGTGCTTCCAACAGAGTAATTTATAACGCATCTGATGAGTCTTTTGCTCTCCATGGTTAAAAGAGATTATGAGTCTACATCTGTTCCATCTATGCCCATGATACTTCTTTCAGTGGCTTTCTGGGTCCAATTCTTTTGGCTCCAGGTGTAGGCATTTCCTCAGGCCCATCTTCTTCTCCATCCCTAAGATACAAAACGATTATTCATTCATGCCTTCAGTTGCTGGAATCTTCATCTACAGACAGAGACCTGACTACTCAATCCAGAGCAGTATTCATGGAGGTTGAAAGACCTCCTTCCAATAAAAAAAACGTAGTCGAAAATAGAAGGGCTTTCCACTTATATAAAAATGTCCACTTTGATACAGTGTAACTGTCAAGATTTTTGTTCAAATATAGATGACATTAAGGATTTGATTGATTCTTATCATCCTGTGTGTTCCTCCTTACAGAAAATGTTTCTGAAACCTGCTGATGCAGTCACCTTTCACCAGTTTCTTTTGTACAGAAATGACAAATTGTGTGATGGATGAATGCATGGAGGGGTGGCACTGCTGGTCAGTCAGCACATACCTACCATGTCTTTGCCACTGAATACACCCTTGGGGACCATAGCCGTCCATGTTTCCTTGGATCATACCATCTCAATTTTAGATACTCTGGCCATAGTTGTTTCATTCATCCTGCATTCCTCAATGGACGCTGGACCAGGCCAACTGGCTCTCTTTCACTACTCTCTCAGAACGTTATCCTGCCATTCTGTAAGTCATCGATAGATGACTGTGTAGCAACAGTGACTGACTGTATTTTTCAGGCAGCTGCTCAATGTATTCCTGAAACCACAACACTTTTTCCACAGTATCCTTGTCTGTGGTGGAATTCTGCCTGTCACGTGACAATGAAAGCTCAAAAATGGGCCTGGGATACATTTTGTAGGTATCCCACACTTTAAACAGTATCACTTTTCAGCAGGCCTGTGCACATGCCTGGCAGGTAAGATGTCAAACCCTGAAGGAATCTTAGGTTAAATACATAGCTAGCATTGATCACCTCTTTCCTTTCAGGTAGATTGTTTTTGTGACTATAATCGCTCCTTTACACTAGTAGAATTCAAGTTTGCTCTTCCTCAGTCTGACAGTATATCTGTTGGACCTGATGATATTCATGATGAGATGCTGTGCCATCTCTCTCCTGCCTTTCTTGCTATTCTCCTTGTTATTTTTAATCAGATCTGGCAGAATAATTCTTTTCCTGGTGCTTGGCTCTGGGTTATTGTCCTTCCTTTTTCTAAGCCCAGGAAGTATCTCAAGATTCCTTCAAACTACTGTCCAGTTGCTTTGATAAGCTGGATCTGTAATACCTTAGAGAGGATGGTTAATGCTCGTCTTGTTTGGTTCCTCATATCAAATAATCTCCCCTTACTTACTCAGTGTGGGTTTTGATGACAGTGCTTCACCTGCAACCACCTGATTTAACTTAAAACGTTAATTAGGGAAGCTTTTCTCAAAGAACAACATCTTGTTTCTGCTTTTTATTTTAAAAAATTTAATAAACTGGCGATTCTAAGTTTGTATGGGTTCGACACTTTCGTCTGCGAACTTGGAGCCCTTTAGGGCTGTGTTTAGAGTGTCACACTTTTTATTATATTGATTAAAGATTACTAGACATGTTCCTCTTACAATTGCAAAGAGACTCTATGTTGACGACTTCCACATCTCATGTGAGTCATCGAACATGAGATTTATTGAGCAGCAGCTACAGACTGCCTTAAATTGTTCACAGAATTAGATCACAGCAAATGGTTTCATCTTTTCTCTCTCTAAAACCATTTGCATGCACTTTTGTTATCCACGGAGTATTCATCTTCATCTTGAGCTCCATCTTAGTGAAGTTATTGTTCCTTAGGGAAAGTTCTTGACAGTAAGTAGGACAGTAAGCTGACTTTCATTACACACATCAAGCAGCTATGTATCAAGTGTACAAGGGCACTGAACATTCTCCGTGTTTTCTTTTCCACCTCCTGGGATCTATGCTAAATATCTGTTGTGCTTGCATTTGATCAATACTGAACTTAGTACCTTGAAGATGTTGGACCCCATTCACTATCTGGAACTTTAGCTCCACACAATAGCATTCTGTTCTTCTCTAATCCAGAGTCTCATGCATATTTTCTACACCTCCACCATTTGCAACTGTCTTTACTGTATACTTCAAAACTTCGATCCTTACCATAGCATTTTACCTGGGATTTTGTTTTCCTTCCTCAATGGGCCATGCTTTTTCAGAATAGACAGTCTGCCATTGTTCCTTTTGGCCTTTATATCCAGATGCAACTGTCTCCAAGGGTTAGCCAATCTCAACATAGCTTATTACCATCCCCAAGTGTACCTTTATCGTTTGAAGAAGGCCGATACACCCGATTGGATGTACCATTTTCTATTTGCTGAACATCTTTCTAAACCATCTTTCTATTCTCATTTATACAGATTGTTCAAAATCAGATGACTCTGTGGGCTCTGCTATGGGTTGTTGTGGTTGCATGCAGGATCCACTCCACAGTTTCTGTGTTCACTGCCAAATTGTACGCCATTTCTCTTGCCCTGGATCACATAGAATCTATGCAGTACACGAACTGTACTATTTATACCAAGTTGCTTAGCTCTATATTGACACTGGAATTGCTTCACCTTAGTTCTCATCCTGTTGTCGTGAACATTCAAAACTGACTGGCCCATTTCTCTTTAACATCTACTTCTATCTAGTTTTCCTGGGTATCAGGCCACGTTGGTATTCACGGGAAGGAGCTTGCTGACATCGTGGCTAAATCTGTCTGCTCTGGTGCTATCGCTGCCATGACTGTTCCATACGTGGACTATGGTCTTGTATTCAAGGCTCATTTCTTTGCCAGTTGGCAGTCAATTTGGAGTGAGCAATGTGATAATAAGCTTTTCTTGATAACACCTTCTATTAGACTTTGGCCATCTTCTTTCCGTAAAGATTGGAAGGGCCTAGAGGGACTTTCTGGCTCTCCAAAGTCAGTCAAAAAGATTCACTCTGGTGACATATTGGTGGAAGCAGCCACATCTAAACTCTGTGAACTTCTCTTACATTCAAAGGTGATTGGGGATATACCTATTGAGGCTACATCTCATGCTACTTTGAATTCGTCACGAGGAGTTATTGTTGAAAAGAATTTGAAGAACATCCCTGAGTCAGAGATTCTCGTTGGTTTCTCCACCTAAGGAGTTTCTGCAGTAGGACATATCTCCACTCGCAAAGATGGAATTATGATGCCGACCAATGTCCTTATTTTAACATTTGCATTACTGTTTTCACCTGCCACCATCAAGGCAAGTTATGTTAATTGCAAGGTATAGCCATACATTCCAAACTCTCTCAGATATTTCCAGTGTCAATAGTTTGGTCACTCGAAGACATCACGGTTCCTTGATGTTTGCTCATTGCAGTGGCAAGTACCATGATGCCTATAAGTGTGAAACAGACCCTCATTGCATTACTTGCAACTGCTCTCAACCATTCTACTTTTGTTCTTGCCTTAAGTGGTTGGAAAAACGAGGTGTAGCATTTGAAGACGATTCAAAACATTACTTACCCTGAGGCTCGAAAGTTACTGTCCACCACTTCACCTCAGATGTATGCTGCTGCACTTTGTTGCACTACTACATTGGGAGTGCAGACAGATTTCTCTTTCACTCCAAAAGAATCATTCTCAAACCAGATGAAAAGTCTTTTGACCTCCATTTTTAAAAAGAATTATTGAATCAACTCCAATACCAATCTCTGCCCATAACATTCATTTTAGCAAATCACAAGATCCACTTCCTTTAGTTCTGGGTATGGGCATTTCCTCGGGTACATCATCTTCTCCCACCTCAAGATACAAAACGATCATTTGTTTACGCCCTCAATCGCCAGGATCCTCTTCCTACAACAAAGACCTGCCCAATCGATCTAGGGCAGATCCATGGAGGTCAATAGACCTCCCTCAAATAAAGAAAAAGACGTCGTCGAAAACATAAGGGCTCTCCACCCATTTCGCCTATATGTAAATAAAAATGACCACTTTGATACAATGAAACTGTCGAGGTTTATGTTCTAATCTGGATGACATCAAAGCATTGATTGCTTCCTACCATCCTGTATGCCTTTCCTTACAGGAAACGTTTCTGAAACCAACCTGCTGATACAGCCACTTTTCGGCAGTTTTCTTTGTACAGAATGATAGGTTGTGTGAGGGATGAGTGCATGGAGGGGTGACACTATTGGTTGATCAGTACGTACTCACCCTGTCTTTGCCACTCGACACACCCTTGGAGGCTGTAGCCATCCATGTTTCCTTGGGTCATACCATCACTGTTTGTTCTCTCTACCTGTCTCCTGAAGATACATGATCTATCAAACTTTGATGCTCTCGATGAACAGTTGTCATCTCCCTTTTTAATCCTGGGGTACTTTAATGGACATAATCCCTCTGATATTGATAGAAGGGGCTGCTCCGTAGAATGTATGCTTTCAGCTTACAACCCTTCTCTTTCAATACTGGTTATTATACTTATTTTCGTGCACCTAGTCAGTCCTTTACTATTATTGATCTCTCAATTTACTCCCCTTCACTATTCTCCCACTTTTTATAGAGATTTGACAATAATCCATGAACCAGTGCTCATTTTCCTATAATTTTGAGAGATGCTGGCTGGTTGATGCCACCCGACCTGCGTGCCCTGGTGGGAGCTGGGTCAAGCCAACTGGCCTTTTTTCACTGCTCTCAGAACTTGATCTTGCCATCATCTGTAAGCCATCAATAGAGATTGTGTGGCAGCAGTGACTGACTGTATTATTACAGACAACTGCTTAATGTACTCCTAAAACGTCTACACGTTTCTCACAATATACTTCTTCGTGGTGGAATCCTGCCTGCCACATGGCATGGAAGGCTCATAAACGGGCCTGGGGTACTTCTTGTAGGTATCCCACACTCTCGAACTGCATTGCTTTCCAGCAGGCCAATGCACATGCTCGACATTTAAGACGTCAAATTCAGAAGGAATCTTGGGTTAAGTTTACAACCAACATCTCTTTACCACCAGTTCCAAAGTCATATGGGACAAATTTCAAAAGGTTAGTGGGCAATATAATTCTGTCCCCCTCCTATCTTGCTCTCTGATTGCCAAGAAGTAGCTAATGCTCGGAGCATCGCCGATACTCTCGGTGAAAGCTTTTGCTAGGTATCTTTGCACTTCTGCTTCATCCTCTACCTTCTTGGTCATCAAAACTCGGGCAGAGCAATCATCTCTTTCCTTTTGAGCTAACCGTCTCTATGACTATAATTGCCCCATTACATTGGAGGAACTCAAACTGGCCCTTCATCGATATGGCAGTGCATCGGTCAGACCTGATAATATACACTACAAGATGTTGCGCCATCTATCTCCTCCTTTTCTTGTTATTATTCTGATTCTTTAACCGTATCTGTCAGGAGAATATTTTCCCCATGCCTGGCTATTGTTACACCTTTCTCTAAGCCTTGGAACGATTCCAAGATTTCTTCAAACTACTGTCCACTGGCTTTGACAAGCTATCTCTTTAAGACCTTAGAGAGGATGGTTAATGTTTGTCTTGTTTGGTTTCTTGAATCAAACAACCTCCACTCTCCCACCCAGTGTAGGATCAGACAACAGCAGCACTCCAGCATAGACCACCTGATTCGACTTCAAACGTCAATCAGAGAAGTCTTTCTCAAACGACATCTTATATCAATATTATTTCACCTTGTTAAGGCTTATGATACTACATGGAGGTATGGCATTTTGCAAGACCTCCACTTATATGGGTTACAGGCACAGCATTTATATTAAAAAATTTAATGGACTGGCGGTTCCAAGTTCGTGCGGGTTTGACGCTTTCCCGTCCCTTTCTATAGTAACTTGGAGCCCCTCAGGGCTGTGTTTTGAGTGTCATACTTTTCAGTATAAAGATTAATGACATCACTGAAAAACTCCCTCTTATTGTTGCAAATGGGTTCTATATCGACGGCTTTCACATCTCATGCCAGTCATCGAATATGAGACATAATCAGTGGCAGCTACTCAATCGTTTACTGTAGTGGACCACAGCAAACGGTTTTAGCTTCTCTCTCTGTACAACTGTCTGCTTGCACTTTTGCTGCCAATGGGGTATTCGCCCTGATCCTAAACTCCATATCTCTGAAGTTATGCTACCCATGGTCCCCTAGACAAAGTTCTTGGGGCTTATCTTTACTGTAAACTGACTTTTATACCACACATCAAGCAGCTACGAGTCAAATGTGTAAGAGAACTGAACATCCTCTGTTTCTTTTCTTCTATCACTTGGGGAGCAGATCGATGTTCTATGCTAAAAATATATTGTGGTTTTATTGATCAAAATTAGACTGTGGATCACTGGTCTATGGGTCTGCCAGGACCTCAGCCTTGAAGATGCTGGACCCCATTCATTATCAGGAACTTCAGCTCTGCACCGAGGCTTTCTGTACCTGTACAGTCCAGAGCTTGTACACAGAGTCTCGTGAATCTCCTCTACATCTCTGCCATTTGCAACTGTCTTTACTGTATGCTTTGAAACTTCGATTCTCACCACAGCATCCCACCTAGGGTTGTGTTTTCCTTCTTTGGTGGACCATACTTTTTAGAACAGATGATCTGCCATTGCTTCTTTTGGCCTTCGTATCCAGTGAAAATTGGATGAATTGGGTCTGTTCTTGGATAACATTGTTGTATCCACTGGTCAGCCCATCCCACTCATAGCTTATAATTCCCAGGTCTGACCTTTCTTTAGCCATCTGAGAAAATCAGATATTTCTGATTGGAAGTACCGTCTTTTATTTGCAACGTCTTTTGAACCATATTCCATTCCCATTTATACTAATGGTTTGAAATCAATTGACTCTGTGGGCTCTGACATGGTTTGTTGTGGTTCGATGGTTGTGTCCAGAATCCCCCCTACAGTTTCTGTGTTCACTGCTGAACTATATACCATTTCTATTGCCTTGGATCACATTGAAGCTTAGCAGTACTCAAATTGCACTATTTATACTCACTCGCTTAGTTCTTTACTGGCCGTGGAATCGCTTCACATTCGTTCTCACCCTCTTCTTGCCGATATTCAAAATCCACTGACCCATTTCTGTTTAACATCTACTTCTATCTAGTTTTCTAGATATCAGGCCACATTGGTATTCGCGGGAACGAGCTCACCGGCACTGCAGGTTGATCTGTCTGCTCTGGCGCTATCACTGTTGTGCCTGTTCCATACATGGACTATGGTCCTGTATTTCAGGACTTGGAGTGAGCAACGTGAAAACAAGATTTTCCAAATAAACCCTTATTGGACTTTGGAAGTTGTTCTAACTAGACTACACATTGGTCACAGTTTTTTAACTCATCGCTTTCTTTTATCTGGAACTGATGCATCAATGTGTTGTCTGTGTAACATTCAGGTCACATTAATCCACATTTTACTGTCTTGCCGTCGTTGAGAGTTAGGTGATATCAGAATGTAGAAACAATGACTCTACTGTATCATAACAGTCTGAGTAGTTACACTATCTGGGCTAAGTGGTATAGAAAGTAAAAATAATGTTCATATTGAGTTATAATAATGTCAGTTGTTAGATTATCTTGACTAATTATGTTAACACTAGAAACAATTATAAAACAATCTTATATCAATCATAGAAGATACTTTACTTGAGCTAGTTGACACTAGGAGATAAAAATGTTTTTGCTATGTTATAACAATACGAGTAAAAACATCACCTGTGCCAATTGACATTAGAAACAATTATTTTCATCTATTGTTAATATGAACTGCAATATTATTACATGAACTTAACATGCTATATGTAATATCATTGTTTTGCATTTAGTCATGATATCTAAGCATTTAAAACTGTAATGAAGATTAAAAATTATGTGACCAAATCCTGTTTACTAAATACAATAATCTTCATTCATTGGCCGTTTCCTCTCTTCAAAAATGAATTATGTAAAAGTATTAGAAATGAACTTGAGGTATCAATAATGTATCTCACTTGTAATATTTTTTGAAAATCCTTTGACAAAGAAGTTAATGTAAACAATCAAAATAATATAGGCTGTTGACTGATATAAATTTAGTTTAATAAATAAACTTAACAATTCCATTGTTAAAGCCGTAGAATTTAGAGAAAATATGTTCTTTTTTTTAGTAAAGTAATTTTCTTCAATAAAACTTAATACCTTAGAACAACTACTTAAAATGTTTCACCAGACCTTCCCATAATAGATGTCTCCTGCTGGTACAACGGTAAGTCTATGGATTTACAGTGCTAAAATCAGAGGCTCAATTCCCTTTGGGGAACTCAGCAGATAGTCTAATGAGGCTTTGTTATAAGAAACACATACAATAGCCAACTTGCTTAATATGTTATTAAAACCATTATTGTAGACCAGAACCAGAGAAAAAAAGTCTTAACAGCTTCACACAAACTGAAAGCACTTTCAGACAGTCAATCTTAAAGTGGCCTTGTTGCGTGAATCTAGTTGAAAATTTTGTGCAAACTTTGAAAGTACACACTTTACAATTTCAAGTAAGGAACCAAATAGCTATTGTATACAGTAATGACATACACTGCTGGCCAAAATCTTAAGGCCAATGAACATAAAAACAAAATATGCATTTTGCATTATTAGACTCAACCACTTATTTAAGTCAAACTTCGAAAGATGAAAATAAGGAAAGGGAAAATAAAAATAAAAACACTTTTTTAGCATTTAATAGGGAAAATGTGAACACTATGAAATTAGCCTAAATACTAGCTTGTCAAAAGTTTAAGACCACATTGAAACGAAGTGTTAATCGGTAAACACGTAACGAAATTTAGTCATTTGTGTTCAAGCATTAGTGTTGTCAACATCTTCCACTGACATCTCCTTGTTACATTGAGTAAAAACATGGCAAAGGCTAAAAAGTTGACAGAATTTGAACGTGGCAAAATTGTCGAACTGCAAAAGCAAGGTCTCATTCAACGTGCGATCGCTGGTGAGATTAGGCATAGTAAAACTGCTGTTGCAAATTTCTTAAAAGATCCTGAGGGATACGGAACAAGAATTTCAAGTGGTCGGCCCAAGAATATTTCATCGGCTTTGAGCAGGCGGATTCGACAGGTTGTCCAGCAAGACACCAGCCAATTTTTGAACCAGATTAAGGCCCTTATGGACAGAGAATGTAGCTCAAGAACAATAAGATGGCATCTATGAGAGAAAGGCTTTAAAAACTGGAAACATCTCCAAAGGCCACGCCTCATTCCACAACACGAAACAGCTCAGTTAAACTTTGCTGAGGAGCACCAAACATGGGATGTAGAAAAGTGGAGGAAGGTTTTGTTCTCTTATGAGAAAAAATTTAACCTGCATGGTACAGATGGCTTCCAATGTTACTGACACGATAAGGATATCCCACTGGAGAAATTTTCTACACGACACAGTGGAGAAGGTTCCATCATGATCTGGGGTGCTTTCTCCTTCCATGGAACAATGGAGTTTCAGGTTATACAGGGGCGTCAAACAGCAGCTGGCTACATTGGTATGTTGGAGAGAGCATTCTTATTGACTGAAGACTTTCGCTTGTGTGGAAATGATTGGATTTTTCGGCAGGACAACGCTGCAATCCACAGTGCCTTCAGGACAAAGGACTTTTTCATGGCGAATAACGTGATTCTTTTGGACCATCCAGCGTGTTCGCCCGAACTGAACCCCATTGAAAATGTTTGGTGGTGAATGGTAAGGGAAGTCTAAAGAAATGGACGTCAATTTCGAACAATGCATGATCTTTTTGAAGCCATCTTCACCATTTGGAATGACATTCCAGCTAGCCTTCTGCAAACGCTTATATCGACCATGCCAAAGTGAATGTTTGCAGTTATTCGCAATGACGGCCGTGCAACTCACTACTCAGACCTCTTGTTGGGCATTTCCTACCCTGTTTAGGACTTCTTTTTGGTATGGTCTTAAACTTTTGACCAGCTAGTATTTAGGCAAATTTCATAGTGTTTACATTTTCCCAATTAAATGCTAAAAAAAGTTTTTTACTTTTATGTTCCCTTTTCTTATTTTAATCTCTCAAAGATCTACTCAAATAAGTGGTTGAGTCCAACAATGCAAAATGCATATTTTTTCTTTATGTTCATTGGCCTTAAGATTTTGGCCAGCAGTGTATGTAAATAAGTTATTGTTTAGGTATCCTCTCTTTTTTATATTGTTTCAAAATGTTTTATTTTTTGTGTTTAAACACATGTAGCATTTATATATTATAAAAGATGTTTAGATAAAATGTTATTCTAACCAGTATGACAGAAAACAAGGCAATTACTTGTCAATTCAACATTATTTTTTGGTAGTGAACACTTAAATTCTTTAAAATTATAATTACAGTTTCATTACCTTTGATAGAAATACTGAATACAAGATAAGGAATATTAATACTTCACTGTATAGGTCACTTATAAGGCCTCGTTTCGGCAGCCCTGGGTTAACAATTAAGCAAAATAAGCACGTGGTTAGAGCACCAAGGGAAGAGGGGCACCACAGAGTTTTTCCCCTAGCTATCATACCCTTAACTCTTTTACTGCAACACTCAACTTTAGTCGATTTTTTTGTAATTGCCCTTATCTGCCGTGTTCGACTTTACTCTGCATTGTTAAAAAACGTTTTCTTTGGCTCGGCGAGTGACTAAAGTTTCAAGAAACTACTAAACTATGTATCTGAAGTACGAAGTCATTGATTTGCGAACGATTACTGTAAAGAGTTGGACAAAATGTTGATAAAACTTCAGGTAAAAGATGATCGTATGTTATGATGTCTGACCATAAAATATTTTTAAAATAATTTCTTCTATTGTGGCTATTTATAAGAAGTTATAGGCAGTGAAACTGTTTTGTTTTTCTGCTTTAATCAGTGACATTTACAGAAAAACAAGAGTATAATACTAAAGAAATATAAGTCAAACGAAATGGTGACAGATGTGTACAGAGACGTGGTTAGTTTTATGTATTTTTCGGCTTCTGTTTTCGTACGTTATATTTGGGTTATTGTCTCGTTTGTTTTAGTTTTATTTGCGTTAGCACTGCATAATTCATGTATGTTTTGTAAATGTTATTTAAGACCGGGCACCTTTGTTTTTATCCCCATTCATAAATAGAGAACAAAATTTTGTCAAATATGCCATTTTTAGACCCTTACTTCTTCCTTGATCTTATTCTGACATCATAATGCTCTACTCCAGCCCTCTGGTGATATTTTTTTATGAGATGAACGGATAATCCGACACAGAAACAGAGACAACGACAACAAACTTTTAGGTGTAATTCAACTATTTTGCGATTGTAAATTCAAATCAGTATATGTTCTGTTACATTTCTGAAAAGCTGAGAAAACAATTGACTGGTCAGAGCAGTCTAAAGGCGATAATTCGACCTTTTAGGTCAAATTGCGTAAGATTTCGATATGCACGACAACATGATTCTTAACGTTCTTATGTATGCACTATACTACTAGTACAGTGCTGTGGCACCGTGGGCATACAGAGATACTGTAAAGAACCGACAAATTAACAAAATCTCTTTCGGATTGTCTGAAAAAGTGCATGAATTGAACAAGTTCATGTGAGTAAGGTTAGTACTGAGTACTAGGCTTAACGTTAATGCATTGTACTAGCATTAGGCCTAACGTTATTGTGGTTATTTGAGAACTGAGTGACAATAACGTTAGGCCTAAATACCGTAACTACAGGGTGACCCGTAAGTCCCTACCCATCCATATATCTTATGTATCCAGTGTATCTGTGTGCTGTCCCTCATTCTCGATGCATAATATTAAGCGACGCCAAGTGTAAATGGGCTTAAATCGGCCCTATTTCTCTGACAAAAAGTATAATACATGCGTAATTGAATATAACATGATTGGATGAGTATGGACTTACGGGCCACCCTGTAATTTAGTGTATGTACACTGGAAACGCTACTTTAGTCTGGATAAAGAAGTTGACTGTTTCCAATTTGAGGCCGTCGTTTTGAATTTGCCTTCGCATCGAGACATGCAGATAAAGTTTCAGACATGCCAATTTTGTTGATGTATGGTTTGTTGGCTCATCTGAAGTCTCCAGGTCAAAACGGAGCTTAAAGTTGAAGTTACAACTCATTATTCAGATATTTAATTAGTATTTAGTAATTCAATGTGCAGTACAGTTTACAATTGATTATATGTTTTGTATGTGTACCAGTACATAATGATTATTGTGTATATAGGCCACTACAGTATGTGTTATTGATCACAAATTGTTTTGGAATACTTTTGTTTCACAATGGATTTGCATATTACCATTGGCATTGCTTTTTGCATACAGCTACCATAGCAACAACCTTAATGAAACTTTTGCAATGACCTAAAACTAATTCTCCTAAAATAGAATTGAAGCCAGTCTCGAATGGTTTTCAACCAATCAGAATGCAGCAAATCAGTAAAGGTATTTAAGAATTCATGTTTATGTGCTGTTGGACCTTGGTCCTAGGATAACTTTCTGACAATCATTGTCTAAATATAGACCTAGAGTTTAGTACGTTTGACTGTCTTACCAACGTTTTTCTTTATGAATTTCAGTGTTTTTGTAATCATTTTAACTATATATGGTCCATATTATTTTGTTTTTTATTTTTGTTTCTGTATTTTTCAGGCTGCAAGATGAAATGTGTTCATTTAAGTGGTGCCCAAAAGAGAAAACTGGCAAGAAAAAAACAACAACAAAAGGCTTTGGATTTAGTGGCCAAGATTGGAAAGCTAATTTTTTTCACTCAACTTACGCAGCATGATCTTTCAAATCAAAAACCATCTCTGCCATCAGAAGTCAATTATTCTGCATCTGACTCTTACAAGATTGAAGTTGAACCAAGTTCCACACCTACAATTATACACTGCACAACAATTGTTTTGAAAAGTTTGGCTTCCTGAAAAGTTTTTGCTGATTGTGGCAGGTACCTGGTGGGTATGCACAAATATAGTTTTGGTTTTGCTTTATCATGTAGGAACTTTGAGAAATAGACAG
Organism: Tachypleus tridentatus; assembly: GCF_004210375.1. Classification (NCBI taxonomy): domain Eukaryota; kingdom Metazoa; phylum Arthropoda; class Merostomata; order Xiphosura; family Limulidae; genus Tachypleus; species Tachypleus tridentatus. The sequence goes on along the minus strand of NC_134837.1, from coordinate 51,922,779 downwards.
TTAACTGTTTACCAGTAATAACGTATTTAATTGCGTTTATGTTTTTAATACATTATTAAGTCCAACATAATTAAAAGTATTTTGCTCCTGATTTTCGTTTGTATTCAATGTCCGGTGCATCACGTTGCAGTGTCCAAAGTAGTCAGCAAGCATTGACGGATTCCAGTTGCCCTGATATCGTTTTTCCATTGTAGCAATGTCCTGGTGAAACCTTTCACCGTGTTCGTCACTGACAGCACCGAGATTTGCGGGGGAAAAAGTCCAAGTGTGAGTGGAGGAAATGAATCTTGAGTGACGCGTTGCACTTCATTGTTTTGTATGCTTTGAGAAGTTTGTCTACCAGCTGGATGTAATGTGGGGCTCTGTAATTGCCAAGAAAATTGTCAACAACGTCTTTGAAGGCTTTCCAGGCAATCTTTTCCGGCCCAACTAACAGATCTATCGAACCGCTTGTCACTCATAACATGTCTGATCTGAGGTCCAACAAAAATGCCCTCTTTGATCTTGGCTTCAGTTATTCTTGGGAACATCTGTCTTAAATAACGAAAACCTTTGCCTTGTTTGTTCATTGCTTTCACGAAATTCTTCATAAGTCCCAATTTTATATGAAGAGGAGGCAAAAAATTCTTTGCCGGGTAAACAAGCAGTTCATGCGCCACATTTTTCTGTCCTGGAACTAACTTTTTACAGAGTGGCCAGCTCTGTCTAGAATCATGTGACTCTTTGGCACGATTGTCCCATTCACAGATGAAACAACAGTACTTTGTATAGCCGAGATGCAGAGATCCCAATAACAGAGCAACGACTTTCAGATCTCCACAGATATTCCAGTTCTACTTGCTGTACTGGATGTGCTTCAGCAACATCTCCATGTTCTCGTAGGTTTCTTTCATGTGTGCTGCATAACCAACTGGTATTGAAGGGTGAACGTTGTCATTGTGTAACAGAACAGCTTTTGGGCTTAACATTGATGAATCAATAAAGAGACGTCACTCTTGCGGGTCATGGTCACAACCCAAAACAGAGAACAATCCTTCGATGTCAACTTGTGCAAAGAATTTGGTTATATCATCTTGGCGGCTTTGAAATACAAAAATTTTCGTACCTGGTGACAGCAAACACCATTCCTGCAGTCTCGAACCTAGGAATTCGGCTTTTGCTTTTGACAGACCCAAATTTCTGACCAGATCGTTTAATTCTAACTGTATTATGAGATGTGGATCGCTTGAGGAGCACGGTTCAATGTTACTGCCAGTTCCCTGCATTACAGTTTCTTCATCTGATTCGTCTAAGGTCCATTCCTCTGGTGGTTTCGGAATTGGAAGACTGTCGTCAGGTGGCACGGGTTTCATTGCTGAAGGCAGATTAGGATATTCAAATGACTTCTTGTTTTTGTCAGAGAAACCAGACACAGTCATATAGAAGTAACAGTCCGTCACATGGTCTTTTTGTTCTCGCCATATCATCGGGCCAGCAAACAGCATTGTCTTTCGAGTGCCTCTGAGCCAAGCTCTCAGACAGACAGCACATGTCGCACAACAAACGTGAGGTGCTCATTCCTGGTCTTGATCACCAATTTTACAGCCGAAGTACAGATGATATGCTTTCTTTACAAGAGCATTCATTGAGCGTCTCTGATGAACAAGCGTATACTCGCCATAAATATAGCAGAATGTATTGCGACTGTTACGACATTGACGGGACATATTGACCGACACCAATCGTCCTGTAAAACGTCTATAACATCTAACTTACTTGTTACAATGCTACTGAGGCAATGCTATATTCTGAAACAATACGTCTATATTAATCCAATGAGCAGCATCTGTGTATACAAGCCACTTTTATAGCCTGCTGAGACAGTGTCAAGCTGGCTCCGGCCTGTCCAGGCATTCCCACGCTGCATACATCCACAGAACAGCTTCCAACCTGGCCTAATTTCATGCCTGGACATGCCCAGGCTGCACAAAACATTGTTCATAGGTCTCTTACAGAAACGAAAATTTTTGGACACAAATATAAGAAAAAACATGACAAAACTAAAGATTTCGATGAAACGGTACGTGATGGGCAAATTTGGATGTGATTTTTGTGATCAGCAACCAAAAATATGTAGGGAACATCCAACAGTGTTCAAGAAGCAAAAACTTTGTTGTGCAGTGTTACCAGTTTGTGAACTTTAAGGTCAGAACATCATAATGACGTTGAGGTGTTACAGGCTGGCTCAATTGGCACAAGTCTCAAAACTGATCTTACTGTTCCTGTAAATTCTCCTCATATTTCTAGTGTTAATGTTGATGCAAGCTGCTCTTCAAGACAGTCTGAAGTTGAAATAATTCTACTGGACTATGGTAAAATGCTTCAGTCTACAAAAGATGAAGAAACTAAAGCAAAAGATCCAGGATTGTGGCTCGATTTCTCTGCTGATGATTGGCTTATTGGATTGCTTGTGGGATCCATTGACTGTCAATACTACAATGGGCCATTTGGCAAATATTGCCTGACTTTCAGTAGTGGTAAACCAACGAGATACTGTTCGCAAAAACCTTTCTTTGGGGTAAAAGCCATTGGTGAGCAATACAAGAGAGAGTGGTTATTGTATTCACCATTAACAAGGTCAGTTTACTGCTTTGTTTGTAAATTTTTTGCCCCTAAATTTTTCTCGCGTTTTATTAAAAGAGAAGGGTTCAGTGATTGGCGGAATACTATTGTAATTGACCATCATGAAAGAAGCATTACTCACCGAGACTGTATGCTAACATACTTAACTCGCAGACAAGGTTTAGGCTTGCGACAAGAGTTGGAGAAACAAATTAAAGAAAGGTGCAATTACTGGTAACATGTTTTGGAGCGTGTAATAGCTGTTATTCGTACGTTAGCTAAACGTGGTCTGGCTCTTCGAAGAACAGATGAAAAGGTTGACTCACTCAGAATTGGAATTTTTAGGGCTGCTTGAGCTCATAAGTCAGTTTGATTCATTCTTAGCAGGACACATTTCGAAATATGGAAATTACGGAAAAGGAGATCCTTCTTACTTGTATAAAACCATCTGTGAAGAACTCGTTGAACCAATGGTTCAGAAGGTCCACGCGTTTATTGTTGATGAAGTAAATTCTTCTGGTTATTTTAGCTTGTGAGTTAACTCGACGCCACATCTGTCACATATAGATCAGTTAAGTGTTGTACTTCGATACTTAAAAGATGGGCAGCCTATTGAACGCTTTTTAACCTTTCTGGAACTGAAAAGCCATACCGGTGAGGAAATGGCAAACCAGGTATTGCAGTACTTACGTGAAGTTTGCAAATTTAATTTTTCAAAGTGTAAGGCTCAGTCTTATGACAATGCTACAACATGTCTGATCGTTATAAGGGGATGCAGAAAACGATTTTAGAAGAAAATAAGTTTGCCATACATGTGCCCTGTTTAGCCCGTTCACTAAATCTGGTAGGCTGACTGCTGTCAAATGGCAGTTAATTTTTTCTCTACAATGTATTTGCTCTATACATTTTTTCAGCCTCAACCAGGCAGTGGAAAATTCTTAAAGCTTGTCTTGGAAATAAAAGTGTGTTAAAATCCCTCTCTGATACAAGATGGGAAGCACATTCTATGGCAACAACAGCAATTTTGAAGTATTTCTTTTAAGATTTTGGAAGCTTTAGAATGTCTAGTTGAAGACCAGTTACAAAAAGGAGACACTAGAAGAGAATTAGACAATATTGTAAGTAAGATGCAAGAGCTGTAATTTGTTTTTATGTTGATCATGTGGGAAGAGAGTTTGCAAAAGTTTCATTACTGAGATAAAGAGGAAAGCAAGAATCTATTGATATTCAAATTAATAATTTAATGTAGGTATAAATCTCGTTTTACAAGTTATATAACTAAGGAATTGGACTTTATCAAAAACATACAAATTTCAAAATCAAAGGAAAACAAAAACTTCTGAATGTGAAATCAAAATGTCAAAACTTAGAATACAAATTATAGTGAACTTATACTAAATTACTGTAAACTGTACTGAGTGAGACAAGATGTGCAATTACAATATAACCTTTTTATGTTCTTATAGTAAACAATTGTTGATAATCTTTTATTGTTAATTACAAAGCTTTATGAGAAATAGCTAAGGTAAGGTAAGGTGTTAACAGCAGGTAAGTGTCTACGTTTGTAACCATATAGTGGAGGAGTAGAATTGTAAGAAAGCTTGAGTTGTTTGTACCTTGTAATGACAACATGCCAATATTTTTCAAGAGAAAAAAAACGAATATCATGTTAAACAGATCTCAATAACAGGAAAATAGCGAGTTAAATGAATTCACACTGGAAGGTAAAATGAACTAGGAAAAATATAAAATTCTCACTCAGCCAATGAATGCTATATAAATTCAGTTAGGCAGTGTTTGTTTGTTTTTTGAATTTTCGCGCAAAGCTACACGAGGGCTAGCTGCGATAGTTATCCATAATTTAGCAGTGTAAGACTAGAGGAAAGGCAGCTAGTCATCACCACCCACCGTTAACTCTTGGGCTACTCTTTTGCCGACGGATAGTGTGATTGACCGTCACATTATAGCGTCCCCACGGCTGAATGGGCGAGCATGTTTGGTGCGACGGGGATTCGAACTCGCGACCCTCAGATTACGAGTCGAACACCTCAACCCACCTGACCATGCTGGGCCACGTTAGGCAGTGAAATAATATTCATTTGTTATATGCTTTACAATAAAAAAAGCATGTTGTGCCTTAAGACGTAACACTAATTACATAGTGCAATTTGATTTAGATATAAAATTTTATGTTGCAATTAATTTTATATTATTAAATACTAATTACTATTAAAACATTATTTCCCCTTAACGTTTTGTTACTCAAGAATTTAACAAAATGCCGACAAGTAGTTTAAAGTATGTTTGGATTTTACTTATACTTACTTCATATTAACATTGTAGTTTGAATTTTTAAATAAAAATGCTGAGATACGCATGTTGTAGAGATTGGTACCATGTGTTTACTACCCCAATACCATTTAGTATGTAGTTTTTCTAACTTATATATTGTTACAGTTCAGTTTTGAGCCAGAGCCTTGCTCAAGTAAGCAACATTTCCCTATTTTCATTACACAAGCGACCTAATTTACGGATTCATTCTTGTTTTATTGTAAAAAAAAACAGCTGGGATTTCATATGTGATGTTATAAAATAGATAACTGTTTCACTGTCAGTGAATTATGCAATGGCCACAGGCTTCTCCATTCTTTATGCTTGTATGCTTTATGCTTCCATGTATTCTTTATACATGGAACATATATTGTTCCAGGTCAGTTGTACTAGTTGTATGCAGTGAACAACCTACTTTCTGTTCATGTTATTGTATTTTGGTGTTTAAAAGCCAAACCTTGTCAGGTAGATTTTGAGATTTCATAGATTTTTTTATTTAGAGTGATTTTCAATTTAGAGATCTTATAAGCTTTTATTTAGTTCATGCTCTATGTCAGATAAATAAAAAAGTGCTTAATGTAAGTAGTATTATTAATTTATATATTTTGTGTGTTGTAATTCATCGATGTCGAGGCTATAGAGATTTCTGGAAGGCCTAAATGACAGATACATATATAGCTGCAACCAGACAGCGATTTACAACGCTAAAATAAGGGGTTCGATTCCCGTCGGTAGACACAGCAGATAGCCCGATGTGGCTTTGATATAGGAAAACACACACACAAAACCAGACAAGCGCAAAGGAGAGAATAGAATATAAAGTCACGAGAAAGAGAGTTCGGCTGAAGAAAAGTTAGAAAATGCAAAGTTAACCATTGTAGGAGTGAAAGGCCTGTTGAATAATATGTTAAAGTGAGATTAATAGTTTGAAAGAGATAAGCTTTGTTTGTTTTAGAAGTTCGTGCAAAGCTACACGAGGACTATCTGTGCAAGAGATCAGGAGAATAATTTATCTTGTCAAAAGGTGTACAAAGCTAATTGAACCCGTCCGTGTAGACGTTTACGAAAAAGTAGACCATTATTCGAAATACATGATACAAGTGTGTTAACTCACGTAACACACTACAAAGCTAATTGAACCCGTCCGTGTAGACGTTTACGAAAAAGTAGACCATTATTCGAAATACATGATACAAGTGTGTTAACTCACGTAACAACATAAGTGAATTATAAACCATACTATTGCAATATATTGATATATATAATAAAAAAAAAATAGGTGTGTAAACTGAACCCTAAAGCAATTGCACTGGCGTAAATTGACTTTGACAAGAAAAAGAGAATTGTATAGCGTTTAAGATACAACTATGATCTTCACAATGAAAATAATTTCATATATACATCCAGCTTGTTTCTAATATATTTCATTTATTTAAAAAAAGTGGAGCGCATGCCGTTTGTTAATTGTCGAATTTATCGCTAACAAGTCACAGACATCTATTGTAGAAGACTCCTTAGCTTAACATACCCATATACTTTAATATATACTACTAAAAAGTAATTCCCGACAACTGATCAGCCACAACAAGGATTATAGAATGGTAAACGGCGGTAGAAGAAAACGTAGATGACAGCGAAAATAAATAAAGTTACATACACACAACTGTAGTAGTAGCGCAAATAATGTGGAAATTACAATCATGTTACATAACCATTTCAACATAAGTGGATATAAAGAGAACAAGGTACATATAAAAATGTGAATAAATATAAGAAAAAAGTATTTGTGTATAACGGTCTTTGATTTATTAATGAACATTTCCGTTTGTATTTAAAAACATTCAAACTTGTAAGTGCAAACGTACAGTATACTAAGGCTCAAGAATCGTAACTTTGACTTATAAGTGACTTTATTAGTCAGTAATGTACATTAACACTGAATATTCCAGTAAAATATATATGTAAAAATGGCTGGTTTACGTTGAGAAAAATTTTTATGCAGTAGAGCGAACAACGTTTCGACCTTCTTCGGTCATCGTCAGGCTCCTCTGCATAAAAAAATTTTCTCAACCCAAACCAGCCGTTTTTACATATATTTATCTATACAAGTGGATTTTCTCGTCATCACTAATTAAGATTCCAGTGATTTCTCTACAGATGCTTGTTCAGTAATTATGTTCTAAAATATGGCTAAAAAGATATTTTAGGATTTCTATCATTATGTTAACAAATAATCTGTTTATTGTGGTTATTTTTCATTTAACAACATTGCCTTTACATTTGATAATAATAATCATAATACCTCTTAAAACTCAGTGTACTACGTTGTATTTAAGGTAAAGCAATGTTACTTTGTCAATAAGTTTATTTTTAGAAGTAAGTTGTTACAGCTTTAGCGTTGTACATTGACTTTAGTGCCTGTGCTTGTTTCTCTAGTTTTATTTTTGCATGCGACGTGTATACTTGACTGTGTATCGCGCAAGTCTCACCTGTTTTGAAATTTGCAGAACGTTCTTGAGAGAAAGAATCAGCAGTGTACTAGGTCTCTGTGTAATACTGATGATTAACAGTATTGTTCCGAGCGACCTTTTGCGAATGTTCTAGTCTCATGTAATTGGTATATAAAAACAGGCGCGCTGAAAGACAAATAGATTATTATTATTGGCTAGCTACAGCCAGGGTGCTATAGTCCTAGGAAGCTATAATTCTAATTAACGTCTATCAATAGGAAAAACTACAGAATTTGACCAGGAACATTTATAGATTTAGAACATTAGAAAACGTTGAACTTCAGTGAATTACTTTGAACGTTATCATTTGTACGAGGACATTAAATATCTCCCTCGGTAAAAAGAGAACTTGTAACTGATAAGAGGTCAAATTGGACTAGCTGGCTTAAGCAAGTTGCAACAATATCAACTGAGAATTAACTTGCTGTTGTAGACTTGAATTGTTAATAAAATATTCAGTTCTAGACCGGATATAAAACTCAGTATCGGCTGTAAGTTTTTAAAACTGTTGTATATAAACCATCATTTGTAATAACTATTAGTAATAACTGTTATTAAAAGTTGTATTTTTGTATATTAAAATATATTTGTGTTGAAAAAGAAAATTGTGTTTATCAGTGTCGCTGGCAAATACCATAAATTTAATACATATTATTAGTTAATTATATTCTAAGTTCAAATTTACGTTTAGTTGATACGTAGTGTATATAACATAATAAATCGCAGACTTGTTCGAAATAAATAATAAAACGAAACTTAATAAACTGGGGGATCGCCTGGAGTGTGAATCAGAGACAATATTCGAAGTAAATTAACATTTAATTTTGTATTTATCAGTGCCAACAGGATTTGATCATGTCTGATTATCAAGATTTTCTTGAATCAAACTCTCTTGAATAGCTAGAAAATATATAATAAAAGTGAATATTTGATATTGCCAAAATCTTAGAATTAGAAATTAAAAATCAGTAAGAAGAAATAAAGTAAAATGTGTATTATTAAAATATTAGTTAATGATGATTTGTTGTCTGAGGATGTATTAGGGAAATACACTAAAGTCTCCACTAGCCAATCAGTATTAAGTGATAAAGATAACGTAGAAATTTAATTAAAACTCAAAGAAAGAGGAAACCCGTATTGAAGCAGTAAGGGAAAGTAAACGTCTCGAAGCCGAACAAGCTCGTATCGAAGCCGAGAAAGAAATTAGGCTGAAAGAAATGGAAATTTGGGTCAAATCCGATCGGCTAAGGCAAAATGACAACTTCGAACTTAATAGATATATTAAAATACCATCAATTAAGGAAAATAGAATCGATAAATATTTCTTTGAGAAAGTTGCCCAAACTATGGAATGGCCCACTGAAAAATTGTCACTATTATAACAGTGTTTGAACTGGTAAAGCCCAAGAAGCTTATGCTGCTCTGTCTCTAGAAGACTGTACAAATCATCATAAGGTTAAAGCAGCTATTCTCAAAGCATAAGAGTTAGTACTGAGGGCTTATCGCATGTAACACAGTAAAAATTATATGGAATTTTCCACTGAAAAAGAAGTTTATTTTGGTGTGATTCTCTGCATATTGGCAGCAGCTTTGATAAATTAAGAGAATTGTGTCTAATTGAGGAATTCAAATGTTGTACAAGTGACGATCTCAAACTAATTTGGATGAAAAGAAAGTTGAAACACGACAGGAAGCAGCTTCTCTTTTCCATAATTACACTTAACTCACATGACCACTTTTCATTAAAAAGAAATTTCTGCCAGCTCAGCAAAAATCTATACCTTTTCAATCAACAAAAGTTGAGGATTCTTTTGAAAAAAAAACTTCTTTAGTTCATATTACAGATGGGATAAAATTTCATCAAATTGTAGAAAATCTGATTATGTTATGTCCAATTGTTGAAGTTTAAAAACGAAAAGACGCCCATACTCAGTGACTTTTTGCCTACATATGGACGTAGTTTCATCAGATCATCCAACGTTGTTGATTTGGCCACTAATGAAAAGGTTGATTTATATAGGGAGGAATTAAGACCTTTCGTGTCTTATGGTTCTGTGTCCTTGACAAATGACATCGCTTATCTTATACATGCACGCATTTTACGTGATACTGGGGCGGCTCAATCATTGTTGTTAGAAGGTGTATTGCCTTAAATCTGAATTTTGCCGCTGTTAAGTCTATTGTGGCTCAGGGTATTGAGAATGGTTCCTCCTCAAAAGATATGTTTAACATAAGACCTAGTTTCGGAACCAGTTATGGTTGGAGTAAGACCTACTCTACCAATTCATGGTGTAACGTTATTGTTGGGAAATGATTTGCTTTGGGGTAAAGTTGTTGTCGAACCCAAAATGGGTAACGAGTCGATTATTGTTTCATCTAAGAATTATATTATTGTTGAGTAGAATCCAGATGTGTTTCCCTCGTGTGCTGTGATTCGAGCTCAGGCTAAGAAATTAAGCCAAAAAGAAATGATAGAGACGTGTTCAGAGAACGATATTATGGATTTGTCAAAGACATTTCAGGGTCCGGCATGGATCCTGTGAATGATTGTCCTACTGACAAATCTTTGATAAGTGACAATGATGGATTAGAGAGATCTGGTTCAGCTTGGGAAGTACCATTTGCTGGAAGCAAACTGATCTGTTAGTAAGAAAAGATCCACAGATCTCATCATTGTTTAAATACGTCCTTCCTCCCAAAGAGCGAACTGGAGAATGTTTCAGATGGTTACTTCTTCGTAAATGATGTATTAACGAGGACTCGGCTATAGTTTATCAAATCGTTGTTTCAAAAGGATATCATTCCGAAATATTGAAAGTTCATATGAAATTTCCATGAGTGTCAACAAAACACGAAACAAAATTATGAAACATTTCTTTTGACCAGAAGTCAGGCAAAATGTTTCTCACTTTTGTAAAACTTGTCGTACATGCCAATTGGCTAGAAAACACAGCCATAAAGTTTATGTTACTCTTTTAAAGCTTATTCCAACTTTCGAAGAATACCTAAGAGTGTAATTATTGGTTGTGTTAGGTAAAAAGATTATATTTATGTTTAAGCATTTTGACGTGTTATGTAATTTTATTATCATAAGGTTATTTCTATTAATATTGTTATATATTGTCATGATTTTGGAAATTATATAATTCTTTGACAATTATTGTATTTAATAAATTGTTATGAGTGTATATATATACATGAGTGTGTGTGTGTGTAATATTTTTGTCAGAAATTGTCTAACACCAATTTTTAATTCTCTAAGAAGGAAGGCATGATGCATTTACTAGTAAGTTTAACGCCTATGCTTGTTCCTGTATAGTTTTATTTTCGGGCCCGGCATGGCCAAGTGTGTTAAGGCTTTAGACTCGTAATCCAAGGATCGCGGGTTCGAATCCCCGTCGCACCAAATATGCTCGCCCTTTCAGCCATGGGGGCGTTATAATATGACGGTCAATCCCACTATTTGTTGGTAAAAGAGTAGCCCAAGAGTTGGCGGTGGGTGATGATGACTAGCTGCCTTCCCTCTAGTCTTACACTGCTAGATTTGGGACAACTAGCGCAGATAGCCCTCGTGTAGCTTTGCGCGAAATTCAAAACAAACAAACAAACAATTTTATTTTTTGATGTGATCTGTATTCCGCAAGTTTCGTCTCTTCTCGAATTTTGTTGAACTCTCTTGAGGGTAAGAATCAACAATGTATTAGATGTGTATGTGGTAATAGTGATTAACGGTATTTTTGGAAGCGAATTTTGGCGAATGTTCTAGAGCATGGTTTTTCAAACTCCCCCATAGTTACCTGGGGCTCCGCGAGGAAATATTAGAACGTTAACATTTTTCCTAAAACTATAAAATTGAATCAGAATACGCTGTACAAAAAAGTAAAATATATCTTTAATATAACACGTTTATTGCTTATTGGGCCTTTTAATATTTTATTCTGCCTAACAACAGACGATTTTATTTAGTTTTGGGGAAGCTCTTGCGGTGAAAGTGTTAATACAGTCTTCGCCAATGGTACCACTGGTTGCTTGTAGATATTGCACCATCCCAAGATTGCATGCGTCATTGGAGATACAAGATAGCCTAGTAATTTTCGTATGAAGCATCAGTCAACCCTGGGTAGTGATGCCAACTGTCTTTTAAAAGCCAGATCTGGATTAGCGACTAATCTCGAACGAAATGAAACATTGTGATACAATTAGATGCAGTATCAATGGTTTCAATTTTAAAGTATAATTATATTTATGACAATTATAATTGGTAATTGTCAGGTTAGGTTAGATTCGTTGTAGTTTAATTAGACAAACTTGGTACTAATGAGCTCTATGAAGTCATACGCCCGCATGACGTTATGTTTCATTTTCTTTCATTTCGTTCGAGATTTAGACGCACGTCAAATCTGGCGTAATATTTTATTATTTGGCTTAACAATTTCTGTCAAATACAAAACAAATTGTAATAATAACAGGTCACTCTTTTCCTTTAGAAAAATATAGCGCCCTAGCCTTTTTTCCACAAATCTTTATTTTTGATCGTAGGTCAGCATGTCATTGTATGATGATAAAACTCAAGTGCTTTACGAATTTTCAGAAGCTATTTTGTGTTTGTGAAAATACTTTTGAAGTGCCAGACATATAAGAATACGTTTTTAGACAAATTAATAATTAGTTCTCACCCTTATAATGGATAGATGGCTGAAAATCAGTGATAAATCTGATATGAATAAAAATATTCTTAGGCCTAATAGACATTCATCGGCGTTATCGTCGTGTACAAGCACTTCAACGTAGAATCATGCAAGAAGTACCGAAATAAGAAAGAAAATAAAGTATGTTGAAAGTTTTATTGAATATGGTTTTACGTGGACAGGTCATGAGATGGACATAATGGGTTGTGTGTTGAATGTGGAAAAGTGTTGAGAAACAGTAGTTTACATCCATCAAAGTTAAAACGGCACTGGAAACAAAACACTCCCAATTTAAAAAATCCAACTTCCGAATATTTCAAAATAAAGTGATTATAATTAAATCCAAGAAAAGCTACATTTCGTTCGTTTGTTCATCAGGACAACAGAGGTGCTCCTATTGCTTAATATCGTGTTAGTTACCGTATTGCAAAAGCAAGTGAAGCTCATACAACTGCAGAATATTTGATAAAACTATGTGCAAAAGATTTGATAAAGTGCATGATTGATTAGATATTTCTTAAAAACATTAACTCTATTTCCCTTTCTGACAACTCGGTTTCCCGAATAACCAAGAATATGTCAGCAAGTTGCTTAACGAGGTTAATAAGGGGAGTAAAAGTGAGTCCATTTTTCTTTTGCTTCAGACGGATGAATCAACAGATGTCGTAGGTTATGCGATGTTGCTTGTGTTTATTCGCTATATTCACGAAGCTGGTTTTGGAAAAGACATGCTAATTTAGAAACCTTTGCCTACTTAAACAACAGCCGAAGAAATATTTAAACTGATCGATTTGTTTATGGAAGAACAGGAGATCCAGTGGCAGCTTTGCTCAAGTATTTGCACTGATGGGGCTGCAGCTATGATTGGAAAATTTTTAGGCCCAATATCAGGGACAAAAAAGAAAAAACCCAGACATCGAGAGTATCTACTGCTGTCTTCATCGTTATGCACTTCCAATGAAACGAATGCCAGAAGAATTAAAAGAGGCGATGTCATAAAAATAGTTAATTTTATAAAATCAAGACCACTCAATGCGAGGATCTTCAGTTTACTCTGTGAGGATATGGGAAGCTTACATAAAAATTTGTTGCTCCATACTGAAGTCCGATGGATTTCTCGAAGAAAAGTGCTTTCTCGGTTTTACGAACTGTGTGAGGAGATAGGTTTCTTTTTATCTGAATACCATTTTGAACTTGCATACAAATTAAGGGACAAATGCTGGATACAGAAAGTGGCTTACTTTTCGGACGTATTTTCCTATCTTAATGAAGTGAATGCTGAATTGCAAGGTATCAGGGTAACGTACTTCAAAGTTCAGAGTAAAATGGAAGCGCTTCAACGTAAGCTAAAACTTTGGGGTGAATGTATACTTGTGGAAGAACTTGATTGCTTCGAAAACCTCAGTAGATTTGTACTTATGAGTGAAATTTGTTTAAATGAAGATGTGAAAGTTTGAGTCTTGCAGTACATATCTGATTTGTGTACAACTATTGGGGAGTACGTCCCTCCTCATTTAGAAAAATTACTGTGGATTCAAAATCCTTGGTTGACTCTGCAAATACCAACGATTTGCCTTTGAAAGAGAAGGAAAAGCTTATAGAAATTTCAACTGACTACACCCTAAAAGCAAAATTTAAAGGAAGAAATTACACAATTATGGATTCAAATGGTCGTGGAATACCCTGAAATAAGTTTGTTTTTTGAATTTCGCGCAAAGCTACTCGAAGGCTATCTGCGCTAGCCGTCCCTAATTCAGCAGTGTAAGACTAGAGGGAAGGCAGCTAGTCATCACCACCCACCGCCAACTCTTGGGCTACTCTTTTACCAATGAATAGTGGGATTGACCGTCACTTATAATTCCCTCACTGCTTAAATGGGAAACATATTTGGTGTGACAGGGGATTCGAATCCATGACCCTCGGATTATGAGTATAACCTCTTAACCCACCTGGCCATGCCGGGCCACCTGAAATAAGTAACAGAGCTTTGAAAATTTTGATGCGTTTTCCAACAGCATATCTTTGTGAGCAAACATTTTAACTGTATGCAACTACAAAGATCGAATTTAGAAACAAGCTAAATATTGAAGACAACCATAACTCCAAATATTGAACTACTGTATTAACGAAACCAAGCCCATTCGAGCCACCAATAAATAAGTACACTGTGCTATTACTGATATAAATTTTGCAAGGAGAAATTTTTGAAGAAGTAAGTAGAAGTAAAACTTTTTCTTTAACTATTGATATTTTTGATAAATTTATATTCTAAAAGTTTGAAGTAAATTTTATCTGGTGCTAGTGACCGTTTGTTTCTATTTTTAGTGTATTTTCTTTATTAAAGCTACAGAATATTTTTTTCTTTCTCATGTGAAGCTCCGAAGGTCTAAAACGTTTGGGAACTTATGTTTTAGAGCATCGCGTGATTGGTATATAAAAACCGGCGCCTCGAGAGACAAATAGATTATTATTATTATTGGTCAACTACAGTCAGTGTGCTATAGGTCTAGGAAGCTATAATTATGATTAACGCCTATTAATCGGAGAACTACGGAATTTGGCCAGGAACATTTATAGATTTAGAACATTAGAAAACATTCAACTTCAGTGAATTACTTTGAACATTATCATTTGTACGAGGACATTAAATATCTCTGTCGGTAAGAAGTGAACTTGTAAATGATTTAAAGCCAACCGAATTAGCTAGCTTAAGCAAGGTGGAACAATATTAGTTCAGAACTGATTTATCGTCGTGGACCTGGATTGTGAATAAAATATTCAGTTCTGGGCCAGATATAAGACTCAGTAATGTCTGGAACTTTTTAAGACTGTTTCATATAAACGACCATTTGTAATAATTATTAGTAATAATTGTTATTATAAATTATATTTTTGTATATTAAAATATATTTGTGTTAAAAAAAAAGAAAATTGTGTTTATCAATCTCGCTGGCAAATACCATTAAATAGATACATATTAACATTTAATTAACTTCTAAATTCAAATTCACGTTTACGATTATTTGAAATAGTATCATGTAATGTAATAACTCTGATCGTCCGAAATAAATAATAATGCGCAGCAAATTGAATATGTGATCTTCACAAGTAGAAACATTTGATCTCCTTTTCTTGGCCTGGCATGGCCAGATGGTTAGGACGCTCGACTCACAATCTGAGGGTTGGGGGTTCGATCTCCGTCACACCCAGTATGCTCACCTTTTAAACCGTAGGGACGTTATAAAGTGACTGTCATTCTCCCTACTCGTTTGTAAAATATGTATCCCAAGAGCTGTGACAGTGGGTGGTGATGACTAGTTGCCTTACACTGCTAAATTATGGACGGCTAGCGCAGATAATCCTCGTGTACCATTGAGCAAAATTCAAAAACAAAATAAGCAGATCTGATCTCCTCAGGCAATTCTTGCTCTACATTCCAATCTAGTGGTGACAAAAGCTAAGGGAGACCATGGATTAAAAAGGAGGAACATTTGACCTGAGAAGAAGTTTTTGGTCAACAGTCTCACCTGATGATAATGAAAGATAAATATGATATGGATTCATAAATATATGAACATTTGATCTCCAGAAGTATTGTTTGTTCTAGAATGCCGTGTGGTGATGATGAAATGCAAGGATGATATGGATTCTTTAAAATTCCGCATTTTCTCACTGCAAGTTTCTTATTTTGTTTTCATATATATTAATGTCATCCCTTCAGATGTCTTACCATAGTCAGTAGCTTTGGATTTATGTTTTATCAGTTGCCTTACACATTCTTTCAAAGTATGAATATAGCAAGCGTTTTGACCTTTCTGAGAACCAAGTGGATTGTCTGATTGCCCTCAGAGTTGACTTTCAGAGTTTCGGCATTTCTGAATCTGTAAAAGTGTAAAATCACTTTTTTGTTTTTCCAAGTATTCTAACTTTAATGTACTTACATGTAATAATGAAGTGCATGAATTTTGATAAGTAATTTAAACGTTTCATTCAGTATACACTTGGAATTTCGGCATTTAACCCAAAATGTTAAAGTTTCCTTTATTTTCTTTATTTATTTTCGAATTCAATAATGTAATGATGTTAATAATCCTTTTCTGAAGTTTTAAAAAATGTTTTAACGTTTTTAAATCTTTGGGGAACTACCAGTAACAGGGCACATGCACAATGACATAAATTAAAACCTGTACAAACACTGAGATTTTGTACGTCAACCTTTACATTTAACCCCCTATCGCTGAAATTAGTAGTTACTTTTATTTTCACATAATACAAACTCGCAATCGAAATCGTTCTAACGTTTAATTTCGTATCGAGAATTGTTTTCTAGGTATGACGGAAAGCCTGAGTGACGTTTTGATTGTATAAACACTGCCTTTAATCGCCACCTACAAATAATGAATTGTTTGTTTTCGAAAATTTTACATATACTTTTAAATATTTAGAATATAAAAATTATATTTCTAGACCGTTTAATATGTGTTTCAAATGTGTCATTAACTAACATATTTAAGCACTTGGTAAGAAAATATTTTTAGGAATTACTATTCCAGGCAGTATAAATAAAATTGCAAGAACCACTTTATTTAAAAGTATAATGTGAAATATTTTTTTGTTTACGGTAAATTTGTCGCCTTCCTTAATTTTGACTTACTGACCAGAGGTAGTTTAGTTAACAGTATCTTACCGCTCACCATTCGACAAGAGATTGGCTACCACTCTTGTAACATATCCACACCAATGACTTTAAAAACCAACCCTTTATCCAAGATTCATTAAAAGAGATTTCAGGATTTATCTTCAGAATAAGACATGGACGGTTCTCAGTCGTATCCACACAGGGATATCTTTATTCAGCCAGTTGTTTTACAGGCTGCTTGAACATCCAACTCAAATAACCGAGTATGAATTTATGCCCTAAACGCCACTTTTCGGGAGGTATCGGTGACTTCATGCAGCAACACTCGATGGCATCAAATGGACCTAAAGCTTTGATACACAACTCTTATTTGCTGCTCTAACACTCCTACAAAGAAGAATAACACACCTACAACGTACAGTGAGCATGCATGGAAGAAGAGATGTTTGTGGTCCTGTATGGATTGAAACTCAGCTCGCCAGATACTGGAAGGTCAAACAACGTTCCTCGGTGAGAACACAATTTCATGACCTAGTCGGCTAATTTCATGACACATTAAAATTCTAAATGCATACACTGGTGTAATTATTATTTTGACCATACTTTCTAGCAAAACTTTATTTAATCATATGAAAATATGGCATTCATCACGTTTTAAAAATTAATTCAGACTAGTACAACTATTTTATCCTTTAAGGTTGTCCTTACATGTCCCCCCTTCTGTCGTAAAGAAAAGTAAACGCTCAACCAGCCTTTAGTTTTTCTTTTCAAACTTTCGTAAAATGCTATTCTCTACTACTGTTGACAGTGATTGGTCCTTTAAACAAAACTGTCTTAACTTGAGTGTAATCTGTCTTTTCCAAATTTTAATCATGTCTTTTCTCGTCCTCTTATTTTCACAATAAAGCACAAATAAATTAGATGTCTTTATCCTATCGATCTCTTGGATAATCTGATGAACTTATATATACTTGCTTCCCTTTCTGCAACTTATAAAACTACATAGATGTTTTTAAGAGATATCAGCTTTTAGATATTGAAATCAGTGAGATAGTCTTTCCATAACAAATGGGCATGAAATCAATGGTACCTTGGAACTCCAACCGGATCCAGAGGCAGAGATCCCTGATTAGGATTCAAGAAGAAAATCTGGAATTTCTTTGATATCAAGTTTTTTTATTGTAGGATAATAGTTTTTCTTTACAATATAATGTTGTTTATTTAACCATAACTCCATTTTATTTATACATGAAGTGTAAGTACAACATTTGTTATAGATCTAGAAGCGTAATAATAAATCACATTATACATTGAACCGTACAAATTATGAATCTAGGAACTGGATAAATTATAAATTTTATTAACAATTATTCCACCATACATGTATAATCGAGACCGTTTTCATCTCTGGTAAAAATAGTATATTCTGAATGCAGATGGTCCAACCAGTTGCTTAATTATGTATTATAAACAGGGCTGGTATGGGTATTGAAAACTCTCTTTATTAGATCAATATGATTTAATAAAGTCGAAAAGTTGTTCTGTACTTTATTTCAATAAACGTTTTAACACTCATGCGACAAGTCTTTAGAATATATTTTTACTTCAAGTTAGTTTCTTGTCATCATGAATTGTTCAATTAGTTCATATTCTGATTTTTCATAGCAAATTTAAGTGAAACCGTAAGATGAACATTGTATATAAAAAAATCCATAAAGAGATGGTATGTCTGAATTTCTCAAACGTAATTAGTAATCATATTAAAATACAATTACAATACTTGGTAGTTTATCACTTTATTGTTTCTTCGAAAGAAGTATAGAGGACACTACTTGTATTACCTAAATAAGGGAATAAAAATATGTTATTTTCTCAATAGATGGCGATAAATAATACAAATCAACGCAGGCGGTAGCACTTGCCTGTGTAAGGATGGCTCGGATTGTTTATCGAAAGGGTATTATAAGTATCTCTTCAATACATCGTTAAAACCTAACAATAGTATACAACGTTTACTTTTATAACAATATTTATGTAATGATTTAGACACGAGTTCTAAGAGTGTCTGTAAATACCATAGCAAAATAGTTGAATTTCTTGTTTTCCATTGTTCTGATTTTTTTTATTATATTACATGAAAACCAAAACAATATTGTTTTGACCAATTTGATTGAGGTGACATAGTTTCAAACGAAGTATACCTTTTTATACGTATTATTAATAACCAACTGTAATTTTTTTTAAATCATAATTGTAGAGTAAATAATGTTGTCGTTACCCCTTAAAGTTAGTTTTCTAACTGAGATGTGATTGTTTCTTTAAAAAGATTGGTACACGGTAAAACAAGAATTACCAGTCAATAATAGATTAATATTAAAGAATACAGTTGGAAGCTCATTGTACCATCCTCCTATAACTGTTAAAATACTGAATTAAAAAACAAGCAAACAAAAAAGAAATAAACTTTAAAAAAAGGAAATAAATGTAAGGATGGCTAATACTAGCCCTTCAGAAACAATACAAACAAGATAGTAGGGATGACATTTGTATCATCCATACATAATAACACAGTAAAAAATTCACAACTGACTTTAATTCATTCCGCTTTTGTCTTGTAACTTTCTTCTACACCGTATGAATTTAACAATTTTTTATTATTAAACATATTTCTTCCAATGTAATACTTTATTTTCTAAAACTTATATTTATGGTACATTTACAAATCACACAGTTGTCTTTTGTAACTATAAATGATTATCAAGGATTCTATGTGCATGATTTTAACTCACATGTGCTTGTATTAAAGATAGGAGAAAATTTGAAGAAAATAAAAAAAACAAATGTATTTAAAATGTCTCATCAGCTAAGAGAATTGAATAAGGGTTATAAGTTACTTACTACGGTTAAAATAGTTATAAACAAATATTACACATGTTGTAAATGTTCCTATTGTTGGGGAGAATCTTTCAGGTGATTCATTAATTGGAAGAATGCACAATTCAATCCACTTAATGACAATAAAACAATAATTTATATGGCTACTTTCAACAAATTGCTCACTGGTACTTTTAAGTTCACGCTAGACACCAATTTCACTTATTTATTAATTACTTTTAGAGACGATTTGTTTGTTTTGGAATTTCGCGCAAAGCTACACGAAGGCTATCTGCGCTAGCGGTCCCTAATTTTGCAGAGTAAGACTAGCTAGTCATCACCACCCACTGCCAACTCTTGGGCTACTCTTTTACCAACGAATGGTGGGATTGACCATCACATTATAACGCCACTACGGTAAAAAATAGGCGAATATGTTTGATGCGACGGGGATTCGACCCCGCGACCCTCACATTACGAATCGATCGCCTTAATCCACCTGGCCATGCTGGGCCATTTTTAGGGACGAACATTTTTGTTTCTCTGGTATTTCACCGCAAACACAAACTCAATATTTACAAAACTGAAATTGCAGACTAGCTGGATGACAGTACTAGTTCAACTGACTAAGTCCACTCTCGCTAACTTAGTATCAGTTAGTCATTTACTGCAGTATAATCCAATGTTTGTTTCGGTCAAATTATTTCGTAAACTTTCGAGAGTGTTTCAGACTTCAATGTATGCCTATCACTCTATGATAAGTCTCTCTTTGCACAGAATATGATATGAACGCCTAAATTAGAAAAGAAAAATAGCTTAAAAACAAACCTAAATTTTACAGTAAGAACGGTTCACCAATAAGTTTTGGATGGTAACCTTTCTTAAGACTTTTAGTTAACATTAGACCTTAGTCATGTTTGGTAAAACACAAATATTTTCTGTCATATACATAGTTTGTCATTACTGACCCTCCTCCACATGGCACAATGGTATGTCTGCAGACTTATACTGCGAGAAACCGGGTTTCGATATCCGGGGTAGGCAGAGCACAGATAGCCAATTATGTGGCTATGTGTCTAATTCATAATAAAATGAATTATTTTTGTTCTTTGTTGATCAGCAATTTGTAAAACAGTTACTTGGGATAAACTTATACCATAAAGAAGTGAATAATATTTCAAGTTTCAGCAAGTTCGAATTGAGATAATTTATTATAAAAGGCCAATGATCTAAAAAATTGAAGTTTTGTCTAAAAGAGACTGACAAAAGATGGATATCGTTATAAAGTCGTTCCATCATTGGGTTGTTTCTTTTAAATTATTTTGTAAATGTCTATGTAATGATAACAAATTAGTTAATTTTTTTATCGTTTCTATAGATTATCTTCTGTTATACACTGTTGTAATTCGTAGCCTAACTTGACAAATTGCTTTTCAACGGAAGTACGAAAATACTTGGCTAATGGTATTACAACAAACGTACAAATAAACTTTGTTGGTTTGTTTTCACTTTCGCGCAAAGGTACACCAGGGTTATCTGCGCAAGCCGTCCTTAATTTGGCATTCTAAGTCTAGAGGGAAGGCACCTAGTTATTACCATCCACCGCCAATTCTTGGGCTACTCTTTTATCAACAAATATAACGCCTCCACTGCTGAAAGAGCGAACGTATTTGGCGTAATTAGGATTCGAACCAGTGATTCTCAGATTACGAGTCTAGCGCCCCTAACTACTTGTTCATGCCAGGACATAGTAATTTGTACCCAGAAGCTTTTGTTATTAATAAATTTCTTAACCAATTGTTGTTGCATGCCTGGCATGGTCACCAGACCTTCAACATTATCAGACATTTCTGGGGTACTATACAAGTTGTTTCTCCTTTCTTGAAAAGTACTGAAGAACCAGAGCATTTCATTTATACGTCGTTGATCATCTTTAAGAAGTGGAATTGGATGACCTTCTTAACTTCGTGGGATGCCGCCTGCCACGTTATATTGCATAGTCCATTCCATGGACGTGGCTACTGCATCTTACCATACATGAGTTCATCTGCAAGATAGATTGCTGTCAAATCCCATCATACTTTCGTGGTCAGATAATCTTTCCTTTTGGACATGACCTAGTAAAGTTGGGTGCATTTGGGTTAAATCTAATTTCTTCTATACGGATGATGTGTGTGAGATCTCTATCCATTCCTGCAAAGAAGTATTTATGTCTCTTTCATGTCCATTGGCCATTCTTTAAAAAAATGTTTCTACAACATCACTGCCAGTCAGATAAAGATGTCAGGAAGTTCCTCTGAGCGTTTCCTTCAGTTAGCTTACCAAAGATATCTATGCAAAACTCTCTTGACAGAAAATGTTTAGCCACTTTAAATCCTGGCTATATCTGCACAAACTTATCCCAGATGCTAAGGAAATTGACCACAAAACTAGGGTATAATATCCTTTCCTGTAGAGAGGCCTTACAACTGAGAAATATTTTAAAGTAACACACGATAACTTTGAAGAAGGTCCATGTTCCCTTCAAACTAGCATTTTTGGACACGTTCAGTATCTCCTTCAAACATGATTGAATCATAGTTACTTACTTTCAGAAATTATAACCTTTGTGCAGATCTAAACTTCTGACAGTATATTCTAATAATATTTTCTTGAATGAATCTATGCTACTCACTCCAAATGTCTCATAGAGTAGTCTCAAATGGTTGCTTAGCATTATCTACTGCCAGATCTTAATATTTCTGAATGCATGAAACATGTGACTGACCATTTGGTTGATGCTGTGAACATAATATTGGTCATCCACCGTATATGTTCCGTTGCCATGGAATATTTGACTGTAAGATAAAACAAATCTTTCTTCTTCTGGAATTGGCTTGTAACGTACACCTTTTAGTAATGGAGTATTTTGCATCATTATTTTCTAGCGACGCGAGAAGATTTTCCAGTGAGAGGACCAATTATTTCTCTGAAGCAGGTGATGTACCATTCTGTAGTTACATCTTATTGACATTGTACAAAATCAGAACTGAATTTGTTGCAAGTAGGTTGTATAACAGTTGGCAATTTTGGCAAATCTGGATGCAATGGATTTATCATTACGATTCTTGTTTGAATTCCTACTTTGTAATTTTGAAATGCATCTTTGATATTATTGTAATCTTCTACTTCGTCTCAGACGTGGATTTCTCAAATTTCTTAACATGAATGCTGAGTTCCCGAAGTATATTTCTCTCAGCAACGTATTCCATTGATGCAACAATTGGTGTTTTGTCTTCTGTAATCAGTACTGAGACTTTTGGGATGGTTTTGGACTTGAAAACACTATTTCAAATACTTCTCGGCAGATGAAAGTTGTTTTTATTTAATCTAACAGTAATTGGTTTGCTATCACTTTTTTGTCATCTTTAGATACCGTGTATTTTAGGCCCAACTAAATTTAGCTTTCATTCTTCATTTCCTTTTTATTAGTTGAAAGCATACAGATTTTGTTGAACCGTGGTTTGAGTATTCTTCTAGCATTTATCTTGGAGACATAAGATGTCTTTTTGTCTTAGTTGTTTGGTCTTCAAGTTTACTATTTTGTATTTCATCATTTGTAAACGAGAAGTTTTTAATATCGGTAAAATCTCGAGAACTAGTTTCATCAAATTTCTTGTGTCATGTTAAATTAATAAATTAACACATGTATTATCTTAAAGTTTGAATTATAATCTACAATTTGATATCAAACTTATTGACATAAATTCATAAATAGTAGTTTAATAAAATTTTGAGTGCAATTCAACAAACTCGATGATATGGCCTTTGTACCTTTCACCAATCGTGAAAGGGTTAAAACGAATTACATATGTCACTACCACTTTAATATTCATCACGATTTTACCTTGGTGATCTGTCTACTCACTGCTGTCAACATGTATATAATTTAATTATATTGTACTTAAACTACATTTGAAATCAATCAGTTTGTGTTGTTTTTAAAACCAAAATATCAATCCCCACCTGAGAGGAATTCTTTACTCATCCAACCAGTGATGAAATCAAGTCATCATTTAATGTACTAATCATGGACACCAAGTGGTGTTGAACCAACATGTTTTTTTTTTTTTTTAGTTATTTAATGTGTGGATTTGGGAATGGAGGGATAGTAATGGTAATATATACGTATATGAAAGCATTGTTAAATATTCAAAAACGGTATGTGCAAAATATTACCTTTCAATATCTTTACAAATTCAATATATAATGTTTCACTTGGAAAGACTAAATTAATACTGGTTCTTTACCTATAATGTGTTAGTGTTTGGAAGACAGCAACAACATTTAAATATTGTTTGTTTTCAGATGACCAACATGTACTGGCAGTTAAGTGTAACGGATTTACTCTCACATATCTTTCTAATACCGATGTTTATTTAATTTAAATTTATAATTAGAAATGTACATGACTTACACTACTAAACCTGTATTTTAAAAATTCCCGCCTATTCACTAAAGTTGTTAAATATTTTCCAGTGTAAGAATCAACAACATATGTATGTTGGGTAAACAATGGTGTATCATCAGTATTGTTGTGTAGGTTGAAATTTTTAGAAACTCTCCTCACGCCTATAAATATAGCCAACGCTCCTCACACCAAGAGACAATATATATTATTAGTTTACTATAGTTAATATACTATAAACCTCGTTAACTATAACTGTGATTAACGCTTACTATTCGGGAACTTAAGGTATTTGACCAGAAACTTTTATGAATTTCGAACATTACAAACCATTAAACTTCAGCTGTTTCACATCAGACATTAGTATTTTTAAGAAAACATTATACAATTTCAGCTGTGAAAAACTCACATATGATCAACGAAGAACGCAGGGCTAGCTAGTTCCCTGTTATGTGAATTGTATCTACATTAACTGAAGATAATATTAATTTCTTCTTTGTGACCCTTCGATAACATATCAAGGAAGTTACAGATTAGATAGAAGACTCAATACTGTTTGTAACTTTATAAAGCTTTTGTGTATAGATCATTATTTGCAATAATCGTTACTGTAAATTGTGTTACTGTTTGTATATCAAAATATATGTGTTTTAAAAAAGAAACTGCGTGTGTTAATCTTGTTGGTAAATATCATAAACTGAATATATATCAACAGCAGTTAATTTATATTTTCCTGGTTTCCAGAAGGCTTGCCAAATATCCCGAATTCTCTAAAAGAAAATATAAATTGCTTGTAAATCAAAACGCTTTCACGCGCCATGGAAAAAAGAAAAAGTTACAGAAAAAGAATTTCGTACAGAGAAAGAATGTAATACAGAGAACTGTATTCTTTCATATTAATCTATTATTAACTGGTAATTCTTGTTTTACCGTGTACCAATCTTTTTAAAGAAACAATCACATCTCAGTTAGAAAACTAACTTTAAGGGGTAACGACAACATTATTTACTCTACAATTATGACTTTAAAAAAAATTACAGTTGGTTATTAATAATATTAATAATAATCAGAACAAAGGAAAACAAGAAATTCAACTATTTTGCTATGGTATTTACAGACTTTCCTAGAACTCGTGTCTAAATCATTACATAAATATTGTTATAAAAGAAAACATTTTATAGTATTGTAACGTTTTAACGATGTATTGAAGAGATACTTAAAATACCCTTTCGATACACAATCCGAGCCATCCTTACACAGGCAAATGTTACCGCCTGCTTTGATTTGTATTATTTATCGCCATCTATTGAGAAAATAACATATTTTTATTCCCTGATTTAGTTAATACAAGTGGTGTTCTCTATACTTCTTTCGAAGAAACAATAAAGTGATAAACTACCAAGTATTGTAATTGTAATTTAATATGATTACTAATTACGTTTGAGAAATTCAGACATACCATCTCTTTATGGATTTTTTTATATACAATGTTCATCTTACGGTTTCACTTAAATTTGCCATGAAAAATCAGAATATGAACTAATTGAACAATTCATGATGACGAAAAACCAACTTGAAGTAAAAAGTCAACTGGAGAAAAAGAAAACGTAAATGAATTGCCTAACTCACTACAGGAAAATGTGTATATTAATACGTTTGTACATTATTTTCAAATTAGAAAGTGGGCCTTGCAAGTAAACTAATTACAGGTTTTTGTGGCTGGAAAAATGCACACAGTAAATTAACTGAGCACAGAATAACCCAAGACCATATATCTGCTATAAGCAAATTTTCTAGACGTTGCACTAATTTCGGTCGTATTTACCCTGAAAAAAAAAAGGCATTAAACTAGCAATGAGTTTATAACATTAATTCCAAATCAGCTTCAATTTAAATTCACGAACAAAGAATTTATGTGCAATTTACTTTTACCGTTCTTATTAATTCAACGCCAAACTTAAGTCTGATTCATCAACTTACTTGCATAATAAGGTATACCGTTTTGTTACTGAAGATCATGGATGACATGGTAAATA
Source organism: Tachypleus tridentatus (assembly GCF_004210375.1). Classification (NCBI taxonomy): domain Eukaryota; kingdom Metazoa; phylum Arthropoda; class Merostomata; order Xiphosura; family Limulidae; genus Tachypleus; species Tachypleus tridentatus. The sequence goes on along the minus strand of NC_134837.1, from coordinate 51,896,653 downwards.
CCACATTAACAAAATATCAAGGATAGAACAGCAAAATTTCACAGTAAAATAATATTTTGAATAATGAAACAGAATGTCATGTCAGCGAGAGACTTGACTGGATAAGTTTAAAAACACTGCATAAATTACACACAAGGAAACTATTGATGAAATTCGCCAGTTTTTAAATATAACATCATCAACAGGTTTATAATTTTGCTGCTTTTTTATTTTAAATTAGTTTTCAGTCGGTTGTTGTTTATTCAAGGTTTGTTTCATAATGGCGAGAAACCCACTTGAAGTAAAAATGTATTCTCAAGACGGCTGATATGGGTATTAAAACTTTAATTAAAATAAAGTAAAGAACGACATTTCGACCTTCATAGGTCATCTTTAGATTAACAAAGGGAGTTTGCAACTATTAATTAAATGTTTCTTTGTTTTTAAGGGCAAAGATGGACAATGGGCTATGGGCACTCTGCCCAGGTATAAAATATAGATTTTACTGTTATAAGTACTGAAGCTTGCCGCTGAGCTACCAGGCGTTTTTTTTTTTTTTATATAAACCGATTTTTTTTTCTGTATTGACATTCCTATACTATTTAAACTAAAGTGATTTTTATGATGTTTTTACCAAAACGTTCAAGTAAAGTATTTTTCCCTATATTGCTTATGGAGTCTTTCTTTTTTTTCAATCACCAATAAAACAATTTAAAATGATTTAGGTGTGTGAATAATTGAAAAAAAAAGAACCTGTGATATGGATGCGTAAATATTATATGCACATCGTCGTTATAAAAGGATTAACTGTATTCTTTTGGTTTGCTGATCCAATCTGTGCTAATGAGCCTTTAATAATCGAAAATGCAGTCAACAGCAAAGGGTCCAGCCGATCATGGTGAGTATTTACCCCTCACTTCACGAATTTTCTTTCCGATCGTACTCTTAGTGAGAAGGAACAGAAATCTGTAACACAAATACACAGATGTATGAATATATTTATAAGTACCGTATTTTACGCCTTGTAAGGCACACATTTTTCTTTTAAAATACTTTGAAAATTCCCATGCGTCTTCCAAGACAAAAAGTGATGGGTTAAGGCAAGAGGTTAGCTTAGGGTTTACTGAAAACGATCTCTTATACAGATGGTAATCTTATTATTTACCAATTACAAGTATTTTAAATAGCATAAAACATTCAATTCAACTAATAGTGTCGATATACCGTGAATAATATGATGTATTTGACGGTATTTACTCGGTTGAAAAACAGTCAAGGCTGTATCAAGATGTTGGTTTCTGAGTCAAAATATTTTTTCTTATAATTGTCTTCCCAAAATTAGGGTGTGTCTTCCACAATGCAGCGGCTTACAAGGTGTAAAATACGGTAATCAATATATTTAGTGCATTTTTTTGTCGTCCGAATTGAAATGACACGTTTTTTCCCGATATTTTTATTACCAATAGCTTTTCTATACTGTTGTTGTTGAATAAGTGAGTGAATTGTTTATGCCAATTAAACTGAAGTGCTTTTTAAAACTTGTTGTCATAAGAGTAAAACCAAAACAAATCATTTCAATTAAGAAATAAAAACGATAAATAATAATAAATCTGAACCGACACGACTTTGTTACTATTCGAAACTGGGTTGGAATGGACAATGAAAACTTATGAAAAACAGTTCTCTAAAGGGTAATCAGTTTTTAGGGATATATTTCTATAAAGATTTTAGCATTCTTAGATTCAGAATATGTGATGAAGAAAGTGATTAAAATAAAATATAGTATGTTTAAGAGAAGTATTACTCATGGTTAAGCACGCTTCACTTTGTCTAATACAGCTGGAAGCTGGTTGGTAATATGCAAATAGTTGAGAACATCACAAAAAAAGAAACAAGTTACAAAAACAACCGGTAACAAATAAAATTATTTAATACCCAATTGTCTCTCGTCTGAAATACATCAGATATGTTTACGCTATGCGTGCAAGGAATAAACGATGTTCGCAAGGCTCTCGAATCAAAGCCTCAGATAATAGACAATTAACTCTGATAGGCCCGTAAGCGCTGTCCAGTTAGTGTTGTATTTTGTAAGAATAGTTGACGGATTGTTAGAGTAAGGACATTTGTCGCTCCCTGGTGCACACACTTCGTTCCTGTCCACTGCGTTTGTGTGAAGTTCAACAACCCTATTACCAAGTGTTTCTTTGTATTCGATATATGTTTTTGTACATTCTCTGCTGTTAAAAACTGACACACCAGTTTCATGGTGTATTTTCGTAATGCGAATATTTTTTTATTATTTTTATTGTTTTAATACTTATTGCTTCTCGCTAACAATCACCAGATTTTTCATATTAATACATTTGAATCAATTACTTGTTTGGTTTATGCGTGTTAAATAATGGCTGCTTATTTTATACAGCACCACTAAGCGTTCCTTTTTCTATCATAGTTCGACAGCTCAGCTTGAGACGAGTAAAAACGAAGCTTTTCTAAAAAAAAAAAAAAAAAAGAGGAAGATTCTATAGAATACCATAACAAAACATATTTACAAATATCAATGGAGAACAAATTACGAACATAACGATTGGTAGAAAAACAAAACAAAAACATTATAGGTGGCGAAGCTTAGAGTTGTTTTCTTTCAGAATTTCGCATAAAACTATAGGAGGGCTATCTGTGCTAGCCGTCGCTAATTTAGCAGTGTAAGACTAGAAGAAAGGCAGCTAGTCATCAACACCCGCCACCAACTCTTGGATTACCCTTTTACCTACAAATAATGAGATTGGGAGTCGCATAATAATGATACCATGGCTGAAAGGGTGAGTATATTCGGTGTGTCGGGGATTCGAATCAACGACTCTCAGATTAGAAGTCGAGCGGCTCTAACAGCCTCACCCTGCAGGAACAGCATAGAGTTGATAATAATATTGTTATCTCAGGGCGGTGCCAATATGTTAGAGGTAAGGAAAAAAGAATTTGGTGGTAGAAAATTTCCTCAAATACATATTTGAATGGTGAGTACCATTCTTAATCAACGTCTCTTCATCAAAAGTGGTACGGCATGCTCAGATGATTAGGATTTTCAACTCTAATCTGAGGGTCGTGGGTTCGAATTTCTGTCACACCAAATATTCTCGTCCTTTGAGCTGTGGGAATGTTATAATGTCACGGTCAATCCCATCATTCCTTGGTAAAAGAGAAGACCAAGAGTTGGCGGTGGGTGGTGATGACTAGTTGCCTTCCCTCTAGTCTTACACTGCTAAACTAGTGACAGCTAGCGCAGATAGCTATCGTGTAGTTTTACGCGAAATTCAAACAAACAATTTTTGCTTAGTCAATCCACGTTTTTTTAAAGCAGGAGCGGAGGCGGTCTCGGGACCTGTTTAAGGTTCTAGGCTATATTTAATAAAAACACGTTACAGTTTCCTCCTCCAATTCATATTATAAACTTTTAACAACCATATTAAGTACAACCGATAAAAACAGTAAAAGATCAAGTACTACATATTATCACCATTTATTAACTTTCTCTTGAGTAAACTACTTTTACCTACCAGTGAAAAAGAAGAAACAAAATATAACTAAAAATATGGTACAATTTAGAGCCTAACTACAGAAAAATGGTCTTCTAACCTAACTATGAATAGTGGTACTACTTCTAACCTAATTATAAAAGATGGTGGTACTTCTCACGTAATTTTAAAAGATGGCAATGCTTCTAACCTAGCTATAAAAAGATGTTAGTACTTCAAACATAAAATGTATGCAACTTCTAACGTAATTATAAAAAGATGAGAGTACTTCTAACCTAATTATAAAATGATGGTGGTACTTCTAACCTAACTATAAGAGATGGAAGTACTTCTAACCTAATTATAAAAATATGGTAGTTCCTCTAAACTAATTATAAAAATACAGTAGTACTTCTAACCTAATTATAAAAAAACGGTAGTACTTTTAACCTAGTAATAAAATATTCTGGTACTTCTAACATAGGTATAAATGGTGGAGGTACTTCTCACCTAGTTATAAAAGGATGATGGTACTTCGAAACTCATCAGACAAGGATGGCAGTACTTCTAACATAGCTATAGATAAGGTGGCAGTACTTCTAACCTAATTATAAAAATATTGTAATACTTTTATCCTAGCTATAGAAATATGGTAATACTATTATATTAACTATAAAAGATCGTACTGCTTCCAACCTAACTATAAAAGGTGTGGTACTTCTAACATAATTATAGAAAGATGGTAGTACTTCTTATTTAGCTATAAAATGTGGTGATAGTTCTAACCTAATTATAAAAGATGGTGGTACTTCTCACGTAATTTTAAAAGATGGCAATGCTTCTAACCTAGCTATAAAAAGATGTTAGTACTTCAAACATAAAATGTATGCAACTTCTAACGTAATTATAAAAAGATGAGAGTACTTCTAACCTAATTATAAAATGATGGTGGTACTTCTAACCTAACTATAAGAGATGGAAGTACTTCTAACCTAATTATAAAAATATGGTAGTTCCTCTAAACTAATTATAAAAATACAGTAGTACTTCTAACCTAATTATAAAAAAACGGTAGTACTTTTAACCTAGTAATAAAATATTCTGGTACTTCTAACATAGGTATAAATGGTGGAGGTACTTCTCACCTAGTTATAAAAGGATGATGGTACTTCGAAACTCATCAGACAAGGATGGCAGTACTTCTAACATAGCTATAGATAAGGTGGCAGTACTTCTAACCTAATTATAAAAATATTGTAATACTTTTATCCCAGCTATAGAAATATGGTAATACTATTATATTAACTATAAAAGATCGTACTGCTTCCAACCTAACTATAAAAGGTGTGGTACTTCTAACATAATTATAGAAAGATGGTAGTACTTCTTATTTAGCTATAAAATGTGGTGATAGTTCTAACCTAATTATAAAATGATGGTGGCATTTCTAATCTAACCATAGACGATGGCACTACTTCTAACCTAATTAAAGAAAGATGGTAGTACTTTTAAACTAATTACAAAATAATGGTGGTAATTCTAACTTAACTCTAAAAAATGGTAGTACTTCTAACCTATCTATAAAAAGATGGTACTACTTCTAACCCATCAATAAAAAGATGATACTATTTCTAACCCATCAATAAAAAGATGGTACTACTTCTAACCTATCAATAAAAAGATGATACTACTTTTAATCTAATTATATAACGTGGTAGTACTTCTAGCCTAGCTATAAAAAGATGGTAGTACATCTAACTAAATTGAAGAAAATGGTTACACTTCTAATTTAGCTATAAGAAGATGATACTATTTCTAACGTAATAATAAAATAATGGTGGTACTTCTAACCTAACTATAAAAGATGGAAGGAATTTTAACCTAGCTATAAAAGGCGATGGTACTTCTAACCTAATTTTAAAAGATGGCAATGCTTCTTACCTAGCTATAAAAAATGGTAATACTTCTAAATGAACTATAAAATATAGTAGTATTTTTAACCCAGGTATAAAAAGATGGCAGTACTTCAAACATAGCTGTAAATGTGGTGGTACCTCTAACCTAGTTATAAAAGGATAATGGTACTTCTAAACTCATTAGGCAAAGTGGAAGTCCTTCTAACCTAGCTATAAAAAGATGCTAGTTCTTCTAACCTAGCTATAAAATAATGGTTATTTTATAATAGCCTAATAATTTTCTAATAATACTATTAAAAATACTATAAGAGATGGTAGTACTACTAACCTAGATATAAAAGGAGGTGGTATTTCTAACCTAATTATAAAAAGTGATAGTACTTTTAACCTAGTTCTAAAAGAGGGTAGTATTTCTAACCAATTTATAAAAGATGGTAGTACTTCTAACCTAATTATAAAAGATGGTAGTATTTCTAACTTAGCTATAAAAAGATGGTAACACTTCTAACTTAATTATAAAAACATGGTAGTACTTTAACGTCATTATAAGAGGGAATAATACTTCTAACTTAGGATAAATTGTGGTGCTACTTCTAACCTAGTTAAAAAGGATGGTGGTACTTTTAAACTCATTAGACAAAGTGAAAGTACTTTTAATCTAACCAAAAAAAAGATGGTAGTACTTTTAACCTAGCTATTAAAGTTGGTAATACTTCTAACAGTTATAACAAGATGGTAGTTTTTCTGACACAATTATAAAAAAGTTAGTACTTTAACGTCATTATAAAATATGGTAATACTTCTCACCAAATTATGAAAGATGGTAGTACTACTAAAATAATTGTAAAACATGGTAGAGCTTCTAACCTAATTATAAGAAAATTCAGTAGCTTTAACCTAATTACAAAATATATTGCACTGCTTCTAACCTTATTATAAAAGACTGTAGTACTTCTAATCAAATTATAAAAGATGGAAGTACTTCTAAATTAACTATAAAAGATGGTAGTATATCTAGCCTAGCCATAAAAAACGGTGATACTTTTAATCTACTATTAAAAGACGGTAGCATTTCTAACCTAACCATAAAAGATGATAGTACTTTAACCTAACTAGAAAAGACGAAGTTACTTTTAATCTAACTACAAAAGTATTGGGGTACTTTTAACCTAGCTATCAAAAGATTTCAGGACTTCTAAGTTAGCTATAAGAAACGGTAGCACTTCTAACCTAATTATAAAAATATTGTATTACTTCTAACCTAATCAGATAAAGATGGTAATACTCCTAATATAATTATAGAAAAATAGCAGTATTTCTAACCCAATTAAAAAAAAGATAATTGTACTTCTAACCTAACTATAAAATGTGGTGGTACTTCTAACCTAATTATGAAAAGGTGGTAGTACTTCTAACTTAATTATAAGAAATAGTTGTAATTTCATTTAATTATAAAATATGGAAGTACTTCTAACCTAATTATAAATATATGGTAGTACTTATAACCTAATTATAAAAATATGGTAGTACTTATAACCTAATTAAAAAAATATTGTAATACTACTATCCCAGCTATAGAAATATAGTAATTCTTCTATATCAAGTGTAAAAGATCGTAGCACTTCTAATCTAACTATAAAAGGTGTGGTACTTCTAACCTAATTATAAAAAGATGGTAGTACTTCTAAACTAATTAAAAAAGATGGTAGTGCTTGTAACCTAAATATAAAAGATGGAAGTATTTCTTACGTGACTATAAATGGTGGTGATACTTTTAACATAATTATAAAAAGATGTTAGTACTTCTTATCTAACTATAGAAGGTTGTGGTACTTCTAACCCAGCTATAAAAGGTTGTGGTACTTCTAACCCAGCTATAAAAGGTCGTGGTACTTCTAAGCTAATTACGAAAGATGAAAGTATTTCTAACATAGCTATAAAAAGATAGTAGCACTTCTAAACTGACTCTAAAAAGATGGTCGTACTTATAACTTAATTATAAAAAATGGTAGTACTTCTTACCTAATTAAAAAAGATAATTCTACTTATAAGAACCAAACTATCAATTGCGGTGTTACTTCTCACTTAATTTTAAAAGATGGTAGCACTTCAAACCTGTCTAGAAACAGATGGTAGTGGTTCTAACCTAATTTGGTAAAGATGATAGTTCTTCTAACATAATTACAAAATGATGGTCGTACTTCTAATCTAACTGTAAAAAGATGGTGGTAGGTCTAACCATTATTTTAAAGATAGTAATATATCTAACCCAATTATAACAACGCACGTAGTACTTCTAACATAACTATAAAAAGATGGCAGTAATTCCAAACTCATTAAAAATGTTGGTAGCACTTCCAACCTAGACATAAAAAATATGGTACTTCTAACCTAATTAAAATGTTGGTAGCACTTCCAACCTAGACATAAAAAATATGGTACTTCCAACCTAATTAAAATGTTGGTAGCACTTCCAACCTAGACATAAAAAATATGGTACTTCTGACCTAATTAAAATGTTGGTAGCACTTCCAACCTAGACATAAAAAATATGGTACTTCTGACCTAATTAAAATGTTGGTAGCACTTCCAACCTAGACATAAAAAATATGGTACTTCTAACCCAATTAAAATGTTGGTAGCACTTCCATCGTAGCTATAAAAAATTGTGCTACTTCAAAACCAATTATGAAAAGTTGATAGTACTTCTAAGCAAATTATACAAGATGGTTGTACTTCTAACCTAAATTGAAAGACGGTAATACCTCTATCCTAGCTATAAAATGATTGTAGTACTTTTGACCTCGCTATAAAAAGATGGTAGTTCCTCTAACCTTGGTATAAAAAGACGGGAGTACTTCTAACCTAACTAAACAAAGATGATAGTACTTCTAATATAATTAAAATTAAATGGTCGTACTTCTAACCTAATTATGCAATGTGGTGCTATGTCTAACCTAAATATAAAAGAATGATGGTACTTCTAACTTAGCTATAAAAGATGGAAGGACTTGTAACCTAGCTATAAAAGGCACATCTAACTTAATTTTAAAACATCGCAATGTTTCTAACCTAGCTATAAAAAGATGGTAGTAGTTCTAACCTAATTATAAAAAGCGGATGTACTTCTAACGTAATTATAAAAAGATGGTAATACGTCTAACCTAAGTACAAAATGACGATAGTACTTCTAACCTAATTATAAGAAGATGGTAGTACATCTAACCTAATATAAAAAGATGGTAGAACTTTTAACCTAATCATAAAACATGGTAGTACTTCTCACTTCATTATAAAAAATGGTAGTACTTCTAACATAATTATGAAAATATGGTAGTAGTGCTATTAACATAATTAGAAAAAAATGGTGGTACTCCAGCCTAGGTATAGAAACTATTACACTTGGGGCTACTTCTAACATAGTTATAAAAGATGGTAGTAGTTCTAACCTAATTATAAAAAGATGGTAGTACTTCTAACCTAATTATAAAAAGATGGTAGTACTTCTAACCTAATTATAAAAGAATAGAGGTACTTCTAACCTAGCTATAAAAGGCGGTGGTACTTCGAACCTATTTATGAAAGATGGTACAAATTCTGACATAGCTATAAAACGAGTGTAGTACTTGTAAATTGGCTATAAAAAGATGGAAGTACTTATAACTTAAATATAAAAATATGGTAATGCTTTTAAACTAATTATAAATTAATGGTGGTACTTCTAACCTAACTGTAAAAGATGGCAGTGCTTCTACCTTGCTGCAAGAGTATGGTAGTACTACAAATCTGAGTTAAAAAATGGTAATATTTCTTACCGATCAATAAAAATATTCTGGAACTTCTAAATTTAGTACTTCTAAATTAACTATAAAAGATGGAAGTATTTCTTACCTAGCTATAAAAGGTGGTGATACTCCTAACCTAATTATAGAAAATGGTAGTACTTTTAGTCTAGCTATAAAAGATGGTAGTACTTCTAACCTAATTGTAAAAAGTGGTAATATTTCTAATCTAATTTTTTAAAAATGGTATTTGTTGAAATGTTTTGTTTTTGGAGTTTCGCGCTAAGCTACGTCTGCACTAACTGTCCGTAATTTAGCAGTGTAAGACTAGAGGGAAGGCAGCTAGTCATCACCACCCACTGCCAACTCTTCGACTACTCTAACAACGAATAGTGGGATTTATCGTCATTTATAACTCCCCTACCCTACAGGGCGAATATGGCTGGTGGGATGGGGATTCGAACCCGTGACCCTCACTGTGCGAGTCGAGCGCCTTAACCACACGGCTTATTGTTGAAATAAAACACGTACTTTATAAAGAAGCACTTAATTACTGAGACAGATAATAATTAAATATAACTTAGACTCACTGAAAATTCATTTTTCGTGTAGTAAATCAAGCAACAACATGAAACACGCACACAATAAAAACCTAAGAATAATTTATCCTCTTCTACTTATTTTGTTTAACTGAAACATGAGAGACACGTCAAGATATTCTATTTTAATAAGATATATTAAATGTATGATCAACGAAATCACCGTCTTTTTCAGCTAGTTTCAGTTTTCTGAAAGTAAAACGTCGTTAAAAAACTATTATACAGACAATCACGTTAACCCACAGACAGTCAGTTGGTGTGTGGCCAAGCATTTTGTGCCATATAGCAAATGCATATGTTAGAAGACCAACAGAATTGAAGACATATCTGTCAGTATCTTTCTGTTTTGTAAATGTCAGTGGAGGTAAGCAGTTTGTGCCATGTAACTACTGCATAAGAGAGAGAGAACGTCTGGATATCATGTCACAGGTATTGAATAAAGACATAACTGCTATAACACCATTTACGTAACAAGGAACAACGCTAGACCTTAAGCATAAACCACAACAGGACTCATAGAATCACGAAACGCCAGAAGGCCCCTAAAGTTAGCGTTGTATATCATAATTTGTAAATATCGTGGCATATTCTAGCCACGTTCAAACTGTATTTAAATATATTAAAAACACAACTGGGGGAAGGGGTTAATGACGCTCAGCCGAGAAATACCACATCTTCAGTAATAATTTATTACGTATGTTTGCGGTTCTTTGAGTACAATAATACATTTAGCGCTTCGTTTGTACACTTTAGACCTGTGTCCCATGATCACCCGTTCACAAGCGAGAGCCAGCTTCTTGTTGTTTCTATGCAACCCAGATAACTAGTGACGTAAAGGGCATACGAAACCTTAGTCTGACGTAGTGATCGAGTGTTCATTGTCTTCTTGATGCTTCCTTATGTCTTTTACTTTGTCTAGTTTACGCGGTGTAGTTTGGGCCTTTTCCTGAGCAGCAGTGCAGAGAACGGTGGTGCTTAATATCATGTCACGTCGAAAACAGGCCCAACCACGAGCCGTCAAACGTCTCACCAGTAAGTACGTCCTGTTGGTTGTGTGAAATGAAACTTTTTCTTACGTTATTCTTCATTGAGGATGGCAATACAGCAGTTGTTTCTGTCGCGTTTTTTAATAGTATTCATAAATTTGTTATCGCCTCTATAGGAGCACACTCAAAACCTTGATACATTAATTTGTTAGCAGGAATTGGAACGAAATACGTTATCGAACACATCTCGACAAATGCTGCACTGTTTGCCTTTAACCTGAACATTGATTTTGTTAGACTTTTTGAGAATTCCACTTTAAAAATATTTTGAAGTGGAGGATTTAAGGTTGTGTGAGCCCAGGGACTAATACTTTTTGAAGGCCCTACATTTCATGTAATTTTACGTAGAATAAACTTATCAATGGGCTCCCACTAAGACCATGGGCCCTAGGGCTGAGCCCTTCTAACCCCTATCTAAGTACGCCACTGTTCAATCGTAAATCATTAATACAAACATAATGATATATCACATTAATATTTACACATATATTCATGCATATCTACAGAAAAAAGTGACGATTTTTAGACTAATTCTCGCATGTTAACATTATATCAGATACATTTAGGTGTCCACTGTTGACGAATCAAATTCAAGGAAGATCGTTTGTTTGTTTTGCTTGTTTTTTTTGTTTTGTTTTTTAATTTAGCGCAAAGCTACACGAGGGCTATCTGCGCCAGCCGTCTTTAAGTAGTAGTGTAAGCAGCTAGTCATTATCACCCACCACCAGTTCTTGAGCTACTCTTACCAAGAAATAGTGAGATTGACCATCATGTTATAATGATAGGGTGATCATGGTTGGTGTGACAGCGATTCTTACCCGTCGCTTACAGATTACGAGTCGAGCGCCTAACCACCTGACCTGTTAGTAAAAATATCTATTTAACACTGTGTTAAAAAATGTTGCCATAAATCTACAGTATCTATTAAAGATTTTTAAAAATAGAAATGCTACAGCACACCTGGATAATTACACAAAATTCCTTTAAGATATTAATGAAAATGTTGAGGTAAATCTACAAAATGTATACAAAATATCTTCGTTATTTTCACTAAATACCCAATATTTTTCAAATCGTACACGTTTTATTTGTTTAACAGGAATGAATATACCTGAATAACAGAAGAGAACAATTTATCCTTTCAATTACGCACGTAACGCCTATCGAACAAAATATTAAATGATTTCCTATTTAACGTTCAATTGCGTAAGTTTGTATTTGGTTTTAGTACCATTGTTGTTCACTTCTCTAGTGTTTTCGGTCACGAAAGATTCACTTAATGAGTTAGGCCTCGAACTTGTCTTTTAGAAACAAAATATTCGATTTCCTTTTGTATCTTGTTTTTCATTTTGTTTTCTTTTTGTGCTTTATAAATCAAGAAAAGGTCCATCGTAATAGCGATGTCATTTGAGATTTTTTTACTCTATTTTTTATTTTTTACAGAATTTTCTGTTGTATTTTTTGTGTGAAAATGCCATTAATAAGAAAACTAGATACGCTTGGAATTTTCTTATAAAGAAAATGTAAGTGGTAAAAAGGACGATTCTAAAGTAATACCCATATATTAAGCAATATTATGCTGAGAGGATATGACAACTTAAAAGCATTTCAGCAGTTTTCTAAAATTACCCACGTTCTAGTGTTATGTAGTCTTCAGTATGATAAAACAACACTAAAACACTAGATGTTATATCCTACAACTGAGTTTTTTTCTTTTTTCTTCCAAGTACAAATTTTTAGATCATAACTCCGTCAACTCTTGATCGATTTGAGATCTAATTATAGTTTTGGACTCAAGAGGTAATCCCCCGTCGATTGATGTATTTGACTAAGCCCAAAGTCTCATAGATTAATTCACTCTAATCCTGTCTAAAATAATTTCAGTTTGGGGGTAAGCAGGTAGAGAACCTGATGAATAATAAATAGAATCGGGAAAACGCGCTACTTCACGCGTGATAGTATTGCTGACGCACTAAAATATAGATAATTAAAAGGAAAACAAAAGGATCTCAGATTAATTTACTCCAGTTCTGCTTAAAAGAATTTCAAGTGCTGCAACTATTGAGGATTCCCTCTTTTTTCATCTTAACGGTTCAGATTGTCTTTAAAACTTACTGAAACTCTACTTTGCTTGCGCGAATAGCACATGCTAAAGTTAGAAAGAAACAACAACAAACTCGTAACTAATAGTTCACACCAAGACGCAAAGTATCAATAGTTTTGTACTTTTTGTATCTTTGGCTATGTTCGCGTAAAAAAATAGTTTCTACTTATTTTCCATTTCCTATTGTGGCAGTGTAAACTAAAGTATTCTTGTGTTTTTCAAAATGTGTTTACGACTTCAATCAAACAATATTTTTTTTTCCTAACGGTTGGGTTACACGCCTTGATAAAAGTACGTTTTCAAAACAAAGCGGCAGGCTATAAATTATTGCTTTTATTTTATTATTGCCTTTCAGAGCTTTTAAGCTCTGAAGCTTAAGTTCGGAAACGTTTGTTTGTTTTTTTAGAATTTCGCGCAAAGCTACACGAGGGCTATCTGCGCTAGCCGTCCCTTATTTAGCAGTGTAAGATTAGAGGGAAGGCAGCTAGTCATTACCACCCACCGTCAACTCTTCGGCTACTCTTTTACCAACACATATTTGTATTGACCGTCACATTCTAATGCCCCCACAGCTGAGAGTGAAAGCATGTTTCGTATAACGGAGTTTCGAACTCGCGACCCTCAGATTACGAGTCGAACGCCTTAACCCACCTGGCTATGCCGGGCTTGGGTCAGAAACGTAATTGTAATAACTGCTGTTGATCTTGTAAAGTTAAATCTCGTTTGTAAAAAAACTAAATTGGGATTTCTTCTCCTTATTGTGCAATTGTTTCAAATGGCACGCGTCCGATAATTTTGCGAGGCTTTGTTTTATTTGTAATTAAAGTACATTCTACACAGAGTTAGTTGATGAACTAAATTTCCTTACTTCTCATATAGGGGGCGTTGATTTGTTTGTTTGTTTGGAATTTTGCAAAGCTACTCGAGGGCTATCAGTGCTAGCCGTCCCTAATTTAGCAGTATAAGACTAGAGGGAAGGCAGGTAGTTATCACCACCCACCGCCAACTCTTCTGATACTCTTTTACCAACGAATAGTAGGATTGACCGTCACATTATGACTGCCCCCACGACTAAAAGGGCGATCATGTTTGGTGCGACCGGGATTCGAACCCGCGACCCTCGGATTACGAGTCGAATGCCTTAACACGCTTGGCCATGGCGGGCCTTGGGGCGTTGAAATAATTATTTATAGTTTTTAATATTTCTTGACTGTGCAAGCGATTTTTGTAATAAACAAAATCTAGTTTTACGTTCGCCATATAAATGTGTAGGTAAATTTCGTTAAGTAAATGCTTTTATTAAGACTTATAGCTATCTACTTCTTGCAATAACAAAATAAATTCTTAATAATCAATGACACGTGTGTTTTTGTTTTGTTTTTAGCAAAGCCACATCAGGCTATCTGCTATGTGCGCCGAGAGGAATTGAACGCCCGATTTTAACGTTGTAAATCCATAGACTTATTGCTGTAACAGCGGGGGACATCAGCGAAATATGCAAGAACACATTTTTCAGCTCATTTTCTGCTAATTAAAGTACTGAATTTAATGGAATGGATTGTTCGTGCTCAGTTGAGGTACAGCCTATCATCTGCTTACGACATGTATTCATGTGAACAGCATCGACTTTTTGGGGAAAAAAATCTTTGTTCAATACGATTGTCATTTATAAAAAAAGTGTGAAAAGATAGTTGATGTATAGTGTCTTAAAATCCAGATGGTTTATTGACTCGAAGAATAATTTCAATTTACTATAACTATCATCATTTTTAAAATTCACACAAGTTAGCGGTTGTGCATAATAAATCTTTTGTTTATTTTGGTCACAATGTTTCACCAAATTTACCTAGCATCATCTTGTTCTTGTTTGTTATTAAGTATAAAGCTGCACAAAGGGCTGCCTGTGCTTTACTCACCACTAGTATCGAAACCCGGATTTTATCAATATAATTCCACAGACTTTGGGGCATCTAGCATAATTGGATCTGGCATGGCCAGGTGGTTAAAGGGCTTGAGTTGTAATTCTAGGGTCGCGAGTTCGAATTCCCATCGCACCAAACATGCTTGTCCTTTCAACCGTGAGGGCGTTATACTTTTTCGGTCAATCCCACTATTCGTTGGTAAAAGAATAGCCCAAGAGTTGGCGGTGGGTGGTGAAGACTAGCTGCCTTCCCTCTAGTCTTGCACTGCTAAATTTGGGATGGCGAGCGCAGATAGCCCTCGTGTAGCTTTGCGCGAATTTCAAAAACAAACAAATTTGGCATAATTAGGTTGGATACAAGAACTGAGGTTAACAGAATTTAATTTTTGGAAAAAGAAAAGGGAATCGCGTGAGATTCTATAACTGTAGTAATCTACAGGCATGTAATTAAGCAGCTGCAAACTGATTAATAAAATTCAATGTTAGAATTATATAAATAAAACTTTTAGGCCTGACTCTAAATATTGAACTTTGTTCTGTATACAAGAGGAAATGGAGCGATTCAAAGAGATGTAAATGAACACTCTATATTTGTTAAGAATAGGTTTGCGTTTTATATAATTAGGATTTCTTTCATCTGTGATTCAAAATGTATATGGCTAACAGTACTTCAGGAAGTGTGTGTACATCTGAACGTACGGATTGCAAAAGCTATGTTATTGATGAAACAAACAGATAATGTTCTACTTGTTTGTGTTAACATTTAAAATCTCCATTTCGTATTTTTTAAACACGTGTCTTGGAACAGTCATTATTTTGATTATTCTCAGGTAAAAAGTCTCAGCAGAGAAGACAGTATAAATAGACAAAAAATAAAAAACCCTATTAATAAAAATAGTCAAATACTTGTAAATTACAATTGTTATAGGTTCTCAAGCGATCCTTTTTTCAATTCAATTCTGTTAGCATTAGTTGTTGTATCCAAACTGATGATGCTAGTTAAACCCTGTGAAACGTTGTAAATAAACAAACATAAGTCATTCTTTTTTAACAGTCATTAAATACAATACTTAATGTTATTGTATTTAGGTCTCCTCTTACCTCTTCTCTATTTAGTTTTCATCGTCAACACTTATTACTATAACGTACACGTTACTGCCAGAAAACAAACAACAGTCACTTAGTTTATAATCAATATACTAGTTAGGCTTACTATATGAACAACATAACAGTTAGCCTTGCCCTGTGGACAATATACCAGTTTAGCTTACCCTATGAAAAAATTCGATTCTAATTATAATTTATTTAATTATCATACGAAGTTTTCTTATTAGCATATATAAACAAGTCTGTAAGCTTTGTAAATTTATTTTAGATTTTTCGAGCAAAGCTATACCACACCCATTTGCAAGTGTTTGTTTGTTTTTGAAATTCGCGCAAAGCTACACGATGGCTATCTGCGCTCGCCGTCCCTTATTTAGCAGTGTAAGACTAGAGGGAAGCCAGATAGCTGGTCATCACCGCCCACCGCAAACTTTTGGGCTACTCTTTTACCAACGAATAGCGGGATTGACCGTCACATTATAACTCCCCTACGGCTGAAAGGGCCAGCATGTTTGGTGTGATGGGGATTCGAACCCGCGACCCTCAGGTTACGACTTGAACGCCCTAATCACCTGGCCTAGTTAGTTGATAGTTTAGGGAGGGCAGTGTATACAGTTATGTTAATTATTTCCTTGTTATTTGTAATGTGAACATTCATTGGTATATATATATATATATATTTATATGATTTTTTTAACTAGTGGTTGTGTGTCGTGAGTCTAACCATTAATCTGGGTCATGAGGCTTATGTTTGACGTACACAATTAAACTTGTATTTTTTAATTGCAAATTGACATTTCTAGAAGGTTTCGTCTTTTTAGAATTCGTGAGTGAAAGCAAAGGAAAATATATTTTGACATGTTAATCTCACTGAATCATATCGAGTCCCGACAAGGCTTTTCACCCTATATAAGGCTCATCAGGCCGGCTGTGATGCGACTTCAGCATTTGATTCTTGTGATATTTACACGTCGGTGTCCGTTGTCAGTTTTTCTGTGGATGTTTGCTTGTCAGCAATCTTTCAAATTTGAGTCAAGTTAATGAAATTGAATTTTTTTTTTTTTTTTTTCGGATAGTGAAATCTACCAGTTGTCTTGAACGGGTTGAAGGTTCTGAGTTATATCTGTTCCTAAGCGGTAGTGGCAGATATATTTAAACCAAAATACTTGGCTCGTTCTTCGTTCGTTCGTGATACGACAGACATAGCATAGGTCGGTCCATGTGCTACGCCCACCAACATCAGCATCAGCTTTCATGAACGACAACTATCATAGTGTCTATGAATCAGATTAAGTAAAGTACTTTTAATTATTGTCAGAAGCATTTAAATAATTAACTAATCAGATCTTTATGGTAGGAATTAATAACACAACATTATTATTTTATTTGAATCGACTTCAGTGTTATTCGAAAGAACACTGGTGAATCAGCTTTCCGATATAATTTGTTTTATCAGTTTTCAAAAAGATGATAAAGAACTTTAGAACATATATTTTATTTAACTCAACATTTTGCCTTTAATGAGGATATTTGTGCGTCACAGGCGACTGGCGACATCAGGAAATGATTTTTGCCATTCGTTTTCAAACAAAATTTGATTTTGTTACACACAAAACGATTCAGTACATTGTTGTATTTGATTTAGTGGAAGGAAGCGAGCAACATTTGAAATGTGTTATTATTTGAAAACTTCTGCAAGTCATCCATTCTGAAGCAAACCGAAAATGCTAACAAGCAAATTACAAAAGCCAAAAGTGTATATTCTTTTAATCTTGACAACAGATTAGTTCCATAACTGCAGGAGCACTAGCTTAACCCATGGTTTTACCTTGTTAGTTTATATTTGTGATATATATATATATGACCAATTACAGGAGGAGGCAAGAGTGACATTTGACCTGCGTCTCAAGGTCAAAGGGGGTCTTAAATTTAGACACTTGTTATTTTATTGTGTTTGTAAAGCTTGACTTATTTTTATGTGCCTCTCAGCATGGAGCTATAAATTATACATTGAAATTAAATATTCAATATTTCACTTTTCTTTTGAACTAATCATTGCCTTTTTTTTCTCATGTCATAATTTTATTTTATTATAGTCAGGGGCTTCCAAAGATAGAAGTTGTCCGGACCTCTGAGAAGTCCCGTATATATTCCTCCTATTTCCATGGTATTTGCTTTCGCTGTTCTGTGAAATTACTGAGTGTAATTGTTCTTAAAGTCGATTTCAGATTTCTTTATTCATTGTTGGCTTGACCGACTAAACTATTAAATATTTCTAGCGTAATATTCAACATTCATATCTTTACTAACTCATTCCAGCGCTATATTCCTTTATTATTTTTGTACCAATTATTATGCACGCTCCAGTTTACATGCATTTGCCGCTAGATGGACGTTGAATATTTTCACTCAGCATGTTCTAAAACATTCCTCTTGGGTGTTTGGTTCGAATTTTACGCAATTCTACACGAGGTCAATCCACGCTAGACTTTACTATTTGTTTGTTTGTTTGTTTGTTTTGTTTTGTTTTGGAATTTCGCACAAAGCTACTCGAGGGCTATCTGTGCTAGCCGTCCCTAATTTAACAGTGTAAGACTAGAGGGAAGGCAGCTAGTCATCACCACCCACCGCCAACTCTCGGGTTACTCTTTTACCAACGAAAATAGTGGGATTGACCGTCACATTATAACGCCCTCACGGCTGAAAGGGCGAGCATGTATGGTGCGACCGGTATTAGAACCCGCGACCCTCGGATTATGAGTTGAACGCCTTAACACACTTGGCCATGCCGGGCCATTTATACATTTAATGATAGAAAAGTATAACCGATCGTGGCTTATTGTTAATGCGCTCTTATATGCATTAATGGTTAGTGGTCTGTTACCGAAAAAAAAAAAAAAAAAAGATCAGCACTTTTGAGCTGTGGGTGGGCTGATAGAATAACTGTGAAATCCTGCTGTTCGATTAGACAGGAGAAGCTCGAACATTAGGTGTCGGTGCTGTTGATTAGCTGCTTAATGTCGTCATTCAGAAATAGGGATGGCTTTGTACAAAAATAGTGAAAATAGCAAAATATACATAGGTTAGAAAACTAATGATACGTTAAAATAAAGTTAACATTAAACATTTTAATACCAGAAAGTGGTATTTAAAATTACAGTTCTCACAAAAACAGAAAAACTAAAAGAGAAAAGGTGCTGTTAAAACAATATTTATTGTTTACATACTCCCTACAGTGGCCTTGAACAAGGAGTAATGTAGTTTCAAATACGCGCTATATTAGTGAAATTTCGGAGTGAAGCAAATAAGTAAAACTTATATTTAACCTTCAACGTTAGGAATCTCAGATGATGACGTAAGTGATAAAGTATAGCTCATTTAGAAACAGGAAACTAAACTAATATCAGTTATATACAGAATATATGAACAACACCTGTTTATCACTGATTGAGCTACAGTTTCTACAGGTTACTGCAGAATTAATATATTCATTTCTTAATAATAATTCTCCGAAACAGGAAATAGTAAAAGTAAAATCAGGGGATGTATGTTTTACTTCTATTGTGATTCCTGATTCGACGATCTACACACAAAGTCACTCACTGAGAGTTATTTAGACTGTCTCGTGAAATGCACCAACCTGTTTCAAACTTCAGTCACGCGAGCGAAAGAGTGTTATATCGTGAGGCATACCTTATTGTTATGTATTCATAAACATATTAATGGCAACGATTTAAATAATTCTTTGTTAATCAAAGTTCTTGCTCGTAAGCTAAAAAAATATTGATTTGGATTTTTTAATTATTGTTTTTTATAAAAGCAAGACGTGGCTTAAAGATTTTCATCACTTTTTTGACGAAAGGTGTTTGCTTGATTCTTATACTTTTCAAGAAACCTGTTAATTTAGTTCTTTTTCTTTAACCAAAGATGGTTTATTGCTTCTTTTGACAACAGGCGGTTATTTAATTTTTTTCTCACAAATGTTGTTTACCTGTATTCTTTTTCCATGGCAAAAAGAAAATTACGGAAATAAATTCTTCTTAATAAAATTTGTACTGATTTTTTATGACTTATTTTATGAGGAATTCTGACAAAAGTATTGTCATCTTTTGATATAGTTAGATACTAATAAATAAAAAAGTGGCTAGCATTTTATTTAATGTTTTTATAAGTTGAGTTTTTCTTTTTTAAATCACTATGCAGAGATATACTCGTGCTGCATACAATTTTAAGTGAAATAGTTATTGTAAGTATAAGATGAGATCTAATTTCGCGGATGTCTGCGCCACCTATGGACCGTAAAGTTAAGTGCTATTTCTGTG
Source organism: Tachypleus tridentatus (assembly GCF_004210375.1). NCBI lineage: Eukaryota > Metazoa > Arthropoda > Merostomata > Xiphosura > Limulidae > Tachypleus > Tachypleus tridentatus. The sequence goes on along the minus strand of NC_134837.1, from coordinate 51,876,365 downwards.
TAAGTTATTAAACAAATAACAAAAACAAAAAACTCCTGACAGAACTAAATGATTAAATTTCCGGTGCAATGTGCGAGACAAGTTTGTTTGTTGTTTTTTTGTTAGGTGGTGGAATCAATCAACGGCAAACTGGCACGAGAAAGTAATTTCTAATACGTAGTACTCGTTTTAAAACGTTAGATTACGACTGGACTAATAATATACCCGTGTACAATGACCGTACAAACAACTTCTTCCTGCATCAAACACATACAAGATACTTATCTTTGATATTAAATTTTATTGTTAGATAAGATAAAGCAGGCTTTGGGCTAGACTTGAAGGTCAGTGATTATATTGTAAGGCGGGAAATAACATATAATATTATTCTTTGCTCTAGCTAATGATTTCGTGAGCTGTACAAACAACAGACGAAAAGTTACTTAATTCAACGATTTGAAGTCCGTTTAAAATAATTATTGCACGAAACGTTTACTAACATCTATTACTTTTTTTTTTTTTTTTTTGCTTCTGAAAAAGCAGACAGCGTGGGCTATACCATCAAGTTAGAGTTGTTAAAAGGACTGGTTACTGACTGTATCCTCATATTACAGGTTTTAATAACGACTGTTCTCGACTGTATTCTCAAATTACAGTTGTCGATGGCGGCTTTTCTTGATTGTATCCTCAAGTTACAGCTATTGAGAGCTAGTTCTGACTGCATGCTTTAGTTGTAATTGTTGAGAATGACTGGTTTGGTTTATCCTCTAGTTAAGCTGTCGAAAATGACTTGTTCTGGCTAACTCCAAGTTACAACTGTTGAGAATGCTAGTTCTGGCTGCATGCTCCGGTTACAGCTGTTAAGAATGATTTGTTCTGACTTATTATCACATTATAGCTGTTAAGAAAAACTGGTTTGGACTATATGCTCTAGCTACAGCTGTTGAGAATAGTTGGCTCTGACACTATGCTTTAGATACAGCTGTTGAGAATGATTGGATCTGATTCTGTGCGCTAAATACAGCTGTGAGAATAATTGGTTCTGACTCGATGCTGTAGATATAGATGTTGGCAATACTTGGCCCTGAGTCTATGCCACATATACAACTGTTGAAAATGATTGGCTCTGAGTCTATGCCCTAGATACAGCTGTTGAGAATGAATGAATCTTACTCTATGCCCTCTATGCGGTTGTTGAGAATGATTGGACCTGACTCTATGCCCTAGATACAGCTGTCTAGAATGATTGGGTCTGACTCTATGCTCTAGATACAGCGTTTGAGAACAACTTACACGAACCCATTCACTGTATCTCTATCGTTTCATGAAGGATAGTTTCCTGCACTTGATTTAAAAGTGTTCTGTACTGTTGATGCAGAATGATCTCCACGAGGGCGCTCGAGACACTTCTGTTTTATTAGTATATAGTGATCTTGTCCGTATTGCGAGGAAACTTGCCTTACTTCTATATGACTGGAGCACGTTTCTAAGACTTTTTTGAGTGAAAGAAGTGTATAATAATGTTAGAATCGCACCATATATGACATGGCTTTTTCAGCCAAACTAATGATTTTCATGCAGGCTAGGATACACAAACTCAGTAGCGGTTGTTGTCTGACAACATCTCATTCCAGCCTGGAGAAAGAAACAACAATCGATAAGTGAGCAAGGTATATGTGGAGTGAAAACTAATGTAAGCCACAGATGGTGGAGAGGTAGTCAGGGATAAACGTATGTGGAAGAAAATTGGGTACAGGTGCAGAATCTTAGTCAGGATTATCATGTGTCAAAGACGTGATGCAGAGGTGCAAGTTGGAATCAGTCGAATGTAAGAGTTTCCGAGGTGAATAGGAGGGTATATATTCGAAGATAGGGTTCAGGTGATGAAAACAGGGTTAAACGTATTGGATACGAAGGTGTAGGTTGGTGAGAGGGTATAATTACTATGTAAGACTGGAAGGGGCAATTGAAAAAGTAGGCTTAGAGCGTGACGTTTTCTAACTTGTAGGCGGTTACAAAAGGAGGATTGCGCAGACGTTTTATAACTTGTAGGCGGTTACAAAAGGAGGATTGCGCACAGACTTAAGCTACTTGGTTATAAGTACAGCAGGACGAACGAAAACTTCATAGTAATGCAAGAGAAGCTGGTAAGTTAATACTCAGGTTGAACCACAGAGGGATCGCAGTATATTGGTGCTGGCGGTAATCTTCTTCTGTAGGATGTTTATGTGGTAAGATAACGATGAAAAGTAATACCAAGATATTTAACAGTATCGGATAGGGCAGTGGAAGTGTTCTCAATTCGGGCATGGAAAAGTGTAAATTTCGGCACAGACGAAACTTGCGTTAAGTCGGGCCAAAGAAATAGCTTCATTTTTTTGTTTTTATTTAGTGTTGAATTTTAAGCCTCCGATTGCGTCTCCAGGAAAAAAAAGCCTTCTGGAGAACATTGATGAATGTGACCGTCGTGAGCAACAGAACTGTGTCAATAGCATATTGTAAGAAATAAATCAGATACTGAGGAACAGGCTGCAAACCAGATGTAATAAAGAGAAGACTTGACAAATCCCTGTGGAACTGCGTTAGAGAACGGACGAGAACTTGTTCCTTCAATGAAAGTATAGTTCCCCGGTGATCCCAGGAAAACGAAAATATGAAGCAAATATAAGAAGCAGGGAAAGACAAACATTGAAAACAAACTCACATTCATATCTGATAGTTTGTTTTGTTTTTGAATTTCGCGCAAAGTCACACGAAGGTTTGTTTGTTTGTGTTTTGAATTTTGCGCAAAGCTACACGAGGGTTATCTTGCTAGTCGTCCCTAATTTAGAAGTGTAAGACTAGAAGTCATCACCAGCAACCGCCGACTCTTGGGCTACGTTTTTTTTACCAACGAATAGTGGGATTGACATCACATTATAACGTTCCCACGGCTGAAAGGGCGAGCATGTTAGGTGCGATGGGGATTCGAACCCGCAACCCTCATATTGCGATTCGAGCGCCATAACCACCTGGCTATGCTGGATGAAATCAGGTAGTATTAGACATGAAGGTTTAGAAGTATTAAAGCGGTTTGTAATTAAATCTGTGAGTTTTGGGGGCTGACCGGCAGTGGAGATACGAGGGCAAAATCCCGCCCGTATATTCGAAAGCAGTAGGTGGTCGATAAAAAGGATACGGTCACTGAACAAGGATTCTTTCACGAGTTTTACTGAGTATAGTGGTCAAACTAATGGGACGACTGGCATGAAGCAGGTATGAACAAGCGATTTTGACAGCATTAAAAAAAAAAACAGTTTGCGTATGTGTGTTTTATTATAGCAAAGCTACATCGTGCTATCTGCTGAGTCCACCGAGGGGAATCGAAATCCTGATTTTAGCATTATAAATTAGTAGACTTTCCGCTGTACTGGCACTGTCTTCGCGCCCCGTCGCGTTAAACATGCTCGCCCTCCCAGCCGTGGGGTGGGGACTCTCAGATAGCCCTCAGAGAGAGACATACTGTTTTTCCATTGTTTCTTCTCCCAAACTATTTTCAATCGACCTCTATTTCTTCATTTCTCGACAAATCAATTTGAAAGTTGGAAAAGTTATAACAACATAATGTTTAGGAAAAAGAATGGATCTGTTCATCCATTTCGGCCTTTCCATCCTTCAAGCCAAACTATATTTATTAAATAAATAAATTTAAAATAAAAATTAAAGCAAGCCCTTATCATTCATATATTTATCAAGCTTTATTTTAAACTCACTCAAACTCAGTGCTTCCACAACATCTGGAGATGTCCATAGGACAACTACCCTATTTGTAAAATATAATTGTCTGAGCTGAAGACGGTTTATACTTATTATAATTCTATCTGTTAAGTATGAAAAATGTTGATACATCAACATTATTAATTCCTTTTACAATCTTAAACACATCAATTAGATCCCCTCTAACTCTTCTTTTTTGAAGAAAAACAATTTTAAGGATCTTAATCTCTCCTCATATGTCAACCCCTCCATCCAGGTACCATTTTAGTAACCCTCCTCTGAACCCTTTCTAACAATTCAATGTATTTCCTAAGGTAAGGAGCACAAGACTGAACACAATACTCCAAATGTGGCCTAGCTAGTGACATATACAATGACATTGTAACTTCTTTAGACTTGTAATTAGGATTGTATAATATTTCTCTAGATACAACCTAAAATCCTATTTGCCCTACCACTAACAACAGCACACTGCTCGGAGGGTTTAAGAAACTGATCAACCATTGTACCAAGATCCCTTTCTTTTATGACACTTAAAACTATTTCCATCAAAATTATACTGATAATTATAATTCAAATTATGATAATCCACATGCGATATCCCGCATTTACCATAATTAAAACCCATCTTCCATTTATCTACCCAAGTCACTAAATGACCTGAATCATTTTGTAAAGCAGCAGCATCCTCTTCACAGCTAATAACACCCAAGACCTTGATATTATTTGCAGATTTAAATAAGTTATTGGCCATTCTTTCATCTGTGTCATTAATACAAATAAAAAAAAACAGTGGTCTTGAGACTGAAACATGAGGTACACCATTTGCAACATTAATCCAGTTTGACTGAACTCCATTTATAACAACCTGTTTTTTCCATCAAGCCACCCTTGTAATCAATTAGTTAACTTATCTCTCACACCTATAGAAATAAATTTCTTTAGTACCTTTTCTCTGGCTTTTTTCAATTACTTTCTGAAAAGTCAGATACACCGAATTCACACACTTATCTTCATTTACATTTGCGGTAATATTATCAAAGCATCTCAAAAGATTTTGAGGCAAGATTTCTCCATAGTGAAACCATGTTGACTATCCGAAAAAATTCTAGTTTCTTAAATTGTTACTTTGCAGAGTATCTTTTAACTGAAGTAAGACTAATAATTAGTGAAAGAACTTCTGTTACCTCTCTTGAAGATAAGACTGAAATTAGCTAAGTTGTAATCTGTTGGTACTTGTCTACTGCTCAAGGACATAAAAAAATTGTGGCAAGTAACTTACATATCCAGTCCTTGATCGCCTTGAAACTATCGGGAAAATATTATCTGGTCCAGGAGCCTCATCATTCTTTAAACTTCGAATTTTATTTTAACAATCTCGGAATTTATGCAGTTTTGTTGTTCAACTTTGTTTACGTCTATCAATTTTTCAAGATGAGTAATACTCCTTAAGTTTCCATTAATTAAAACTGAAGATAAAGCAAAATTTTATAACTTAGCCTTTTTATAAGCATCAAATACAAACCTTCCTTTGTCATCCCTCAAGTTTCCTATTCCCATCCTAACATTCTATTTACCTCTAATGTACTTTTAATATCCTTACTGTTATTTTTAGGTTTTTCAACCAAATGTTTGTCATACATTCTTTTTGATGTCCTAGTTTCCTATTTGATCACTTTTTATTGATATTGTATAATCTTATAAATCTTCTGTAATTCCAGTCGATTAAAATTTCTTAAATTTATGATGCTTTTCTTTAATTTTATGTATTATGCCCTTTGTGAGCCAACCTGGTTGTTACTTACAACTACCCTCTTCTTTCTGTAAGGAATATATTTGTTTTGAATATTGAAAATATTTTCTTAAAAAGTTTCCACATTTGCTTAGTGTCTTTAAACTCACCTGCCCAATTCACAACTGATAATTCTTGTTAAATCTCTTCAAACATTTTTTTCTTTTTTGAAATTTGGAATAAAAATCTCATTATTCCTGATTTTCATATGCAACAAAACATTAAATATAATACAGTAATGATCACTAGGAGTTCCCCAGTTTCCACCTTCTAAAACATTTCTATGTTAGCAGTTAACAGTAAATCTAAAATAGTATTATTTTTAGTTGGTTCCTTGACCAATTGGAGAAAATATAAATGTTTGACAGTTTCCAAAAAGCTTTTTCACTCATATGTCTGAAAATAAAATCATCTATAATTATGACTTCATTAACAACTTAAGTATTGATCTCACTGCAAAGTTTCTTACTAATAACATCAGTTCATCTTGTGGTCTGTAACCTATTCCCACAAACAGTTGTTTTTTTTATATCCACTAATAGAAGCCCAAATGAATTCAGTCTCCTTGCTATTGTCCTGAATATTCTCAACTTCAACAGGATGTAACTCACACTTTATATATACTATATATACAGCCACCCGTTCCCTTCTCTTTATTACTCAGTCCCGATTAAATAACCTATAACCACGTATTTCAAAGACATTTCTGTCGTCAAAACTCATCTACATTTAACTATGTTTTAGTTATTTCCACTACATCAAAACCTTCTATTCCTACAAGTGCCCTAAGGTAATCTATTAGATTTCTTATACTTCTAGCATTAGAATAGTAACAATTACTTATAGCTACGTATATGGTCAGTTCCTATGCTAAACTTTCATCTACATCTCAGTTTTATTTCATTTAGTTCATAATTTGCCTTCACCACTATCTAGTCGAAGCATAAAACCTTCCTTACAGCTGAGTTAATAGTCATTGCAAACATGCCAGGTTCTTTCCTATTTAAGTATGTGAAACATCCATTTAAAAAGTTCCCTTGTCCTACTGAACTGATCCCACAAGTCAAACCAGCTAACAAGCTCATCCTTACATATTAATTTCAGCATAGCATTTAGCTCTAGTAACGTACTTAAAATGTCATCCCCACAATAATTCTTGGCAGTATTCCTGACACAGCTAATTCATGGTCTTTATCATTAAACGCTCTTATCAACCCCTTGTTTTATTAAATAGCTCCTCTGACTTATTCTTCTTTATAATGTAAACTAATACGTGTACGATATGTCACATAATACACATCCTTCTATATTCATTTTGCTATCCCTCCTCCCATTTCGTCTACGTAAGCCAAAGACTGAAAAATGTTATCAATATACTAGTATTTATAATTACGTTTACTACTTTAACCCTAATACTACTCCTTCTAACTTCCTGAATTTCATTGTTAATCTTAGCTAATGTCTCCATTGCATGTAAAAACTTAAGCTCCTCTTGAAGACCTGCTGTCATTTTCCATGGCTTATACGTCACTTCATTTATTTCCTCAACTTTAGTTAAGATAGCCTCCAACACTTCATCCAACCTACAAACTTTATATATAAATTGGACATCCTCACTAGTAGTTTCTTTAAAAGTGCATGGTAGTCTAGAGTTCCTAAATAAAACCCATTCTTTGCACTTATCATAACTAAGAAACTGGGAATGCTTAACGCACGAACTAGTTTTATTCATTGTTTTCCTTGTAAAATTAAAATAAACACTTGATACTATGATTAGATACCAGAAGCCTGTTGTTAACACGCTTAAGCTAAAAGTTACAATTAACTAGTTTTAAGACTGTATTTGGTAAATAAAACAATATACTTAATGAGTCTTACAATTTCACTAAAAGTTGAATTATATATGTAAAAACGGCTCGTTTGGGTTGAGAAAATATTTTACGTAACGAGCCGTTTTACATATATATATATTTCTCTACAAGTGGGTTTTCTCGACATCACTGATTAAAAGTCGAATTGTAACTAAGCCTAAAGAACCGTTACACGTACTAAGCCTAATCTAACATTATAATATATCTTACACTACTAAAATCTAAATTAAAAGCTTACACCTACTATTTCAGTCCCTAGTTTTAACTATAACTTGTTTTTGTTATGCAACTCTGATTTCCAGACATAACAATAATAAAAGTAATTAGCATTAAAAAATCCACAATATTATTATAACTTAGCTTTCCAACGTTTGACTATAACTAAGTATAAAGAAATGTTAGGCGTACTTTATCTAATATACTCAGGCTCTTTTTCATTTATTTTTTGATATAGACCTTCTTTTTTAAAACAATGTATATTTTGGGTTCCTAAGTTTTTTATGCATTTTCAGACTTTATGAACCAAGATGAACATTGACATAAATATAAATTTTCATGCGACGAAAAACGTTGGATTTATCCATTTTGAGTTTTTAAGGGGGTTCATAGAATAATTTTAGGGGTTTTGGTCAATTACTCAACCACGTTGTGAACCAGCATATATGGGATTTCGTACAAATATACTCTTTGCAGCTCCCAGACAGAGATGTACAAAATTAACAAGTTTTTTGTCTTTTGCTTAATTTTTCAGTGAGGAATGTACAGTTTGGAATTTTCGTGAACTATTCACGTATACGTCAACAGACTTACATGCAATCTTGTACAATTTTTTTTTTTTTTTTTGTACGTCCTAAACAGTGATAGTCAGTTTTCGATTTTTCTGGTGTCAACATTCGCGATGTTGAGATTGTGTGGCAGAGAAATATTGCATTCACCCTCAAATGTTGACCTCTTTGGCCCGGCATGGCCTAGCGCGTAAGGCGTGCGACTCGTAATTCGAGAGTCGCGGGTTCGCGCCCGCGTCGCGCTAAACATGCTCGCCCTCCCAGCCGTGGGGGTGTATAATGTGACGGTCAATCCCACTATTCGTTGGTAAAGAGTAGCCCAAGAGTTGGCGGTGGGTGGTGATGACTAGCTGCCTTCCCTCTAGTCTTACACTGCTAAATTAGGGACGGCTAGCACAGATAGCCCTCGAGTAGCTTTGTGCGAAATTTCCAAACAAACAAACGTTGACCTCTTTAATTATTTATTATATTAATTTGATCTAACTTATCATTCAGTATAACTAATCTTCTTGGACTGGAACAAAAACAGTTAGAATGATTTTTTTTTAGTAACAGGACATTCGCAGTATCAGGGCAGGATGGTTTGTTTTAAACGTAAAACTATACAATGAGCTATGTATGTTGTGCCCACCACAGTGTTTTCCGTTATAAATCTTCAGACTTATCGCTGAGCTACTGGGGGGACGTGTAGTTTTTAAGCTTTAAGTGACTGTTCACTGAACATTCTTACCAAATTATCAAATAAACGAAACATGTTTAACTACTACAGTGGGATCACAAATCCTGAATTATGCAGGTTTAAATACTAGGGTAAAGTCACAAACTCTGAATTATACAGAATTTAAATGTCACGGTAGCGTCACAAATCCTTAACTGTACATGTTTAAGCACTAAGAAGCGTGTGTGCGTTGTTTTATAGTAAAACCACAAGGGGTTATCTGCTGAGACCCCGCTAGTACAGCGGTATGTCTACGAATTTACAATACTAAAATCACGGGTCCGATTCCCCTCGGTGTTATCTTAGCAGATAACCTGATATGGCTTTGCTGTAAGAAAACACACACTCTATCTGCTGCCTCCACCAAGGGGTACTAGAGGAGGGGTAAACAACACTTGCAGATTTTTTAAAAGTAAACTATTATTTCTTAAAACATATATATACATATAATTAATATTTAGAGTAGCGTACAACCATGCAAAAATTTCAATAATGTTAAACAATACAAGGGATGGCTATAAACAGTATCAAATTACTGAATGTTCACAGACAGCATCCATGTCGCCAACTTGTAAAATGAGAGACATCAAAGTAACTGAGGCCCGCATGGCTAGGTAGTTAAGGTACTTGACTCGTAATTCGAGGGTTCGAATCCCCGTAACACCAAACATGCTCGCCCTTTCAGCAATGGGGATGTTACAATGTTACGGTCAGTCCCACTATTCATTGGTAAAAGAGTATTCCAAGAGTTGGTGGTGGGTGGTGATGACTAGCTGTCTTCCCTCTTGTCTCACACTGCTAAATTAGGGATAGTTAGCGCAAATAGCCCTCGTGTAACTTTACGCGAAATTCAAAGTAACTATATTTATTTTGATATCTTCAAGGTGTCTATCCAAAGAAGTCTATTACAGAACCATGACAATATTACCATTAGGTTGAGAAGGGGATATAAAGTAAATTCTAACAGGTTTCGTTTAATGCGTTGAGGTATTATTCTTTGCGTGGTGCATAATTGATTCCAAGACGCAGTTTGATAAGGCACGACTAATACGAACGAGGTAGGAAAGGTCATAGTCCTGGGTATCAGATGTAACATCACTTACCTTACACGTGTCTAATTAAGAACATTATTTCGTTCGGTCGAAAGGTAGATGGACTGTATTCTGAAACATAAATGTAGACGTCAGAACCTGGGGCAGAGGGGCAAGTTGCCTCATCAGTTGGGGGTCTGAATATCATTGAGACCTTTCCCCAGTATTTGGCTGAACAGATAAATTATTTATTCTTTTTCTATGCAGCCGGCTGAATTTGTCAGCTGAAATGAAAGGAGGCTACCCCTTTGGGCAAATTCCAAACAGCACGCTGTCAGTAAAAGTTGTATATCTGTATAATGTGTATAGTGGGTATTATATGTAACATTTTTATTATTTGTATGAGTTGCGATTTTACAGTACACAGCAAACGTTTAATTCTGTATTTTCTAAGTTTTTTTTCATATACAGTACAGTACTTTTTATTGTGTAAAATTGTTTCATATATGAAAACATTTTTGTATATGCTCAGACAATTTTTATTTGTTTGCAACTACCATTACCCATCAATATTTTACACGTTCCAACAACGTGTCCTATGAATTCGTTGTTTGTACGTATGAACAATAAACGTCAAACTGGTCGTAAAAGTTTTCAGAGTAAAAAAAAATCAACAAACTAGACGTTAATGATTTTCTTATAAAAAATATTTGAAGTACAAGAGACAATAGGGACTTCTTGGAAAAGTTCCCAAGTCCGTGTACTTTGTAAATACAGTCACTTGAATATAAGTGTTACCAAATTACTTGGTAATCCCCTTTTACTACTTTTAACAGAAGTCCCGGATCTCAGGTAATATTTAAAATAATCTGTTTCTTCTTTTTCTCGCACTTACAAGAAGGCTACTTTCTAATCCATAATTCTGCTATGAGTTGAGAGAAGTTCGTTTATTTATCCAGTTTTCTCTTTCGTTGCCTTATATGTATATATATATATATACCATCTATGTACTTTTGTTGTCATTACTGGCATGTTTAGGACAAAAACAGAAACTGTTTATATTCATAACTGGTAAGGCATTAAACCTACATTTGAGGGATTTCTTTTTCATGCATTATTTATGCACAGTTTCGAGATAGACAAGCTTATATTAAGTGAGATGTTTTAAGTTAACTTGTTAATTGTTGCTTTTCAATTAAAAGAAAACTATAATAGAAAGTAAATTGTTATTTAAATGATCAAGCACAGTGTGCAGGAATAAGTTTCTTATCCATTTTTAGTTTTTATATTACTACTGACGTACTTCGAAAAAAACAAAACGAATGTATTCTTATATCCCTACCCACCGCTAGTACAGCGGTAAGTCTACGGATTTACAACGCTAAAATCGGCCGTTCGATTCCCCTCGATGTGCTTAGCAGATAGCTCGATGTGGCTTTGCTAAAAAAGAAAACACAAAACTCTTATATCCCTAATTTTTAAAAAAATATTTCCAGGTTTCATCAGTAATTTGAATGATTTAATATTCATTGAGGTAAACGCGTCATAACAATACTCATCAACGGTTTGTGCTTTATTATAAGATATGTACATTATTTCTATTTTGTATTTTATATCAAGGTGTAATCATGCCAAAGAAAGTAAGCATAAGAATCTTTGAACAACAGCAAAGACAACTAAAAGAAAAAAGGTTGTAGACGCACAACTAGCCACAAACCTCAATAGAGATATGGCCATAGATGAAACAATTACCTTTCTCTATAAAAACCAATAAATGAATAATACAAATATTAGCTTTCATAAACATCTTACTATGCATCGCACAGGTATATCTTTTAGTGTATGCATACAATCAAATCGAAGTTCGTAACACACACAGAGAAATATAAGAGAGATCTTTCTCATATTCAAAAATTAAGAATGTTTTAAAACATAATACTCTGGGCATGACTATATTTACAACTAATATTTACGTATAATATTAGAAATTGATTCGTACCTCGATCACACGGTTCTCATATTATCGTAAAATCAATCGTATTGATGTCTAGTTATCTTATACCATGAGTCAGGAATGGAAATTTTAATTATAGAATATTTTATGAATAAAGGCATTTAAAACATGGCGGCAAAAGGCGATGCCACAAATTTGTTTCAGGGCAATGGTTCTCAGAATGTGGTCCAAGGACAACTGATGGTTTGAGATTGTCCTGCAGTGGTTCATGGGCTGATCCAATATACAAATCACTGATGAAGTTTTATAGTAGTAGGACTGGTATGTAGTCTTCGGGAGTAAACATTTGTGGACCGCTGTTTTAGGACATTGTTTGCAAACAGCGTCATGAGCGTATGTCCGTTTATTGTGAATTTTGAAAGTAAAGCGAAATGTTGATAATACGGAATAAAAACTTGAATAAAGAAATGGTGTTCTGCAATGTCTCTTACTCACACAGTGATCTAGTATTTATATAAGATTTTGGTAAGTGTAATATACATTCCAACAGTGTATGAAGCCTAACATTCTTCTATTGATTTCCTCGCATCCGGTGGTGAACTTGGAATTCCCCCAAACCAGTATAATCAGTGACAAATAGTAAATCGAAACATTTTTGTAAAAACATTGGCGTCTGTTGTGATAGAAGTGTATAATGCAGTGTGTTTCTTATGGGTTTTTTTTTAACAGTTACATTACCTGATGTTTTCTATATACTAATGCTGTATGCAAAGTAAATCAACTGGAAATGGATGGCATTAGTTCTTTACGGTTTTTGTGGGTCGTGATATTTAAACACAAAGGTTCACTACGATGAACCTGAATTAGAATAATATATTCTATCACCTTCATCTTACTTAAACAATAAATTTCAGTTTCTTAAAACAGTTTTCCGTCTCAACAATCGTCTTTAGAAATGTACCAACAAGTGAATAAAAACCTTTAACTGAGTCTTAGGTGACATTTGATTAAATAAAAGCTCATTCTGCTATATCCTAATCACAAAATGATGCTTAATTCTACCGAACTTACGTTAATAACCGTAGCGCGGAACTAGTTCGTTTATCTATGTTCATATTAACTCAATCCTTTCCTAGAGTACTCCACTGAAAAAATAGTGTATGTTTGCGGACTTATATTGCTAGAAACCAGGTTTCGATACGCGTGGTTGGTAAAGCACAGTTAACCCATCTTGTAACTTTGTGCTTAACTCCAAATAAACGTTGCTGGAATAAAATACGAACTTTTCTACTCATTTGTTGGTATGAAATCTGTAATTAAATTCTAATTTCTTTGCGATTCATGGATGAAGTAACAAAATAATTATTCGAGCTCTTATTGTTAAAGTGAGATCGTTTGTTTATTATGGGTTCTTCACCATAAGTTCACGATAGAAAACATGTTTTGGAATAGACTAAGTTCACCACTACGATTATTTACTGTTAAAACAATGTGTTTTGTTCTGATTATTTTTAAAGTGATGTTTTATTCACATAAGTTGTTCGGTTTACATTTTAGTGATGGATTATTAAAACAGTGTATTTTTAAGTGTGTAATTTTCAGAATGAAGTAGTTTTAGTTTAAGGTGTCATGTTGTTAAAGTACTGTATTTTCCTCCCACTGGCACAGCGGTATATCTGCGGACTCACACCGCTACAAACTGTGTTTCGATACTTGTGATGAGCAGAACACAGATAGCCCATTGCGTAGCTTTGTACTTAATTCCAAATAATCAAACAAGCACCGTATTTTATTCTGTTTAGTTTAGAATCATATACTAGTGACACATTTATTTTATTGTGTTTTTTGTTTTAGGGTGACTTGTAAAATCAATGCATTTTGTTGTGTTTGATTTAGAGTAATGTGTTTGTAAGACAGTGTATTTCATTGTGCTTAATTTTAGTCACATATTCTTAAAGCAATATATTTTGTTGTTTTTAGTAACGTGTTTGGTTTTAATAAATCCAACATCTATATACATCGTAATATTAGAAAACCTAACTGATCTTTCTTTATCTATTACTATTTACTATGCAATTTTTCATTTGTTACTCATTGTCTGTGAAATTATATAAATCTTATTCTATCGTTCCATACCTAGGACATAATACGGACATAATTTAACTACACCGTATTACGAGTCACATCATGAGTTCATGTGCTAATTGAATTTTATTAGTCATATGGCAAAGAGAAGGGAAGAAAAGTATTAGCGAATAGCACATACAGCATTAGGGCGAAAATATTAATTCAAGTGAATTAATTTGTAGTAATTGTCTCATTTAAGATATTCACGTGTAACAGAACATGCTCTTATCTCCCTGTACCACGTGAAGACATTTAACAGGATTATATATATATATATATATATATATATATATATATAGAATCACGCATATCAACTGAACCACGGAAATTTGAATTACATTGAGATCCCACAACTAGAAATTAAGACCCGTAAAAATAAATAAAAAGACGTGCAGGTTATCGACGTTCTTATCAATAAGTCCTAATGAGGTGGTATTTTTTAATCAGTATGTCTCAGGGTGGCACGAAAACAATTTATCTTTACTGATCGTCTTTGAACAGACAAACACACAAAAAAAGCAGACGTGTTGAATACAAGGACGAACTTCCGAAAACCATTACTACACAAGTATTTCTAGTAGTTAAACAAACTGAGGATCACATATTCAGTATTAACCCATTACTACACAAGTATTTTTAGTAGTTAAACAAACTGAGAATCACATATTCAGTATTAAACCTCGTTCAGAACTCTTGGGTAAATGTTACTTGACCAAGAAGTTTTATAATTCTTTAAACTTTCAGCCCCCAAGTGGCACAGCGGTATGACCGCGGACTCAGATCGTTAAAAACCGTGTTTCGATACCCGTGGTGGGCAAAGCACGGATAGGCCTTTGTGTAGCTTTGTGCATACTTTCAAACAATTAAACTTTCATTTTTTTCTCTCAACAAGTTGAGAGTTAATGTAATAATCGTGTTTGATATTGTTTCTATTTAATAACAGTGTGTCCGTGGGAGAGCGCTAAGTCTTCGAGTTTACAACGCCTGAAATCAGACGTTCGATTCTTCTCGGAAGACACAGCAGATATCTCGATGTGGCTTTGTTATATGAAAAACCCACACATCTAGCAACTGTTCAGGACGAGAAATATTACATAAATATTCATCTGTAAAAATCAGATGAAAAGTAGAATTTAATAACCCATGTCGTTAAGATCAGTCTTCCTGTATCACTCTCATACCCACACTTAGTTTGCCTCTAATGTACTTAAAAGAAACTGTATTATTACTTTTTACGTTTTCAGCCACATATTTTTCATACACCGTCTTTGATGTTCTAATATTCTTGTGTAATATTCTAGATCTTCCGTTATACAAAACGAATGTTTTTAAATTTGCGATTCTTTTACTTACTTTTATTTCCATAAACCCTTTGTGAGTCAACCTGTTTTTTTTTTACTTGCAGTCATCCTTTTCTTTTTATAATTAACACGTTTATTTTGAATATTTAAAAGTGTATTTTTGAAATTTTTTTCCACATTTGATCAGTGTTTGCCGAACTCACAACAGACAATTCTTGTTGCCTCCCTTCAAATGTTTTTTTTTTTTTAACTTTATAACCGAAATATCATTATGTCTAATTTCCATATGAAACTAAACATCGAACGTAACAGAGAAATAATAATTTGTATCCAGAATATTTCGTTACTAATAAGTTCCTTGATCAATAGTTGTTACAGGCTCGGCATGACCAGAAGATTAAGGAATTCCACTCGCAATATGAGGGTCGCAGGTTCAAATCATCCTCACGGTCAATTCCACTATTCGTTAGTAAAAGAGTAGCCCAAGAGTTGGCTGTGGGTGGTGATGACTGGTTGCCTTCCATCTAGTCTTACACTATTAAATTATGGGCGGCTAGCGCAGATAACCCTCGTGTAGCTTTGTGTGCAATTCAAAATAAACAAGAAAACCAGTTGTTGAAGAAAACAATTTTGAACAGTCTACAAAAGCCTGACTCTCTAGAATTTGACTCTAATATTTCCAGTCAATATGTCTTAAATTAAAACCACCTACAATTAAGATCTCGTTACCAGCTAAAATCGTAATCTCACTATAAAGTTTTTCATTAATTTCATCGGCATCATTTGATGTTCTGTAACAAAATCCAACTAAAATCCTTTTTCACGTTTCACCAATAACAGAAACCAAAACAAATTTAAACTCCTTGCTAATATCTGGTATTCTCAACATGAACACGTTGTAACTCACTTTTCACTTGAAGCCACTTCTCCACTTTTCAGTACTATGTCCTGACGGAATAACTTATAACTTCTGTAATTAAAGTTGTTTACATCTGGCCATATTTCTGATTTTCTCTGCTAGCACTCTTTTGTATACTACTTGTTCTATGTATTATATCCTGCACCCATGAATAGGATAACCTAATGTTTTTCTCTTTAGTTATTCTACAGAATATCCAATCCTTAAGAATCTCCTATCACACAAATGTTGTTTTTCACTCTCACCCCTGTCCTTTTTTTTTATATTTTCGTAACTTTATATTTAGTAGTAATAAAATCTAAAAATATCCTACCCCAACTAAATTAACTAAAATACACAAGTTACAGGTTGGAATCTGTTGCTTATTAAAACCTTATTATTTTAAGTAAAGCCACTAATACAACCCCTATTAGTACTGCTGTTTTTAACTATCTGGAAACCGTTACTAGACATTAGATCCTTCGCACGCAAAAACTTAATTTTCTCTTTATATCCTGCTGCCATTTCTTGTAGTTTACATTTCTCTTTATCCACAATCCGACCCCTATTTAAAACACTCTTTAATTTCTCCTTCAATCTATAAACATGTACATTTTCACTGCTAAATTCATTAAATGTGCATGTTAGTCTTCAATTTCTAAATAAAATCCACTATTTGCACCTATCATACCTAACAAACCGTAAGCGCTTAACGCTTTCGCTAATCTTAACCATTTTAACCTAGGAACAAATAATCAACACTAAATACAAGCTTATTGACAATATTGTTAAACCTGATGTTAGGATTAAATATATTACCATATTTTGTCATTACCTTATCTTCTCACCAAAATAATTATATTTATCGTTAACATGAGAAGTGACAAATAAGTAGTCTTTAGATTATATTTACATAATAATATAATTTATTTAGGCTATTTTATATCCTAACAATAACTGAATAACCTTAAATTATAGGTAAAATTGCGTTAAAGTCGCTAAATCAAACTGTAGATTAAGTAGTGTTATAAAACTGTAGATAAATACATCACCAAATCCTCTATGAAATAATACTTAGAACCTTAATTACCAATATTATTATTACAACTATGATGTACACCACATTTCTTACTATATGCAACAAAATGCTAATTAAAATAGTTTATTGATGTATTAAATTACCAGCAGTTATTAAATAGTAATGTAACAATTTGTGTAAAACATATTATTCTCTTTGCTTAGCTAATACTAATAAAAACTCTTTTATTTCCATCTAATATTTAGTAGCTTTATTATCCTACAAGTATAACCCAGTACTAATAGTAGTAGTACTTACGTAAAAAGTAAAGGGGCAAAATACATATCGATCTAGTATTAAGCCTAATTCTGTAACTTAGTTGTACCCATAATAATAAAATCTAAAATTTTCTAATAGTAACTAAATTAAAATACACAAAAATAAAACTCTAGACTTTAAAAAAATATTAAAATAATACTTATCGTTTCCACGAAAACGCAATAACCAACAACTACAATTATTTCTTTGGCTCAGAGTTCAAGGGACATGTCGTATTTTGTTTGTATCATATTATTTGTGTGGTATAAACATATGAAAAATTTTCCGTCCATTACACTCTGTAACAAACATTTTACTTTTTCTTGTTCCTTGGCAGAAAGTGTTATTTCCCAATTGCTTATGCCTAATGTAGATGGAAAAAAATTTTTTTTTCTCTTCAAACTTTGCTTTTGTGGCCTGGGAACGTATAACGAAAACATGGTGGGAGACTATATTTGAGGGGTGATACATGTGTGTGTGTTTTCTTATAGCAAAGCCACATCGAGCTGTCGAACCCCTGATTTTAACATTGTAAATCCGTAGACTTATTGCTGTACTAGCGGGGGGCAAGCTGATACGTGAAAGTGATTTACATTACAGTCGCAAATCTCGAAAAACTACTCACTTCTAAACATTTTTATTTATTTTTGTATAACTTTAGTATAAATACATGTAAATCTTGATTCATATGTTGTTTTATTCAGACCTTATGTAAATAAAAATGTGCAAATTTACCCGTTTTTACATGGCAAACAGGTTAATTTCTAAATTTCATTATCCAGCTCACAAAATCAAAGTTTGAAGGGAATAATGGCCATTTTCTGAACTTTTACAACATAAGCAATTAAAAAATAACACATATTAACCAGGAACAAAATTTGTGTTATATAGTGTTATTCTTCACATATTTTGTGTTGTTTGTATTATTTTACTTTTGCAGCAACATAAACACCTGGCAAGGGATATGTCGTATTTTGTTTGTATTATATTATTTGTACGGTATAAACACATGACAAGGTGCTTTTTTTGTCACATTGTTTGTGTAACAATACAAACATATGGCTAAATTAATTTGTATTTTGTTTACGCCATTTTTCTTGTGCAACAACACAAACATTTGGCAAGAAGCATATTGTGTGTTACCTATATGATTTAACTTTTTAGTAATGTGCATATTGTTTCATTTTAATTGTGTGAGTAAAAACGCATGCCAGGTGCATATTGCGCATTATTCGTTTCATCTTTTGTACTTAACAATGCAAGTGCATAGCAAGGTGCAAATTGTGTATTGTCGCTGTCATTTTCCTTTTATAACGATAAACTCCTGTTGTATTGTTGCACATTGTGTATTGTGTGTATATGATTGCTTCTTTAAGAGTACAGATACGTAATAAGATGCATATTGTGTGTCGTCTGTGGTGTATTACATGTGAAACCCTACAAACGTATGGTAAGGTGTGCATTGTGTAAGCAGTAGGCGTATACTATATAAGTATTTTGGGAAATCAAAACCACATTTTGTATGTGTGCATGTTATTTTCCTAATGTAGTAGGGAACACACTTGATCAGAATAACGTGTGTAATGCCAAGGCATGAAGTAATGTGCAAGCCAAATATTTTCACGTAATACAAGTCGTGTAGTAAATTGTAAAACAAGCATTGTTTATATTACTCTAGTCATGATTACAGATTGGTAGCTTCCTTTGGACACAACTACAAATTATGAGATATCTGAGTTCTTCCAATCATAATTACAAACTGTGTTATTTTTGTTCTCACCATGTTGTGTATATCATGTGTTTAGAGTGTTATTGTTGTTATAGAGGTGTAAAACTTATATTTCACACTTTTAAAGCTAATAAAGTAATATATCTTCAATCAGGTGTATTCAGATAACTTTTGAAAGACGTTTGTTTATGGATATTATACTTAGTATCATTGCAAATACAGGGTGTTCGGAAAGTCACTGTACAGTTTTGTAATCGTATTTTATTCAGTCTATTTCAAGTCAGCAACTGATAGCGGTGTTTAGAAACAAAATATGAAGGATCCAGGCCTGTATTGATGCCAACGGGGGTCACTTTCAACATTGTTTATAATTGTCATTCATATTTACCTCCTGTATTCTATATTGAAACATGTCTGTTAATAAATATATAAGTGCACAGTGACTTTCAGAACACCCTGTAGAATGTGAAGTAGGAATGAACTAGCACTAAATCCCGCTTCGAAATACCTTATACACCAT
This sequence comes from Tachypleus tridentatus, assembly GCF_004210375.1. Taxonomy (NCBI): domain Eukaryota; kingdom Metazoa; phylum Arthropoda; class Merostomata; order Xiphosura; family Limulidae; genus Tachypleus; species Tachypleus tridentatus. The sequence continues at coordinate 51,856,568 of NC_134837.1, read as the reverse complement.
AGCTGACAATTCGTTTGAGATTATACTTGTTTGGCCGTGCTGCTGTGTCACCGATTCCTGATGTGTGAGTCATTCCAAAATTGGTGATTAGAGAAAAAAATGATTATGTTATCTCAGACAATTTATTGGATAAATAATAAAGAATGATACAATAGGATTAACTCTACAATTTCTTCAAATATACGTTTACTTTTGTAAATAACGAACATCTCAAACATAATACACAAAGGGTAAAATTCCTGTAAACTACGGTCTAACTCAATGCCGAGTGAAGAATCGAATGGGCTTTGGATTTCTTTATCACCAAAATTTACAGTATTTGTGGTGATAGAAAAAGGACAATATTAACCATAATGGATATTGAGCTAGCCTTGTGTATATGTAAGTAATATATGTTCTTACAGCTTAATATGTACATATACATACATAACAACCGTAATGTATTTTTTAAGGTGGTATATTTATAAACAGTCACCTTAATAGATTAAATTCTGCTATAGTTTACCTTCATTGTGTAATTTTCACTGAGGCGGCGGTCTTATGCTGGGTGCCCGTTGAATTAGGTTTCATTTCTCGATTGTTTATTATCACGATAGCGTTATGTTCGTTATCTTCCATTCTGTTTGTTGCATGCGTGCGCGACAAGCGTGGTTTTAACGTGTTTTACTTTGATGCCTAGGGGGGAGAGCTAATGATTGATGATTATTATTGTTTATATTCTTATGAGAGTTGCTTTTGTCTATACGTGAGTGTATCATTTTGCGTTTGCTAGTACCACTAAAAACCTGCCTAAGGTTACATGAGATCCTTCTTAGATTTCTGAGCCTATTAAAACATGAACAGAGTCGAACGAGTGGTATTTTGAAGATTAAGAACCGAGCATGGTTGATTATTCAGGGAAGTCATTAAGTGACCGATATTCGTGACAATAACAACTAAACCATAACGGTCAAGTTCAGACAACGTTTAGTCAGCTATTAATAGTGGTCTGACGTAATGTTGTACTACGATCTTAATGTACAGGGTGTGTAACTATAGCTCTCGAAGTTTTAAAAGCGTGATAGTAAGTTTCATTAGTTCAAGTATAAACGTAAAGTTCCAAGATAAAATGTACATGTTTTTCTAGCTCATGATAAATTCAAGAAATTTTAATATAGTTATGCATATTTTCAATTAGAAAAGAAATTTATGTTTAAATTAGGACAATTACACTATTTTAAGGGCTACCACACAGGATAATAAATTACAGATTCTAGAAAAGATCAAACAGGTGTCGCTAAATGCAATGATGTATTCTAACCTAACTGTATGGAAAAACGACGACAGTAAATATAAAACAACAATTAAAATATTTCCAGCACAAGGTATATTTAAACATATAATTCTTCGTTTCCATATGTTCTGTCCCCCAGTGGCACAGCGGTATATCTGCGGACACCGCTAGAAACCGGGTTTTAATACCCGGATGGGCAGAGCGTGGATAGTCAATTGTGTAGCTATGTGCTTAATTTCAAACAAACAAATCACATGTTTTATGTTGGGATTGTGTATCTAAGCATTAGAAAATATGTACTTTATTTTCGGATCTAGAATTGCATAAGTATGCTTATTTTTTTCCGCCTTTTATTACACATTATTTTGTATTTTGTTTGCCCTGCAGAATTTTCTGAAATTTTCACCAATATATATGCTAGTGCACAGTATACTACTACATTGATTAAGGCAGAGGTGCTGTGTAGAATGCATCACTTACAATCTCCACCCATCAAAAGCGTAATGAACCTTAAGCAGCTACATTATTCGGATCAGTACATTATTAAATCAAACCACGTTTTTCTCTTGAGCAGTTGGCCGTATTGTTTAGTATTAAGTACATGCTGTAATATATGCGTAAACATAAGTTCTATCACAATTGGAGTTAATTGATATGCTGTAGAGAACATGTTTTATTTTCCAGATAGAAATAAGTTTATTATGCATATTTATGCAGAGTCAGTGATATAAGTGCCTGCAACACCGACTAAAACGACCTTTACGACTAATGAATACCTATGCAGTTTCAGAATATATACAACAGAAATCATCCTTGAAAAGCGCACATGCATACACATAGATACACAGAACGAAAAGATTATATTGTTAAGCAAGGGTTTAAATTTGTTCAAAGGTAAAGTTATACGTTAGAAATCACTGTTGTAGAATTAGATTTAAAATTTTCTTCGTACGTAGTGTGCAAATTTATTATAACACACCATTGCACCTACATTTTTGATGTGATGTGATGTGTCTTTGAAATCAAACCACTGAAGCCTAAAATGTTGGAAGGGCATAAGATTATCCAAATTATGCATTTTATTCTTTATTTATTACTTTAATATGCTACATTTTCAACAACTGTAAAATTCTAAGAGAAAATTATTTTAAAGATTATTCAAGATGCATGATCCAAATACAAAACTGTGCAACACTCTCTCACGATTACCTTTAATTTTTATACCAATCATCATTGACAAAGATTTGAGATTTCTACATTCTGAGCTTTTCATGCAAACATATCTGGTATATAATGGAACATTGTCGTGTACAGATAATACGATGTGGGGTTGTCATTAGAGTACCAAATTATTGTTCGGTACTTATTTTAAATATTTGGTTGGTGACTGATAAATAGAATTCGTATTCGCGATAAACCGGGAAGAATTTCACAAAACATTCCTATAGTAAATGTTCTAGTTTTGTACTGATCGCATGAGGATTTTGCTTGTTTCTGTTGTAGTTTTGTTTATTCGCTAAATTTTGCTATGGATTTGCAAGTAATGACATATGACTTAGTGTCCTGTTCTGAAATGTTGACAGGTGACTCTTAAATTTCACAATACATATGTCGTACTTCGAATTTCTGGCATGTGACTGTTGAACGTCATAATACATGTCTTACTTTCAATTACTGGCATGTGACTGTTGAACGTCATAATACATGTCTTACTTTCAATTATTGGCACGTGACCGTTAAACATCATAATACATTCGTCGTGTTTTGTAATATTAGTATACGCTTGATAGCTATAAAATTACTTGCAACATAGTCTTATAAATATTAATATATAGTTTGTGGTATGTGTATAATAAAATATTCTGATAATTTCAGAATGTTACGTTTCAATTAAAGACGGTTTTAACTTGTAAACTTCTGATTGAAAGTTAATGGACTATGATATTAGTGTACTGATAAATTTTAACTTAATTAGATTATTGCTTTATTTTACTTTCAAATTTTCAAGTGTTTTCAGTTTCATTGGTTTTTATTTTGTTCCTTTCCGTATTTTGCTACAGTAAGTCCAAAAGTGTTAATTAAAAGACATGCGACACACAGAGAAAAATGTTTTCCACAGTCCAATTACCACTTGTATATAGAACGTATCTTACAAAGATAGTAATTTAATACATTCACAGCTTATTTTATTGTTGTTTGTTTGTTACTAAACACAAAACTAAAATAAAACAGATAAACAAAGGTGTATCTGTTCTCTGCACACCACGAGTATCAAAACCCGGTTTCTAGCAGTATAAGTCCGCAGACATACCACTTTGCCACTTGGGGCGCAATTTATTTATTTATTTTTTATAAGGTTAGAGAACAAATTTTACAATTCAAAATTTGATCTCCATTTGTATATAGGATGTAAGTATATCACAAAGTAATTTAATACGTTTGTTTAAAAGATTATAATAACGATCACAGTATTACATACAACATTTTGGCCAGGTTAACCGTCCATTTAACACCAAGTTTTAGTAACTGACTTGGCTATTAGATTTGGGGGTGACGTTCGTGCGTGGAGATGGTATAACCCCTTTGTCAGTGTTTACAACCTTAGATACCATATAATGAACAAGAATTCGTTACGAGTAGAGTAGAAACTTCAAAATAAACATGTTTGTATTTAGATACTTCTTCCAGTTAGTAAAAGATATAGGAGTTAAAGCTCTTGATCTTTTATTTAGATGTTACTTACAGCCCAATCTTTTTACATGTTGCACAAAGTAAACAATCCTTCTTTTGTCACCCATGAATAGAATTATTGTATATATTATTTCCATTTGTCATTTCTTAGTAACCATTCATTTTTTACAATAGAATTTCAACATGTTCCGACCAATGTGAGTGAACAAATGCTATGTTACGTAATTGTTTCTAATGGTGCAGCTGAGAAAGTAGGGAGTTCCAAATTTAGTACAGAGAGTAACATGCAGTAAGTTCCAAATAATAGCTGGGAAAATTATGTGAGATATATTCCTTTGTACAGCAATAGGACATAATGTTCAATATGTTCCAATGTGTGACAGGGAAAGTATTGTAGAATATATTCTAAAATCTAGCTAAAAAAGGTATTTGCAACGCATTCCAAAGTTCAGCTAAAGAAAGTAATTAAGGTAAAATATATTCCAAACTTTAGTTAAGAAAGTAAAGTGAATATTTTCCAATGCGTAACTTAGAAAATAATGTAAGATATATTCCATGGTGTAGCCGAGAAACTACTTTGCAATGTGTTCAAAATGTAGCTGAGAAGGTAATGTAGAATACATCTAAAGTGTATCTGATAAGATTATGTGAGATATATCCCAAAATGTAGCTGAGAGATAAAGATGACGTGAGATATAAATAAAGTGTATCTGGAAGAGTAGTGTGCAGTTTTTTCCAAATTGTAGTTGTGTAGTTAAAGTAGAGGCAATTGATAGAAAGGAATGTAAGCTTTAGAAAATAGCAGCAGGATTTCAAGAGAAAATTGAACTTTTACATACAAGGAATACATCAATTAGAAACACTAATATTAGGGCAAACAATAATGGAATTTATTGTAATGATAATATTCTATTGGGCAACAAACTTTAGTCCTTAGCTTACAAAAAGGACTGTAGTAGGAAGGGTGCAGAGAAGGATATTGATAAGCTTAAGGATGTTATACCTATACAGGATTATTTGATAAATCATGTGGATAGGATAGTCTGTGGAATAGAGAGAGAAAGTAGATTTTGTTCTGTACACAGGGGTTAATGATGTAAGGAAAGTTAGATAAGAGGAACTAATTAATAAGTACAAGGGGTTGATAAAGGCATTTAAATAAAAGTGCTAAAACCCATTTATATCAGGAATACTGTCGAGAGAATTATTTGTAAGAATGAAATTATAAGTGGGTCACAAAGTATTAACTCTATACTTAGTTGGTTTGTAAGGATGAACAGATTGGTTATTTAGATTTGTGGGATCAATTCACTGTGATGGAAAAGCTCTTTAGAATGAATGGATTACATTTGGCATTAATTTCGAACTTGTTAAGAAAAAATTACAAAGCTTTTAAGCCAGATAACATTTTCCCAAGGGTTTTGAAGGAAGTTAATGATTAGATATGTGAGCCAGTTGCTACTATTTTTTGTGAATCCTTAAAAAGTGGGCAGGTTCCAGAGGTTTAAAAGTTGGCTAATGTTACTTTTTAAAAGGATGTTATAAAAATATCCCAGTAATTACAGACTTATTATCCTTACATCAGTTGTGGGAAACGTTTTTGAAAGTCTGATAAATAATACTTTGAAAAATCATTTAACAAAGTTTAGAGTTTTATTGGATAGTCAACATGATTTCACTAAGGGAAAATCTTGCCTTACAAGTCTTCTGACATTCTTTGAAAAGGTCACTGCTAATGTAGACGAGGGTAAAGGTATGTATCTGTTGTATCTGGATTTTCAGAAAGCATTTGACAAGGGGTCGCATAAAAGGCTTGTATGTGCGTGAGAAATAAGTTAGCAATTTGGATAGAAAAGTGACTGAATGGAAGATAGCAGAGGGTTATTAAAAATGGAGTTTAGTCAAACTGAATTAATGTCACAAGCAGGGTATCTCTGCGCTCAGTCTTAGGACATTTGCTCTGTTTGATTTGCACCAGTGACATTGATGAAGGAATATCAATAAATTATTGCTGGTGATTTTAAGGTCTAGGGTGTTGCTAACTTTGAAGAGAATACTGCTGATTTGCAAAATGATTTGGATCATTTAATGAAGTGGACAAATAAATATCAGATGAGTTTTATTTATGACAAGTGCAAGATAATGTCTGTGTGGTTTCATATTTTGAATGCAATTTGAATGGAAGTAACTTTATCAGTGTTATGAAAGAAATGAATAGTGGTTGATCAGTCTCTTAAGCTATCCAAGCAGTGTGCTGTTGCTAGTGGTAGGGTAAGATTTTAGGCTATAGCTACAGAAATATTGAATACAATTCTAAAGATGTTAGAACTTCGTTGTATAGATCACTGGTTAGGCCAAGTTTGAAGTACTCTGTTCAGCTTTGGGCTTTTACTTTAGAAGGGACATTTAATTGTTAAAAGGGTTCAGAGAAGGGCTACAACGGTGATACTGGAGTGGACAGATTGTTATATGAGAGGGATTAAAATCTCTGAAATTGTTTGTCTTGACAAAAGAAGGGTTAGAAGGGATCCGATTGAGGTGTTTAAGATTATCAAGGGAATTGATAGTTTTGGTGCATCATTTTTTTACACTTAACGGTGAGAATGGTAGAACTAAGAGACAAAAATATAAATTTTGGCAGAGTAGGTGCCATTTTCAGCTAATGCAGTTTTATTTTTCTAACAAGGTAGTTTGCCTTTGATATATGTTGTCAATGAATGTTGTGGAGGTAACACATTTAAGTGAATATAAAGAAAGACTTGAGAAATATATATGGATAATAAGGGATGGCTTTGAGTGTTTTTTATAGTTTCAGTTTAGTGAATGGGACAGACTTGATGAACCAATAGGTCCATTGTTATCTCTAAATATTATGTTATATTTTTGCAGCTTGTTCTGTTACATCATTGGTTTTATCAGCAATTTATATTAACGAACCGGTTAATTAGATGAAGAAAGTTTAATATTATTGCAGGTTGTTTATGTTTAAAGTGCATATTTTTGTTATTTATTTCTCATATGCAGTAACATTTTTATTTGATTGTGATAAAAATTAAAAACAGATATAACCTAATAATATCTTTAGAATATAATTATGATTCTGAAAAAACAGCATAAAACTGTTTAATCAGCATGAGAGAGAGTACTTCAGAGAAATTTCCGCCTGAATGATATTCTTTAACCAGTTATAACTGTTTCTGAGTAAATGCATTTATATAGTAACTACTTATTTCTTAAACATTACTACACTTTGTAATATTTATTTACTTATAGCCATAAACGTTTTCGATAAACACGGTTTGGTATTATTTAGCTACTTATAATTCCTTTTCTTAAGTTATACGCTGTGATATTTAAAAACATTTAACTAGCTCTCAGACATTATGCATCCTTCAACTATACTTATAGCTGTCTCAAGGAAACATATGCATTTGTGTATTTAAAGAAATTAACGAACTTAAAGCAATTCCTTACAAATTAAGAAATAAAGTGTAATAGTTTCCCAGCTTTTTACATAGGAGAAACAGGGTGTAACATGAAGATCAGATTAAAAGAACACCAATAATCCATTCCTAAGTCCATGAGCATATTAATAAAAACAAACACAGATTTTCTGAACGGAATATCATATAAAACATGAGTCTAACATTAACAGAAGAAAAAATCAGAGAAACTTTATTGATAAAACCAAAAAATCCACAATTAATAAATATGCAGGTATATCTTCATATGCCATTCATCATTATTTTACCAGCCTTTTCTAATCTTCCAGACATGTTCTATAGTTTTTATTGTTGTTGTTGTTTTATATATGTATATTCACTTTTATTTGTTTTTTGTCTGTCAATTCACGCGACTTAATATGTACATGTATAGGTAACCAGTATAATTTCTAGAATTAAAAATACATTGTCAGATTGTTGAACGTTGGTATAAATAATAATTCGTTCTTTACCGTTAAAACTTATGTACTTGATAATGACCGCAGCAGTGATCGAAACGTGTTGTAAATACAAATCTTGCTAGAACCCGGCATGGCCAGATGGTTAAGGCACTCGACTCGTAATCTGAAGGTCGTGTATTGGAATCTCCTTCACACCAAACCTGCTCGTCCTTTCAGTCGTTGGGGCATTATAATGTTATGGTCAATCCCACCATTCATTGGTAAAAGAGCAGCCCAAGAGTTAGCTGCCTTTCCTATAGTCTTACATTACTAAATTAGGGACTGCTAGCGCAGATAGCCCTCGTGTAGCTTTGCGCTAAATACAAAAACAAACAATCTTGCTTACTATAAAAGCTGTATCTTGGAATAAGATACACTTAATGAGTGAGTAAAGACGAAACGAAGCTACTTCTTTGTATTATTTAATGACTCTTAAACTTTGTTTCTGAGAAAATAATTGCATACTTCTCATATCAGTAAAGCTTTTATAAAAAACTGTCTCGAAAGTGTAATCTAAAATGAGCAGAATAAGAAAAAATATTTAATAAACGTCCTTACATTCAAACACTCTAAGATATACCATTCTTTAGATAGTGCTAAGAAGACAGGAGTCAAGTTTTAAAAGAATGCTTTATATTTACAACAGTTTTTCTTCTTCACCTTTTTAAATACACACGCATGCACATACGAGCATCTATACGTACAGGGTGAGCCAAAAGTAGGTGGACAGTAAAAAAACATTTATTTAGAGATCACGTATACGTACAACTATATGTAATAAGACAATTATATTAATGAAAATAAAATGTTATTTATTAACGCAAATGCTCAAATTGTTTTCCTTCTTGATTTACACAGCTTTGAAGTCTACCTCTTACGCTTCGACAAACATTTTTGCACAAGTCACTCTGGGCATTAATTTCTTGAAATGCATCTCTTATGTAATTTTTTAAATCACCGACACTTCTTGGTTTTTGACTATAAACTTTTTCCTTGAGTACTCCCCAAAAGAAAAAATCCATAGGGGTCAAGTCCGGTGAACGTGCCGGCCAATCGATTGGACCTCTTCGACCAATCCATTTCAATGGAAATGTTTCATCAAGATGCTCACGAACTCCTTTGGAATAATGTGGAGGGGCCCCATCTTGTTGAAAATAAAAGTCATGTAAATTAGGTTGTTGCTGTAACTGGGGAACAACTTGATTCCTTAGAATTTCGAGATACTTATCTCCTGTAATTGTTCCGTCCAAAAAAAATGGTCCATAAACACCAGAACTTGAAATACCACCCCAAACATTGACACCAGGCTGATTTAGCTGTTGTTCTAATGTTAAATGCATGTTCTCACTATACCAGTAAACACAATTATGTCTATTGATATGACCGGATAATTTAAAAGAAGCTTCATCACTCCACACAATGTTATCTAAAATTCCTGGGTTTTCTTCAATCTTGTTCAGCATAATTTCACTACATTGCAGTCGCCTGTCTGGATCATCCTCCAATAAGCCATGAATTAGTTGTGATCGATAGGGTTTCAACCCAATTTGCGTTATAATTCGCCTAATAGAGGTTTGTGGTATGTTCAATTCCATAGAAGCTCTTCTGGTGGATTTTTTTGGACTTTGAACAAATGCATCGGCAACACGTTGCTTATTATTCTCTGTACAGACTGTTTTGGGTCGACCAAGCATTAAGGATTGAGCCAGTGGCGTCGAATTTGTCACGGATACGGTAAATGGTTTGTCTTTTTGGAGCTGGAGTATCAAATGTTTCAACCCACTTTCTCCTTACGGTTTCAGTATTTTGAGATTTCCAATACTCTTTTAACACCCATATTCTGTTATCTGTATTTAAAGTTTTGACATTATGGGTTCTATTAACAATCTAAAAAAAAAGAAAACAGATTAAATTAAAACAAATGTAATTATAAAATTGTAATTATATAACACAAATAATATAGTTGCAACATAGTTATAATATACAATTGCATGAATATAACCGATACATAAACCTATTCCAAATGCTGTCCACCTACTTTTGGCTCACCCTGTATATTGCAATGAGTACAACGCAAACTCAGCTAAGCGTAAAGAAAGTTTTTATAAATCCATCCGTCTTGGTGGAAATAAATTAGAAATTTGCATGCATGTGTGAGCAATGGATAAGGAACTAATCTTTGTTGTTTGTTCAAATTGAGCTCACAGTTAACCCTTAACATATGAATGTTGACCAAGGAGCTCTGACAATCTACAACAGGCTAGAAACAGGATGATAACTGTATTCATGACCTTTAATGCCACAACGTTGACATCGTAAAGCACTTTAATTTGGAACTCTCAAGATTAAATATCTTCGTGAACTTATTCATGCAAATAAGGTGAAACTACAAGTTGTAGAGCAAGCCACTTTTTCGCCAACAGCTAAGCTTGTTAGGCTTGACTTAACACAGTAATAAGTATCTGTAGCATAACCTGTAAACTATCAAAATGTGTGTTCTGGGTTTTTTTAAATAGCAATTAAGATGAATAATAATGAAGAGGTAAGGTGCCCCTGTACCCACATATCATCATGTTCTTAGTTGCCTCGTGGTGTTATTCCCTTTCCTTCTCACACATACAAATATAGAGCCTTTGTAGACGAAATATTTAGGGTTTAATGACTCATGTAAAGGACTTGAGGTCTTTTTTTTATGTAGGAAGGTTGATGCGCAATTTTCAGTGTCGAATCAGATGGCTTCGCCATGATTGGTATATAAGAGTGTGTGTGTGTTTTTTTATATAGCACAGCCACATCGGGCTATCTGCTGTGTCCACCGACGGGAATCGAACACCTGATTTTTGCGTTGTGAATTCGTAGACTTAATGCTGTGGTATATTAGGTAATTCTTAATGTTACCTATGTACAAGTATTAAACTTAGGACAGTGAGAGTTTCCATTCCCAAAGACATAATGTTAAATACAGGACATTCAAAAGGATTCTCAGTGTAAACGACTAATATTAACTTTAGAATACGGAATAGAATTCCCGATGTAAAAATAAGTCAAATATTAAACATAGGATATTGAGAATTTTCAATCCAAAAAATACAATATTAAAGTTAGGACATTGAAAAAAATCCCCAATATAAAAATGATGCAATATTAAACATAAGATATAGAATAGAACACCCAGTATAAAACGTACAATATTAAACTTAGGTCACTGAAGATAATCTCTTATGTAAAATATAATAAATGAAGGATATGCTTCAATCAGTTGCGAGTTAAAAAAGTTTGTGTAATTTTGTGAGGTTGTACCTTGCAAGACGTGCACGTTTAGCAAATCATTAATCAATCACAATAATATCGAAAAAGTAACATTGTTTAAGTCTTAAGGCATTTAATAAACTAAACGGAAGTATGTGATATCTCCCATTACCAAACCTGAAGTATGTATGTATATCTTCTTCTATATAATAATTTTTGTGGGTCTCATAACCTAAACATGAAACATTGTTTTGCATGTATAAGGATTTGGATCATAACTTCATAGGAGCTATCTACGCATAGCCGTCTCTAATTTTGAACTGAGAGACTGGAGGAGAAGTACATAGTCAACAGTAGCTAACGCCAACTTTTAAAGCACTCTCATTTAAGCTATCGGTGGGATTTGGCTGTTACTATTATAACACACCCACGTCTCCAGAGTGTTGAGTTTATGCAATAACAGGACACGTACCGTGAATCCCTGGATTCATAGTCTGGGCTCACTACCTATTAGACTATCCAGATTCATCAAACATTAAGAATATCTGTGGCATTTAATTTAACAATACAGGTAAAGTTATGATAAAGGTATTACAACAAGTAAAAATTGAATATAGAATGTGGGTTGTAAAGCTGTAAAGTAATACGATTCATTTGTAATTAACGTTTAATTTATTACAGTTGATGAAAAGCGTCTAATTTGAAATAGATTATAAAAATAGGAGTTCTGAAAAAAAACAGCAACGGGTATTACTTAGGTGATCCAATTGCTGTTGCTACGTCTTCTACGCAAATAGTTTACAAATATCTTACAAGAGAAATAGGTAATGAACCGACAGCCATCTTGTAGTTTTATTTTTTATAGACCACTATATAAAATAAGCGGAAATATAATGAACGTTAGCAGATTTATCTGGTACGAATTATTATCGCTGGTTCACTTATTTCGCCCCGCTGGGTGTAGAGTTCCACCCATTCCGCTGGTTCACTTGTTTCGCCCCGCTGGGTGTAGAGTTCCACCCATTCCGCTGGTTCACTTGTTTCGCCCCGCTGGGTGTAGAGTTCCACCCATTCCGCTGGTTCACTTGTTTCGTTTCACCCATTCCCTGGCTGGGTGTAGAGTTCCACCCATTCCGCTGGTTCACTTGTTTCGTCCCGCTGGATGTAGAGTTCCACCCATTCCGCTGTGTTTTACTAATCATTCTTTTTCCATCTCCGATTCCGTCGATTGTTCCGTAAGATATACATAGAATGTTAAACAGAATACATTATTTGAAGAATGAAACTTTTCTATATCTTGATGAATTCTTCAACAAAGAAAAGCGTCAAGCTTGGAGATCGTGAAGTCAGTTTATCAGAAAAGGAAACTCTTGTTCGAATTTATTAAAGGAATGATTTTTTTTATAGAATTTCGAGCAAAGCTACATGAGAGCTGTCTGCACTAGCGTCTCTAATTTAGCAGTATAAGACTAGAGGGAAGGCAGCTAGTCATCATCACCCACCGCCAACTCTTGGGCTACTCTTTTACCAACGAATAGTGGGATTGACCGTCACATTATAACGCCCCCACGGCTGGGAGGGCGAGCATGTTTGGCACGACTCGGGCGCGAACCCGCGACCCTCAGATTACGAAGCGCACGCCTTAACGCGCTAGGCCATGCCAGGCCCTAAAGGAATGACTTTCTCTTACCAAGAAAACCAAACTCTATGAAGTAATAATTCAGGGCCTCGTATGGGCTATTGATTAGAGCGCACGACTCGCAATCTACGGGTTTGAAAATCGTTACCGAACACACTCGCTCTTTGAGACATGGTGTTGTTGTAATGTGACGGTCAATCCCAGTGTTCGTTGGTAGAGAGAAACGCAAAAGTTAGCGGTGGATGGTGTTGACTAGCTTCCTTCCCTCTAACATATCATTTCTAAATTAGTGACGCTTACTGCAGATATCTTTCTAGTAGTTTTGCGCGAAATTCAAAAGAAAACAAATAAACAAAAGCAACAGTTCAGGGTAGAAGCAACAGAGGTTAAGGTGAGACCGAGAACCATAAAGAAGAATTTACAAGTCAGGTCGGAATACACTGGTATTATGAAATATTGACAGGTAATTAACAGATATCCGTTGTAATGAAGATTCAACCGGTCAGGATCAGATGAAGGTGGTATAATAAACATGTAACATCTCATAGCTCAAAATATTTGAACCTCATAATTTTACCTATGATAAAGTATTCAAACATAACATAGATATCATAGCTTAATTTTAAATAAAGTATCTGAATATGCTATATATCTCATAGTTTAACATTATATGAAGTATTTTAACACGCCATAGATGTCATGTGTGTGTTTTCTGATAGCAAAGTCACATCGGGCAATCTGCCAAGTCCAACGAAGGGAATCGAATCCCTAATTTTAGTGTTATAAATCCGTAGACTTACTGCTGTACCAGCGAGGGACCGTACATATCATACCTTAGAGTTAGATAAGATACCGGAAAATTCTGTATATTGCTTAGATCAATAACATTAAATAAAATATCTGAATATCTTATAAAACAGATAGTTTAACCGTAGATAAAATATCTGAGCATGCCATAAATATCATAGCTTAATGCTAGATAAAGTACTTGAACATTCTGTAAATCTCATAGTTTAACTTTAGATAAAATATCTGAGCATGCTATAGATATCATAGCTTAATGTAAAATAAAGCACTTGAACATTTTGTAGATGTCATAGTTTAACCTTAGATAAAATATCTGAGTATGTCATAGATATCATAGCTTGATCTCAGATAAAGCACCTGAACATTCTGTAAATCTCATCCATCTTTTAACTTTGGGTCATGTATTTCCTAGAAGGAATAAAATCCTAATTGGTTGACCTTAGTTTGTAGAATATTGTTTTTACTGTTGTGCGTTGGGAAAGACTATATTACTTCCACCACATGTTAGTTATACGTCACGATTGGTTTACTGGATATTGAAGGAAAGAGACTGTGCCTGAAAGGGGATTCCCAGATATTTTTCTAATTTCCATGACATTGTTTATTGAAGTGTATTATACGAAAAGAAAATGTTTTGGCAGTATATCACGATAAAGGTGACTTGTAACTTACACCTTTTGTAAGGAAGATATGTAGTTTACAAACGAAAAGCACTTGTTCAGGAACTGTGATCACAACTGATTTACGACAGGTTTGGTCTCTTTGCTATTTACGCAATGATTGTGTGTCAGCCCATCTGAGTTTTACTCTAGAAACTTGTGTTTCTTTTTACTTTTATCGCTTCAAACTTTTGTTTGTTTGGTTCTTGTTTGCTGTCGTTTCAAACTCGGTATTTATTATTTAGTTTGATCATATTTGTCATGTTTCAAACTCGGCTTTTGTTTCCTTTGTTCCTATTGGCTGTCATTTCAAACTTGGTATTTTTTGTTTGCTTTGTTCCTGTTGGTTGTCCTTCCAAACTTGATCCTTCTGTTTGTTTTGTTCCTATTGCTTGTTATTTCAAATACGGTATTTTTGTTTGATCTGTTCCTGTTGGTTGTTATTTCAAACTTAGTACTTTTTTTTTATTTGTTCCTGTTGGTTATTATTTCAAACACGGCATTTTTCTTACTTTGTTATTGCAGTTGTAATCTAGTAAACTTTGCAGGTGAATTAAATTATATTTTTAATAACATGTTAGAAGGTAGGTTATAATTATATAAATACCAAACTCAAAAAAAAAAAAAACTGCTCATTATCTTTAAGATCTTAAGAGTAAATAAATTTGCCTATGAACATGCATCAACGGCAATTATGTTAAACTTTTGTGGACTCTAGAGACAAGAGTATATAACTGACCATGTCTTATATCTGTTAGGGATTTTACAACATCATTTTGCTTTGTGCGATAAATCTACATGGGCCTAAAGTGAACACGTCTTGGTCTTATCTTACCGACCTATGCTGAAACATTACCAGTGAAGTGTGAAAATCGGTAGCATGGTTAATCAAGTGTCGCCTACATCGTTTTTCAGCAAGCTGTATCATTCTAGCTTGGGTTATCCCAGTGTAATTTCCTCCTATACCTCGCGTCACGCACGCACAAACACATCTCAAGTACATAGGAGAAATAGCCAATTGCCAAACGTTGTCCCACCCAGGTTTGTTAATAATATGAGTGCAAACGAGCCAAGTCAGTGCAGTAGAAACTGTAGTTAGACGCAGGATGAAAGATGTGGAACCTATATCTGGTAGGTTTTTACTGGTTTCATGATACCATAATCCTATCCTCCTTTATACATAGATAACCATAAATTGATTTTTCCTTTTATCTAAAGAGGTACATGTTTCTAAGAGTCCCTTGGTGGTTTGTCTACTTCTGAACGCATCGCAGGATATCTCTAACACAAAACGAGTTCACTGGTAAGTACCAGATATATTGCCTCTTTTTAAGTCTGATATTTAACGTAAAAATTGGCTTTTGTCTGGCATCATTTTTTAATATAAAATACAGCAACATAAAATATGTTAAATAGTAAGCGTCGTATGTATCGTCTCACTATGTGCTTGTTCAGTGTCTGTATTCACTCCGTCAGACTGAGAACTGGTAAACACGCTCACCAGTGTTTCTGTTCACTCCGTTAGACTGAGAACTGGTAAACACGCTCACCAGTGTTTCTGTTCACTCCGTTAGACTGAGAACTGGTAAACACGCTCACCACTGTCTGTATTCACTCCGTCAGACTGAGAACTGGTAAACACGCTCACCAGTGTTTCTGTTCACTCCGTTAGACTGAGAACTGGTAAACACGCTCACCAGTGTTTCTGTTCACTCCGTTAGACTGAGAACTGGTAAACACGCTCACCACTGTCTGTATTCACTCCGTTAGACTGAGAACTGGTAAACACGCTCACCACTGTCTGTATTCACTCCGTTAGACTGAGAACTGGTAAACACGCTCACCAGTGTTTCTGTTCACTCCGTTAGACTGGGAACTGGTAAACACGCTCACCAGTGTCTGTATTCACTCCGTCAGATTGAGAACTGGTAAACACGCTCACCAGTGTGTGTATTCACTCCGTCAGACTGAGAACTGGTAAACACGCTCACCACTGTCTGTATTCACTCCGTCAGACTGAGAACTGGTAAACACGCTCACCAGTGTGTGTATTCACTTCGTCAGACTGAGTAAATGTGTTATCAGTATTTATAATCACTCGTAACTAACCTAGAAAGTATTAATCTAATAATATCTAAATAAGATAATATTTCGAAAGGTATGTGGTAAAAGTTATATTATTAATAAAGTCACGTGACTTGTCTATCTTTGCTTGTGAATAACTTATGTTAGTATCTGAAAACATTATCGTGAATTACTTTTTCTTATTTGTATTAACCCTTTTCTTTCTTCTAAAAACTGTTTGAATCATTCACTTATTATTAACTCTTCATCTGCACTATTCATCATAGTGTGAGTCACTGTGGTTAGTCTATAATATCTGCTAACCATTATTAATGTTAATTTCGCTTTTCTGTTTTTTTTTTTAAATTTGTTAAATATTATTAATGTCTTAATGCTCATTATGCATTTGAACACTTAATGTCATTTTGTGCTATTTAGACTACTTTTAAACTATACTAACCATTCTTCATTGTCTTTTGTTTGTTTGTTTGTGTGGAATTTCGCACAAAGCTACTCGAGGGCTATCTGTGCTAGCCGTCCCTCATTTAGCAGTGTAAGACTAGAGGGAAGGCAGCTAGTCATCATCACCCACCGCCAACTCTTGGGCTACTCTTTTACCAACGAATAGTGGGATTGACCGTCACATTATAACGCCCCACGGATGGGAGGGCGAGCATGTTTAGCGCGACGCAGGCGCGAACCCGCGACCCTCGGATTACGAGTCGCACGCCTTACGCGCTTGGCCATGCCGGGCCTCTTCATTGTCAGTGTGAATTATTTGGTCTATTTTAAATTATGTTAACCATTCTTAACGTCTCTCTGCAATCATCGGGCTATTTTCTAAACTGTGTGAGTTATTCTTCAATGTTTATAAGCTCTTTTTGGTGATAAATTGTACTAACTGTTCTTAATGTCACTTCGAGCTTTACAGCTTATTTTGTAAACAGCGTTAAGCATTTTAATGTAGCTGAGAATTATTTGATTAGTCTTACTACAATTGTTAATATAAATCCGAATTCTCCAGATTGTGTTTTAAGCAATACAATCTGTATTCATGCCAGTGTGCTCTTTGGATATTTTGTAATGTATTTAATTTTGTTTTGTGTTTTTCAGTATCGTTAATTACCATTATTTTACCATCTTTGAGAATGTCATTACAACATTGTAGCTTTGTTTGTCATAACTCATCATTAATTACCATTATTTTACCATCAGAATGTCATTACATTGTAGCTTTGTTTGTCATAACTCATCATTAATTACCATTATTTTACCATCTTTGAGAATGTCATTACAACATTGTAGCTTTGTTTGTCATAACTCATCATTAATTACCATTATTTTACCATCTTTGAGAATGTCATTACAACATTGTAGCTTTGTTTGTCATAACTCATCATTTTAAAGCTTTTATCTAAAAATAAATAAACAAGTGTAATTCCCAGCCTGCGGTTTTCATAAAAAGAACACTAAAAGCAAGTTATAAAACTATAAAAGATAATTATATAATAACTTTATCCTGCAACTTAACAATAATCTGATATTTTTAGGGCTAACCAGTGAAACTAAAGTTCCTAATTGCAAAGAAACTTCCGATCTTCCAAATAACTTAATGAGTGTCCTCGTGCCTTCAGACCGAGAGGATGACGTAGCTTACACTGTCAGAAGAACAAACAGCACTTCCTATTGTTGCCGGTATTGTGATAAGAGTTTCCCACGTGTCAGTTTTCTAACAAGGCACGAGCAAGTAAGTAACGAACTCACTTTCTGTCCCTCACCCCTTGTTTTGTTATTAAAACTTAATATTTCTGATCATAAACATTGATCTAGAGTTGCGATTCTCTAACTGTGGTTAACGGATCCCTAGGAGTACAAGATCGCAATGTTAAAGATGGAGTTTCTTTAATAGAGTTTAAAAACCACAAAAATGATAACGATATAATGTTCGATGGAATTAAAATGATGCTTTATTTGAAGTTTTCACCAAGTCATATACTTATATAAATACCGCTTTTACACACATAAGATTAACTTCGCTGATACTGGTAGTCATGTTTGAATAAACAATAATAATTAGGGAACAATTTGAAAATTGTAAAAAAACTCTAACTCTCTTTATCTTTATTTGTGTTTCTAATTCTACTATTTCTTAGTGGTGACTGTGTTTTATCACTACATTACTCTGGAATATTGTTAAAACAATTCCCTGTTATAATATTTTTTCCCTAATATACAGGCTTAGCTCAAGTCACTCATTACATAGTGTAAGGCCTGAGTTTAGCAGATACGCGATGTAGGCATGCGCTAAAAGCGGTAAAATTCAGAGGGCAAGGAAAACGTCTTGACAAACCATAGTTTGTTGTGCGGCCAGACCAACCTGCTGCATAACATACTGTGTTATTAAGAGAAGTGATAGTTTAGCGATTTTCCACCTTCTTTGCCACGGACTTTGGTAATTCAAGCTGTCACAGATTTTCCGTAGATATGCTCTGCTGGACTTTTTTGTTTCACACCAAAAGTACGTAAATTTTACCTGATAGAAAAACATACGTAACTTCTATGGATTTTTTTTTTAAATTTTAGAACACTGATAGATCTTTACAACCTACAATTAAGAATCAAATTTAGTGTAAATATAAGTTTCGTGTAAAGATATTCAACAAAAACCGCTCAAGTTTGACGAAACATTTTGCGCTTGTCTTTGCTAAATGTCATGTAAGCTATCAGTCTAACATTTTTACTGCAGCTTCAATAAAAGTAAAGGTGGATTACTTTTCATTTCCTTTTGTTATTCTGATTAAAGATGCCTGATATAGAGCAACAAAACTATAAGGTGAAAGGACGTTAGGACAAGCAAACTTGATTTGCAGTTTCTAGCACAGATTTTCTTAAAGAATCGTACGCGTGGACGGTGATTATTAATTATTCATTTTCAACTTTTCAGTAAAATATACTAAATTTTATGAAACTGTCCTAATTAAAGAGCGTCTCGTGATATTAGCTTAAGCGATTCGCATAAATAATGATGCTTGATATGGTTGTACCGATTGCGCGGAGGTGATGACAATAAACCGTTAATCTAAATTCCATGGCGTTACTATAAAGTAAGCTGTTACCTTTGTTTTAAAGATGAAGACTATCACTTTATATTATAAAGAATATAGTAAGTTCTGTAAACTAAAGGTCTGTTCCCGAATAATATGGTTGCGATTCTAAAGTTAATGTGAGTTACTATCGCGTGTCACTTTCTTACTTGCTGTAGTTTGTTCATGTGTCTTGATTGTTTGTTTGTTTTGAATTTCGCGTAAAGCTACACGAGGGCTATCTACGCAAACCATCCCTAATTTAGCAGTGTAAAACTAGAGGAAAGGCAGCTAGTCATTACCACCCACCGCCAACTCTTGGGCTACTCTTTTATCAACGAATAGTGGGAATGTCGTCACATTGTAAGAGGGCGAGCCTATTTGGTGTGATGAGAATTCGAACCCGCGACCCTCGGATTATGAATCGAGTGCCTTAACCATCTGGCCATGCCGAGCCTGCTGTGTTTTGACAAAAATTCATGATATCTAGTAAAAAGGGCAGCAAAAAAGTTTGAGTGTGGGACTTGAAGGAATTTAATGAAAACTAGCGGATAAAGTGGTAACTACAGTTATAGCACTGGTAAGAAGTTTACAACAAACATTCATTTAAATATCAGTTAGTCAAGCTAAGATCTTGTTCAACGTGGGGCATTATGACTGGTAAAACAAAATAGGCGGCCTAGTTGAATAATAAATGAATATATGCTGTACAGTTGTTATCAATGCTATAAAGTGTAGCTATCAGTTAAGCTGCCAAATTTTATTTCATTTTTTTTAAGCCGCACACTTAATCCTTTTTTTTTTCACACCTAAAGTGTTTCAGATTAGACAGATATTTACGCACGTACGCAGGGGAGTTCGAGGCAGTTTGGCCGCGCCCTCTATCTCTGTAATGTAAAAAATATATACATATATATATATATATATATACTATTAGCATGCGTTGCATATTGATTGTACTTTGCGTAATAGGAACAGTTTTATAAACATTCTACGTACAAGCTTGATATTATATTTCTCGTAAGAGAATCGAGTGTTCGTACTTATGAAAGTCTGTTGGGGACATCGGTTTATTATTTTGTTTAGTTTGTTCTTTTACACAGAGCTTCGAGTAGCTTTGCGCGAAATTCTAAAACAAGTTGTTCTTTTAACCTCTGTCTTTTTCATTTGATAAATATTTTGTTTGTTTTTTGTGATTTTGATTTTATGGATTTAAATTTTGTTTATAAGAATGAAATTTTGTTTTCTCAGTTTCATTTTGATTTTTTCTTACTTGTTTATTTCCACGGCGATGGAAAGTCACGTATCATTTCTTTTCCGGTTGAGCCGCTGTTTGAAGCGATAATCGAACGTGTTTGTGTGCGACAATACGAGGCATATTTGCACTTTGTTTTTGCATTATTTTGTTTCCATCATAAACACACGCCGTAGTTGTTTTATAATGAATCATTAGTGTGCTGAAAATGACTAAGCGAGATAATTTATATCTGCCAGGAAAAAAAATTTGCAGAACAAGAACTATCACATAATTATAAGCCATCATAATTTGTGGCCCGGCATGGCCAGGTAGTTAAGGCGCTTGATTCGTAACCTGCGGGTTGCGGGTTCGAATGCTCGTCGCACTAAACATGCTCGCCCTTTCCACCCACCGCCAACTTTTGGGCTACTCTTTTACTAACGAATAGTTGGATTGGCCGTCATATTATAACGACCCCACAGCTGAAAGGGCGAGCAAGTTTGGTGTGACGGGGATTCGAACCCGCGACTCTCAGATTACATGTTGAATACCTTACCCACCTGGCCATGCCGGGCCTGTCTATATGGAAACAGAACAAGTTGCACATGTACACCTTCTGTCGTTCGTCTGCAGATGCTGTTGCAAATTATTAATGATTTAAATATTTTTGTTTTTTAACTTGCATTTCTTCTTTCAGAACAGTGATTGTGTACTAACTGATCAATATGACCTTAAAATTCTGCAGATACACAGCGGTGTATTGCAGTTTAAATGCGACTACTGCCAACGCCTGTTTAAGCACAAAAGGAGCCGCGATCGACACATCAAGCTGCACACGGGTGACAAGCGGTATCGCTGTCAGCATTGCGAGTCGGCTTTCTCCCGAAGTGACCATCTGAAGATCCACATGAAGACCCACGACATCGCTAAGCCTTTCCAGTGCACCTTCTGTAACCGTGGGTACAACACTGCAGCTGCCCTCACCTCGCACATGCAAAGCCATAAAAAAAACGAAAGTATTCCACCAACATTACTAGACTTCCATTGTTTGTATTGCTCCAAGTCATTCGGCTCGTCTCAGGAGCTAAAGGTAGGATTTTAATATCATCGTATTCAAAATACAGCATCTTAATACATTATACCGTATTTTACTCTTGTTTATTAGCGCTACATTTCTTCAGATTGCAAACTATGTTCTCTATGGTCGTGGCAAACCGCATTATACAAAAAATTAATCACACTTTATGAGAATTATTTGTCAATTCTAAAGCAGTGCCGCAGATGAGACTGTGGCATCATGGAAGATATATTAAGCACCTAATTTCACTTCAAATTCCCGACCGTTCGATAGTGCGATGCCCCCACGTCTTATGGTTGGATCATTGTAACTCAACTGCTTATGAAGACCGGTATTCCTATGGTAAGACTATGGGACCAAATAACACAGAACGCTGCAGAGAGTTATAAAGGCATAAAAACTCCATCTGTAGAGTTTAGAACAACGGTAAGTTCGAAAATGAGTTCTCAGGTAAATCCGCAATAAAGCTCTGATCTGAAAAGTGAGGTCTTTGGTTGCAAAAGGAAACCCTCTGATTCAAAATTCATTGCAGTAAGATTGACGTCTTATGGTACCTTCACCAACATAATAACCAAGGATTTGAAGTTGAGGAAGGCTCACAAATCAAACGTTCACACGTTTTGAGGCACACGCCTTAAAATCAAGTTATTTTCACGAAAAAATATGGATAAAGAAACTGGAGCAAAACTTTCAAAGACACACTCTCAAGTGTCCAGATACAGTTCCAATAAAGTTTTTTGTGTTCTTAGTCTCCTTAATTGACATCATTCACACATAGTGGAAGATCTATGTCTAGTCTCTCAAGATTGAACTCGCTGTCCGTTCCAAAACCTTATTACACTGAAAAATCCTGTCTAGTTTCTTTGTTTGTTCATTTATGAATTTTGCGTAAAGCTACACGAGGGCTACCCGCGGTAGTTGTGTCTAGTTTAGCAGTGTAAGACTAGAGAGAAGGAAGCTAGTCATCACAACCCATCGACAACTCTTCGGCTACTTTTTTACTAATGAATAATGGGTTTGGCCGTAACATTATAATCCCATCACAGCTGAAAGGGCGAGCATGTTTGGTGTGATGAGGATTAGAGCCCATAGCCCTCAGGTTACGTGTGGAACGATCTAACTACCTGGCCATGCTGGGCCCCCTGTGTTTGGAAGCGCTATATAACCACAGCCATCAGCTGAACAAGATCAACTAGTTGTTCCAAAGACACAAGATGATTTGGAACATCGTTCCTATATATTGTGATTAGTCCTTGTTACACTTGCAGACTCCTATTATCAACTTATTTTTTAATATTGAATCTTTTTTCAATAGTTGCAGGTGATTTCACAACTCTATTAACTGTTAAGAGGAGAAAGTTATTAAATCACTACTATATAGTTCCGACTAACTGGCTGTTTATGAATCTTTACATTGTGTTAAAATATGATTATTAAAAAATGTATATTGCATTCTTCTGGTTCAATATCTTTTATTAAGAGTCATTAAAGATGTCATTGATCATATGAAAAAGTGTAATTATCAGTAAAATTGAAACAATATTTTTTATGTTCCTTCTCATATAAAAGACAAAAAAAAACACGAGCAAATTAGTCCGATGTGATAACATTAAACTCAAAGGCAACAGTTGAGTGGACTGATAAACATGGCCTAGACAGGGGAGACAAGTTAAAACGGTGAAAGATCTCTTTTCTGAAGAAAAATGTAATTCAGGACAGGCCATATGTTGTTTTACGACTAGCTTTGACTCAATATTTACTTCAGAGGATACCAGGAGTGAATTGTAAAAATGTTAACTAATTGAATATGGTTGAGTTTAAAGTAACCTGAGAAAATCTTAACCGACTGCGAATATATGCTTTAACTGCGATTAATGTGGCGAGGAATGTTTTGGATATTTTAATTATTAAATACAGAAGCCAACTCTCGCAGGCGAATACAACATGTATCGCCACGCAATTCCAGTATAGCCAATTTTGACACCAGCAAAATCCAAAAGTGTCTACATCAGTGTTTGGGAAGTAGGTGTCTTTGTACCAAATCAAATGTAAGTTGGATCACATACACATGAATAGTCCGTAAAAACCGAAATTGTACTTTTATCGTTGAAAAATTAAGCAAAAGACAAAATTTCCAGAATTGTTTTTGTCTCTACATGAGACCTGTAAAAAGGTATCTTTAACAAATTTCATCTAAATTTAACAAATTAATTGTCAAAAAAAGAACAACATAAAATCATGCTTTAGGTGAAATCTTGACCCCTCCTATAATTACTAAAAATAGGTAAAACCGTCATGATTGTTTGTCCATGTATGGGACCTGTAGAAAAATATCTATCCACCAAATACGATATGTAGTGATCAAAATACGACCGAGTAATTGATCAAACCCCAAAATTATGTTGTTGTTTTTTGTAGGTTA
This sequence comes from Tachypleus tridentatus, assembly GCF_004210375.1. NCBI lineage: Eukaryota > Metazoa > Arthropoda > Merostomata > Xiphosura > Limulidae > Tachypleus > Tachypleus tridentatus. Next base: position 51,832,423 of record NC_134837.1, on the reverse strand, counting down.
TGCCCCCCTTTAAAAAGACTCAAAATGGGTGAATTCAACTTCTTTTTTTATGCCAGTATATTAGGCGTATGAAACAGAAAGTTGTTTGATCTTTAATCTTATAAAATCCTTTAAAACGTCTGCATAAAAATATCTTTGGGCATATTTTAAGAATAATTTAATTTCTGGTTAAAACTAAATAATTTTCAATGTCCCTGATTTTCATTTTTGACACGATAACTTCAAGATAAACTCGGTTACAATGATATTCATAAAATGTACGATATTACTGTTATAAAGGTAAAATTACACATTTTGTACGAAATATTTTACTTATACCCATTCAACACACGGCTCGGAGTTGTTTTTTTCTCGTGTAAAGATTTCATCACATTGATACACGTGATGTTTTCTGTTCTTTTAATGCTGTTCGCATATAGAAAACTAATAATAATTTATCGCCTATCTTAAGCAGTAATTAGAAATGTAAAATAACAGGTTTGAAACATGTGTTTCGAGATGTATTACCATCTTTAACTATGTAACTTGTCTTAATTGCATCGGTATATCATTTATAACGACTGCGAACTCGCTTTCTCGTTTCAGAATCACACTGAATCTCACTGTGAAAACTCAAACGACATGAATTATTGCTGCGTATTCTGTAGTTTAGTGTGTCCGTCCTTCGATGCATTAAAAGCACATTTGAAACAGCACCACCGTACGGAAAACCAGCACAAATGTTCCTCATGTCAAGAGACATTCCACAGCACTGATGACTTCCTCGAGCATAAAAAGGTGATTATAGCATTTCTATGTCTGAAAATTAGACCCGCTTCGTTTAGAATGTTTGATATGCATAAATTAAAGCGTTAATGTGATAATTTTAGGTCTCATTTTAACTACAACTGGGGCTGATACAATAGCAGTTTTGCAGGTGATCAGCTTTTATAAATTATGACTCATAATTACAACTATTCCAAGAAAACAAAACATCATGTTAGGCCTCAAATGGAGTTAATAAAAGTTAATTTCAATGTCTACTTTGTCAAGCAGTGTACATTCAGTTATTAGACTTAATATTAATTTCAAAGCTGTTTCTAGTGGCCCTCTCTTAGTTATTGTATATTCTAAGCCACAAAAAAGCTTTACATTACCAATTACAATACTTCCATTGTTAACCAGTGTACTTTTAAGTTTTGAAACTGATTTCAACCAAGACTTCATTAAACAATAACTTGTTAGGCTTAGTTAATATTGGCTTCGCAAATCTAATTTTAAGCTCTTACTTGTACCTCGATGGATCATCAAGCATACAAGACAAAAATGTGGGATTCGATTCCTGTGCCAGGCAGAATGCAGGTAGATTATTGTGTAACGTTGCACTATAAACAATGACATACAAATAATCCAGATATCTCTCTTGGGAAAGTTAGATTTAAAGCTGATTTACGAAACTACCTCCAGTGAGGATATAAGTAACGTCAATGTGAATCAGCGTAAATTATCAGCCATATAGTTAATTCTAATCATTAAAACCCCACACCAGAGGCACAGCGGAATGTCTGCAAACTCACATCGCTAGAAACCGAGTTTCGATACCCATGGTGGACACAGCACAGATAGCCCATTTTGTAGTTTGTGCTTAATTCCAAACAAATATTAAAACCCTAACATTTGCCCTCTGTAATTCTAATATACTATCTTCTTAAGAAAATATTTTGAACTAATAATTATTTTTTTTCTGGTATTCTAGAGTAATATATTTAATTTTAACCAAGTCTTTATAAGATATCTTTCTTTGCTAGGCCTTTTCCTTGAACCCTTCAGCAGATATGAGTTAAGCTACTGATTCCGAATCCCCTTGATTTTTTTTTGGGCATCTCAAACCTCGTTGATTTAGATAAAGTATTTCTTAAAGTACTGGTTTCAAATTTTTAAAATCCAATGAATCTCAGATAACTACTGATATTTATTTTTAATTCATATACAGATGTATCTTTATGTACGTCGTATTGATTTCAAAGATACCTTTCGATTTTTCTTTAAAAAAATAATAGAGTTATATTAACAACTGTATTATTTTACCACCTTGTGCCTCAATGTTTCAAACCACATGCGTGTTTTTTTTCTTTAAAAGAGCCACGAGGATACAAGAAGGAAAAATCTCCATGGAAAATCCAAAGTTAATTCGTTATCTCCAAAATTAGAATGTGGATTTTGCTCGAAATCAAGCTTCTCTTCCCTGGAAGCCCTACAGCTTCACGTTCAAGCTATTCACGTGCCCCCTAGTAAAGATTTCTTTCATCTCTCCCGAGTAGACGTTTTAGAACACATCCAGCTTCAGAGTTTAAATAGACGGTTTAACTGCCAGTATTGTCATATCAAATTTAATGACCTATATAAACTTCAAAAACATTCGATCGATGTCCATACCACTAGTGCCTTTGACTTTGTTGCGCATGAAAATGTTCACTGTTCACAGTGTACCATGGGATTTTCCAGTGCAGCTCAGCTGACCGAACATGTGAAAACAGTACATGAAACTCCTGTATTAACTTCGAATGTTTCTAAGTCCAAGAACAGCTCACATCAGAATGATGTAAACAATAAATCTAGTAAAACCCTTAATCATGGATCTATTAACACAGAAGGAAAAACATGCAAGTTTACTCCATTTTCACTACCTCTGTTGTATGCTGAATGTAACACCGCATTTCCGGATTTTGAAACTTTCCAAATGCACCAGGAAAATCATCAAAATACTGAAAATCAGATGTATAAATGTTCAGAGTGTCGCAGCTCATTTCTCACAGAAGAACAGTTAGGGAATCACATGATCAATCATTTCTTGGCTAAAACAACAGAGTATGGTTGCCAGTGTTGTTTGAAACTATTCTCAAAAGCAGACGAACTTCAAAAGCACCTCCTGGAAATCCATGCTCTTTCCCTATACAGATGTTCACTGTGTAAAGAATTGTTTGATTCCAAGGTGAGTATTCAGACTCACTTTTCTATGAAGCACAGTCACGAGAACATTGCATTAAAATGCACTTCCTGTAACGCCGTGTTTTGCTCAGAATTAGACTTCCAGTTTCACGTTAAGGTGGCGCACTTGTTCCAGCTTCGCCAATTCTATTGCCTTTTATGCAGCAAGAGCTTTTCAACAGAAGTCCTGCTTGGAGAACATTTGAACACGCACAAGAAACAATACCCATGTAGCTTGTGCGGTGAGAATTTTCATGTAGAATATTTGTTAGATAAACACGTCCAAACTCGCCATTTAAAAGACTCTGTACCTTCAGCTAACGTCACTAGTGACCAACCTAACAATTCTTCCTTGTGTGACTTGTCAAGTGATAACCAAATGACCGTGAAGCAAAAAGACGATAAAATGGTCGCCATTACTCTTGACCACGAACAACTTAATAACGAACTAACTGATTCTAGCTCTAATTTTCATAAAACTAAAACTTAGAACAAAAGAACCCAGAAAGTTTCAATGCGATGTTCGTAACGCAATCTCTCTCACCAAGTCTCAGCTTAAAACCCACAATATGAGAACATTAGGTATCCAGAGGGTGGAGCCAATTACGTTAGCTCCTTCTTGTGTACAGTATAAGAGTATAAGAGGACTTTCCAATCGCAATCAGATGTCGTATGAAAACATATATTATTACACATTTATAACTCCTGTGATAGATCTTTGCTGGCCAAACTCAAATTTACACTTGGTACTGTGACCAAAAAATAAGACAAGCTTAGTACCTACAACGAAAATTAGTTTGAAGAACTAATTATAAAACATAGTGATTGTGTGATATTTGGAAATAAAGAATTAGGGTCCAATACTTATTTTCACACTAGTTGACACACGAATCCATTGTATCGCCTAAACTCGTGATGTCTCTGTGGTGTAACAAATGTGAAAAAAAACACCTTCTAATCTAAATGAATACCAGTTATCACGCAACAGAAGACATCAAGTCACTAAGCAAATCTCCGCTGAAAGCAACGAGTCATCTCACTTTCGAAACGTGGATTTCCAGTCAACTACCAAGCATATTTACACTAAGAATAACGAAGAATCTTTTCTGTTCAGAATGTTTCTACTTGACAAATGGAAGAAAATGTAAAACTATAAAAAATCTTTTTCTTTTTTTCTAATTTAAAGTAAATTATTTCACTGTGAAGATAAGTTCATTGTAGAGACCAAAAATAATATTATTTTAAAATGGGATGTGTAATAATGACGACATATAAGGTGTTGATGTCACTGATACAAGTGATTAGCTTTTTTATTGTAGAAAATACACAGAAAGAAGGAAAAAAGTAAAACAAACAATTCTCATGTATTATCATATAAAGTTTTTAACGTTTTGGACAATCACTGTTTTCAAACGAGATTAACGGAAACTATTTCCTCAGCTTGAAACCGTTAAATTTTTGTTATTTAGAATTAGTAGAGAGAAATGACGCGATAAAAAAGTGCAAATATTTGTGTTCTTTAGAAATTCTGTTTTTCTTTTGAAATAGAAAGTTGTAGCTAAAAGTTGGTAAAATGGTATTATTTACTTCAGAAATTAACCATTCAATCTTTGTATACTTCCTCAAGTGGAGGCATTGGAAAGCTTTGAACTAAATGTTTAACATGCTTCCTATCGTGGCTGAAGAAACATTCTAGTGTTTCTGTTTGTATTTTATCCCCCGGTGGTAGAGCGATAAGTTTATGGGCTTACAACGCTGACATCTGAGTTTCAATTCCCCGCGGTGGATATAGCAGCTAACCCAAGCTGTAGAAACAGTTTAATGTTTATGTTTCAAATCCACATTTTAGACGGTTAGACATAAAACTTGAAGCACTCGTATTACCTGAATCGTTCTTATGATATGAATATTAATATAATTGTTGTAACGAAACTTTTGTGTTTTGTGTGTCTCTCTCTCTTTCTCTGTGTGTATACAAGGATAAAAACCTGTTCAATAAATTACAGCAACTGTAATATTTGTGTCCTTTAAATAGTATTTTCATGTATATACCGAAAATAATATTTTATATCGTAGAGAGAGTTACTTTTTTTCTTTTCTTTTAATAACTTTTAAATTTTTAGGACTTTCCATCATCGATTTAGATTTTAGTTCTCACGAGTTATAGTTACTTCCATGATTTTAAAATAATTGCTCGTATTAGATATTTTATCGATAACTAGCTGGAGCGAATATGAAGGAAAAAAAACATTTAAAAGTGAGAAACAAATTACCAAAAGTGTGAGAGGGAAGTGGAGTAATGAACTATTTAAAATGTGAATTATAACACTGAAACGGTAGGAATAATTAAAATGAGAGAAAGAGAAACTGTTGAAAACAAGACTTTTATGCATGAAAGAAGGATCTCTCGTATGTGATATAAACAACTATTCAAAACTGATGGAGCACTGTTGGAGTCTGAAGCAGAAATCAGAGTGAAGGAGAAAACTACTGAAAACAGGACTCCTGCACTTTGAATATTGAACTCTCGAATATTGTATAACCAACTGTTAGATATGAAAGAGGTGCTTTGAAGCCTGAAGTGATACGAGAACTGTTTATAATGGAGAAATGAGAGGGAAACTGGTAAAAGGACTTACTGGAGAAACTGAAGAAGTTGGAAAGATGAAACATAAATCCCAACTTGTATTCTTTGCACAGATCCAGAGCACAAAATATAGGTACTTAAATAGGCTTGTCGTTAAAAGGGTATTCTATAACATTTAATGCACTATAAACGAGCCCTTGAAAGTGTATTAGACAAAAGTTCCAACTTGGTGCACTTAATAGCTGTTCTTGACGATGCAAATATTCGTTTAAATTTTGTAAATACGTGAGAAATTCTATTTCTTCAATTACTGCAACTATTAAGTTGTTAGCGGTTATTTATCAGTTTGCTAATGTTCGAATATATTTCATTACATTATTTGAAATAAAAGTTAACATACTATGAAAATATAAGAAGACAAGTCCATGGAATATAATAATCCTTCACTTGGCAAGTTAAAGTTATCACTTAATTAGTAAAAAGAAATGTCTGTTACCGCATTATAAATCCCATTTGTTATGTAACTTGAGATTGTGGGATATGAAAGTATTTATTGTTGTTTTAGGTAGAGTTTTTGTTCACTGACTGTACGTTTTACATTTACATTAACCGTGCTTTCATTTTTTTATTCTGGTTAATTTTATGTATTAAAAGTTGCATGTGTAACAAATTTGAAGATTTTTTTTCCATTTCAGACTCCTGCACCCCATCATCACCACCACCACGCACACAAACACATCTATACGTATTCGTGTTCTATGGACATTAGTGTGATAAAAAAAATCTATTTTTTTCAATGGTTTACAGTTAAATTTGATATTGTGATAAACATTTGTTCAGTATTGTTGGTTCCTTTGAAAAACTTTAGTTTTTGTATGATGTTGTTTAACCACATAACTTCAATAATTATCAAACCAGCAAGAAAGTATTGTAAACTTGGGTTGAAACATACATTCGGCACAACATTGTCTGGTTAACATAACCTCAGTAATAAAAGCAATACAGGAATACTTCAGACTAGGGTTGAAACGGAATTTGTATGATATTGTTTAAAAATTTCAATATTCAAACAAAGTCAGTTTTTACTGTATTTGCCCGAATATAATGTGCACCCAACTTTGAAAGGTTAAATTGAAGAAAATTTGTTTTTACACATCAGTTGTACAAAATCCATTCACTAGTTTCTAAATACAGTAAACAACTGTCAATGTATTAAACATTTTTGGAAATCTTTCATTGAAATTTGTTTACCTGTCAAATTTATACGTGGTAATACAATAATCTTTCGTCTTCACATAAAGCTCTTGGCACGGCATGGCCAGGTGGTTAAGACATTCGACTCGTAATCCGATGGTCGCGGGTTTGAATTCCCGTCACATCAAACATGCTCGCCCTTTCAGCCGCGGAGGCATTATAATGTGACGGTAAATCCCACTATTCGTTGGTAGAAAAGTAGCCCAAGAGTTGCCGGTAGGTGGTGATGACTAACTGCCTTCCCTCTAGTCTTACACTGCTAAATTAGGCACAGCTAGCGCATATATTCCTCGTGTAGCTTTGCGCGAAATCAAAAACAAACCAAACACACATTCTAGTAACCGCTAGAATTGTCGTTACCATCGAATTTGTTTCCATGAACCTTTACTTCATCCTCTGGCCCGACGTGGCCAGATGGATGAAGCACTCGACTCATAATTCGAGAGTCGCGGGTTCGAATCCTCATTACACTAAACATGCCCTTTCAGCCTTGGGGGCATTATAACGTTACCGTCAATCCCACTATTCGTTGGTAAAAGAGTAGCCCAAGAGTTGGCGATGGGTGGTGATGACTAGCTGCCTTCCCTCTAGTCTTATACTGCTAAAATAGGGACGGCTAGCGCAGATAGCCCTCATGTAGCTTTGCTCGAAATTCAAAACAAACTAAACTTCATCCTCTTTTAATTTCCACAGCAGGGACCCAGCATGGCCAGGTGGTTAGGGTGCTTGACTTGTAATCTGAGGGTCGCGGATTCGAATCCCCGTCGCAACAAACATACTCGTCCTTTCAGCCGTGGGGGCGTTATAATGTGTCATGTGTTATAATTCGTCGGTGAAAAAGTAGCCTAAGAGTTGGCGTTGGGTGGTGATGGCTAGCTGCCTTCTCTGTAGTCTTACACTGCTAAATTAGGGACGGCTAGCGCAGATAGCACTCGTTTAGCTTTGTACTAAATTCAAGATAAACAAATAAGCTTACAGCAGGTCATAATTTGTTCCGTCCATTGCATTGGATATGCAACATTTCCTGAAACCTTTAATGGTGCTTTCAATGATTTTTAGTGGTAGCTTCTAGTACGATACCTATCAAAACTGAATGTGCGCGAATATAATGCGGAGTTAATTTTTCTGGGGGTATTTTGATGAAGGAAAGTGCGCGTTATATTATATTCGGACAACTACGTTAAAAACTTTGGTCAGAATACATATTGTATACAATATTAATTTGTGATACAACCTCAATGATGAAGCCAACAAGACAGTACTTAAAACTTTGACTTAAACACATCGTTGAGAATGTTTAATTGCTCAAACTATGCTCCATAACAATAAAATGTTATTTTTTACACTTTAAGAGGGTTGTTTACGTGTAAGTTCAGAAATGTTTGTTTTCAAGTTCTTTGTAAATATTTACACGTTTGAAGCAAAATAAAATATATTTAATGTCAGCACAGATAGCTCATTGCACAGCTTTGAACTTGACAACAAACAAACAAAATTATGCACAAATACCAACATTAATTTGAATTTTGTTTACACTCGTAAAATTAACCATTCATCTCCTAAAAAGAACGTACTGCCAAAGAAGTCTGAGATAAAAGTAGGCTAATGATTTTTGACTTTCTTATATCAATGTTGTATTTAGAAATTTATGAACAAATCTAACCACCCCCAAAACTTTCAACAATTCGCTTTACTCAAACCAGTTAAGCCTAACTCCAGGTTTCTCACTCAACAGAACATTATTGCACGACAGATCATCAAAGGCTTAAGTGAAAATTAAAATATAGTTACTTAGAATGAACATGAGTATCACAATATAATAAATTTATTGCCTGGCATGGCCAAGCGCGTAAGGCGTGCGACTCGTAATTCGTGGGTTCGCGCCCGCGTCGCGCTAAACATGCTCGCCCTCCCAGCCGTGGGGGTGTATAATGTGACGGTAAATCCCACTATTCGTTGGTAAAAGAGTAGCCCAAGAGTTGGCGGTGGATGGTGATGACTAGCTGCCTTCCCTCTAGTCTTACACTGCTAAATTAGGGACGGCTAGCACAGATAGCCCTCGAGTAGCTTTGTGCGAAATTCCAAAACAAATAAATTTATTGGAAGTAATGATTCTTTTCTATTAAAAAAATATTTGCACCCTCTTGTTACAGACCAAATTAATGCTAGAGTATGGTCATGTTGATTTATTTGATATTATAGTAACTACGTCCATTCTTATAAAACTCAACAGTTACTCTAGACTTTTGTTACACTAATTTTTTAATAAGAATGTGATACTCATTAAAGGCCTAGACTAAAAAGAACACTCAATCACTGTCTTCAGTACGTTGGGTGATAAAGTTTTTAACCTCGGTAGAAACGAAGTGGAATTTTCCTTATTTCAGCAGGTTTACCTCGAACCAATATACTTGATAAAAAGAAAAGATATTTTAATAGAGTCATATATTTTTTTATTATTTTGTTTAAATTAGTCAACCATTGGATATCTTGTTTGTAGTTCGAGCAATTAGTATTAAGTCCATCGACGTCAACATTTAGGGTATCAATCAACCTTTTGCATCTGAGGTTAAATATTGTAACACTTAGTTTATTCAGATTTTCAAGTAACTATCTACCTAGATGACCACATGGTTATATTGTAACACGCTAATGGTTACCTTATGCAGGATGCTACTTTTTATTCTAGCATACCTAGATGTTATTGGTGACTAGCAAAGTACCCGGCATTGCTTTAAGTATCCAGAACTATTTTGATTAAATCAACCATATTAATCATGATTTTTTTTTGCAAAAGAAAATCAAAACGATTTCTTTATCTAACTAAATATTTTGATTGAAATCAATGAATACAATAATGTCCACAAAATTAGAATTTGCTGAAGCTATCTTTAATCAAAGCAAAACTGGGTACATTGCTCCTGTTTCTTGCATGTTCTCCACGTGATATTAAAGTTTCCTAAACAAAATTCCGTTTCTTTTGGTGTTCTCACTTCTTCTGTGTGGTAAAGTGTCGTTTGTAGCGATCCAGACTTTATTATGGCTCCTTTTAATAAAGAACTGGTTTATTCTCTTCTCGTTGTGGTACAACGTAAATGAAAAATTTCAGATACCAAACGTTTTAGGCCCGGCATGGCCAGGCATGTTACGGCGTGCGACTCGTAATTTGAGGGTCGCGGGTTCGCATCCCCGTTATGCCAAACATGCTCGCCCTTTCAGCCGTGGGGGCTTCATAATATTACGGTCAATCCCATTATTCGTTGGTAAAAGAGTAGCCCAAGAGTTGGCGGTGGGTGGTGATGACTAGCTGCCTTCCCTCTAGTCTTACACTACTAAATTAGGGACGGCTAGCACAGATAGCCCTCGAGTAGCTTTGTGCAAAATTAAAAAAACAAACAAACCAAACGTTTTACTAAAGTCATCGTATAGCTGATTCTTGAGAGTACACGTAAGAAAAGCAAAGGATATGACCGAAGAAATCTTACTCAGTTGAGGTATTGTGTTCGAATGTTTGATGTGTTTGTTTGTTTTTTAAATTCACGCAAAGCTGCACGAGAGAGTTTGTTTTGTGTTCTCCAGGGCCAGTGCTAGAGGGTGCTAAGGTGGACAGCGCACTGCAACTTTCACTCCTGTCCACCCTAGTTATTCTTCCTGGCGATTTGAAAAACCGTTGAAAGCGGACTCTACTATCCTTAACATTAATTTGCTTAATGATTCGCACCAACTTTTAAAAGAATATATGTCTTTCAACATTTACGTAACACTAAAAACGTAAAGGTGTTTCACGCATGTTTGTGAAATTCGCGCAAAGCTACACAAGGACTATCTGCACTAATCGTTTCTAATTTAGCAGTGTAAGACTGGAGGAAAGACAGCTAGTTATCACCATTCACCCCCAACTCTTGAGCTAATCTTTTACCAAAGAATAGTGGGATTGATCATCACATATTAACGCCCCCACGTTAAAAGAGTGAGCATGTTTGGCGTGACGGCGATTCGAACTCGCGACCCTCGGATTATCGGATTACAAGTCGAGTGTCTTAACCACCTGGCCATGCCGGGCCCTCGAATGTTTGAAAGGAAGCACCAGTTTTTTTCCAATTGAGTGAAGTCAGAGTTACACATGTATGTTTAGAAGTAAGAGAGAAGAGAGGAATACACACAAATGAAGACTGACATAAATGATCATGTTGACTTGTAGAGAGTGATTAGGAGAAGTCCTCATAGAGAGAAAAAACATGTCTACTATGCATTACCAAAAAATCCAGACTTTTCAATTTGAAACCAACAGGTTTACCAAAAATTGTTACTTTGATCCTGGACATGCTGGGCCCTATATTACTTCCCGCACAAAGTTATATTTGTATCCAGACCTACAGAGAGAAAGACGTTCCCACTTATACATGTAGATTTTATCATATATGATACCAGGTTTTCTGCCTGTGCTTTTTATTTTTAAGCCTTTTATGCTACAATCCGTAAATATAAACTGAAACGATTAAACTTTCTATTTAAAGTTAATTAGTATTTATCAGCCATGGCTACTGTTGTATTATTAATAGTAAAAAGTACATATTACCTTTAAACCTAATGTGTATACTCTTTCTTGAGTAGTTTAAGACAGCTGTTAAATAGCTGTTAAATGTACTTTGTCGAATGAGCATGGTGGAGAACTTGTGAACCAAATGTTACAGCTTTGCCGCTTAGTTCTATACAAAACTATGGAATGATTGTATTCGAGGGAACTTCCCGTAATTACTGCAAAGAACGAGTGTTAAAAAATTTCATCAGCTGAATAGACACGGAACACATTAAGATCTAGTGGACTTTCCTGGTTTTATTTAATCTATTTACAGATAATTACTACTTACTTGGCTGTTCTTCTTTGACTGACGAAGATACAAAAATCTAACTGGTCTGACTTGAAACTGTTCTAGTTTACTAAAACAAAAAACATGACATAAAAATAACCCTCCTTTTTTATAAGTTTGAAGGGGAAGAGGCTGACGTATTCGAGGGAATTTAAGTTTTGTTAACTGATTTTTCTTGGAATTTGATATAACTAAATCATTTTATATAGTCCACTTTCAGTCTTTCGTTATTCAATTGAGAAATAAAAACGTAAAGTATAAATGTATTTTTTGTTTTTAAACGTGATAAATAAACTTAACTCTTCGACACATTTCACACTTACTTTATCTCTAGCGATCTGTGGATAACATGTGGAAATACCATAATAAAAGAGTTATATTTATTAGTATGATACATTACGCATAAACCCAAAGACGTTCAGTAATCAAATGAAGCCTTAAAACTACATACAAGAGCTGTCAATAACGTTTGGAACTTTAAAACTATATACAAAAGACAGCCGATGATAGCGTTCACTACACGTGAACTATTAAACCTTTATAAAACACAGCTACTCGTAGTCCATAACTAGTATCTTAAACCTACGTAAAAATACAGCTAATAGCCTAGTCCATAACACGTGGAAACCTTAAATTCCTGTAAAGTACAGGTAATAACCTAGTTTATCACACGTGGGAAACTTAAATCTATATCAAAATGACAGGCAAAAACCAAGCTCATAACACATGAAGTTTTAAATGTATATATATAAAACACATGGCCAACACTTGAGCTCATAACATGCATAGCTTTCTAAACCTTTAGAGGAAAAGTAATTAGTAACCAAGTTCATAATATTTGAAGCTTTAAACTTATATAAAAATGCAGTCAATTCATAATGTGAAACTTCAAAACGTTACGGGGAAGAAAGTTACAGCACATGAACGATACAAGCCATAAGAATGAATATTTCAGAAATCTGAATTATTAATAAAAGTATTAACCCTCATATTACCGACTCGCCTTTACCAGCAGAGTCCATTGACTTCCAAAAACTGGGTTAAACTACTCATTTTATATATAAAATGCATAATGAATTCTGGCAATAGTTAGCAGGGTTAACTGCCATACTGAAAGCACTTGAGTTTAGATTTCTTGCGTGACTCGTGTGTTGTTATGGGTATAATTAACAGTGTAAAAGATTAATTTCATTCCTATGGAATAGGGTAGGATATAGAAAACGCAGCCGAATTCATTGTTAAAAGTACAAAAAAAGGTTCACATATGAGACGATTATCAATTGTAACAATAGTCTATTGTAGTCAGTATATCATCATTATTACTCCCCCTACCCCCCACAAAATCACAACATTAGAGATGCGACAAATTAAATGAATAGGTAAACTTCCAGCGTACAATTATATCCTCTGAGCGGTATCACTTAAATAGTTATTCGACAGAGTTTGTGTTGTGTCCTCCAGGGCCAGTGCTGAGGTGGACAATGCACCTCAACTTTCACTCCTGCCCTAGTTATTCTCCCTGGCGATCTGAAAAATCACTGGAAGCGGACCTATTATTCTTATCATTAATTTGTTTATTGATTCGCATCAATCTTTAAAACAATAGACGAGTTTCACGCCTGCTTGACTTGAATTAGAGACAACGAATAGAGCTGATCATTCTTCTTTTCTCTCTTTCTCAACTGTTTGTTATTGGTAGAGTTGTATGGCTTATTATATTAATTTCACAGCATTCACTAGAAACACATACGTATCAGAATAAAAACTTGAACAGCTCAAACTATGGAATTCATAACTGATAGAGAGAAAAAATTGACACACTGCTTTTAAATGTATTTAAAATGTTTATCGCTTTGCGACACAAAAGTTCAACTAAAATATCTTAATAAAAACCAAAATTAATTTTCGGAAGTGGAAGAACACGACTTATTTTTAGAAAAAAAAAGCTGCCACTAGGAGATTATTTTCGGATAGTTGCATAAGACGTAGGTTTTAAACTAGGGTTACTGTGGTTTGAAATTATTTATTTTGAGTGAATGCTGTGCTATGTATTATGTAAAAAAAAATCTGACAGTTTTATTGTTACACAAAAGTTTCATTGACAATCGCCTACGCATTCTAGGTTCGGTTTGAATTTCGCGTAAAGCTACACGAGGTATATCTGCGCTAGCCGTCTCTAATTTAGCAATGTACAACTAGAGGGAAAGCAACCAGTCATCACCACCCACCGCCAACTCTTGGGATACTCTTTTACCAAGGAAGAGTGGAATTGACAGTCACATTATAACGCCCCCATGGTTGAAACGGGGAGCATGTTTGGGACGACGGGGATACGAACTCGCGACCCTCTGGTTACGACTCGCACGCCTTAATCCACCTGGCCAATTTAAAACTAATTAATAAAATTTAAAACAAGTTTGCTATTAAAATATGTGACATTATTCGCAGTTCTAAGAATATATTATTGTATGCCAAAGATATTATGACATTTGTTTAATTTGTAAATCATTGCTTTTAAAAATGCATAAACTGTTCAAACTTTAACTGATACACCCTTGTGCAAATTAGTTGAAACAAATGGTCATTTTACAATATTTTCAGCATGGCTGCTGGTGTAGGCTCGCTGGACCCGCTGATTTCCTTTAATAGTCATTTTTTTTTTTCACGCAGACGGCGTCATTACCTGTGTTTTGCAGTACGGTCGATCTATTTTGAGGATATATGACGAAATTTTGAGGAATATTACGTCATTCGAAATTGCGTTAGAAGGACAAGAAGACCAGTCAAAAAACAACTTCTTACCAACTCAATGAAGGAAAACGGTATCAATTGGGTCTGAAATACAAGAACTGGACGCAAAAACAATGGAGGAAGGTGTTATTCAGTGACGATATTCATTTCTTCGTACAGAGTCAAAGAAGTCTGCATGTTCGCAGATCTCCAGGTGAGAAACTTCGAGAATCTCACATCAATCAGTTCGTAAAACATCCCTTGAAGAAGATGTTTAGGGGCATTTTCAGCTACTATGGCGTCGGAGGCTTACATATCGTAGAAGGTATGATACGAGGACCACAGTACATCGAAGTTTTTCAGAGAAGAGTCGTTACTGAATTGAAAAGAGATTTCCAGATGGATCTGGCATTTTTCAGCAAAATCTGGCTCCGTGCCACACATCGAAACTTGTGTAGAATTTTATGATTACAACGCGAATAAAGGTACTGGACTGGCCTAGAAACTCTCCGGACTTAAATCCTATTGAAAATCTTTGGGTGATTTGTAAAGACAGACTTCGGGGAAAAGACTGTACTACGAAAGATAAGCTAATTGAGGCCATAATTGAGGTGTGGTACCGCGATCAAAAAATTAGTAAAGATTGCAGTCAACTCGTAGACTCGAGTCCAAATAGGACTAATGATCTTCTGAAAAATAAATGCGGTCATATAATGTATTAATATGTGAGTAATTTTTGGAGTATCAGAAATAAACGCAAAAAAAAGAAAAAATCGTAATTTTCCGTCATGTTTCAATTAATTTGCACGAGGGTGTATTCTTGTGTTAAACTTTCATGACGATTTGACTAGTTCTGTAATTAGTTTGCAGGTAAACAAAGAGATGGCAGGAGCTTTGATCCTACTTCTGGGTAACTTTATACATGGATTCATTTATATCTGTCAAACCTGCGTTAAAACTATCAAATTAAAAACTATCAATTATCACATTCTCTCTCTAACAGTACCAACTATGGAATTTTAAAAAGTGAGGAGGCGAATGAGTTGAAGACACAACAACTTGGGGATAAGGTGAGATCTTTATACGAAGGACAAGTGGAAGAAAGCGAATAGGTGATGAATTAATTAACAAGCTCTACCGAAGTTGCAGAACTTTTATATCAATATCATAACATGCTTGTTATATTGTACAAAATTTTATATCGTTTCAGGACACTTTGTCATTAAGGTAAGTGTGATACCACTTAAATCCACAAATTAGAAGGGGTGTCCACATACATTTGGCCATATAGTGTATATTGAAATTTTAAAATGTTCACCGATTTTAGGAATTTCGTATTAGTTTCATAAAGTAGTTGATTTATTTCAGCCACATCCATTACTAACAAATGCATAAAATCAAGCATACAGCCATGCGATCTCCAATCTTAAGTTAATGCTTAGTAATCGCCAGCCATCAGGTTATTTTGACCACGGGTTCTGGCCTGCATTACTTCTCTTATGTCACCCTTGTCCAGGTCTCCCTTCGCACGCGTCACTCTCATATCCCCCACCTCACTTCTTCACCTTAAATAAGTTAAAATAAAATAAAAGCAAACTCCCATGTAAAATTCAATAATCTTTCACGTGAAGGAACGAAGAGGAACCACAACGTTCCTGACCACCCCTGTTGGAGAAAGAATTCTTCAGACTTCTCTCTCTCTAAACTAAACCTCTGCCAAGTTCGTTTGCAGTTTTTTTTTTACAATCTCCATAGACAAACGTTAGCAGTAGAATGGGTCGTACTGAAGAACTCGGTGATTTTAAGGTGGCACTGTTATAGGATGCCACCTTTCCAACAAGTCGGCTCATCAAATTTCTGCCCTGCTAGAGTTGCCCAGGTCAACTATAAGTGCTGTTATTGTGAAGTGGAAACGTTTAGGAGCAGCAACAGCTCAGCCACAAAGTGGTAGGCCACACAAGTTCACAGAACGGGACCGCCGAGTGCTGAAGCGCGAAGCGCGTAAATTTCGTCTGTCCACAGTTGCAACACTCACTACCAAGTTCGAAATAGCCTCTGGAAGCAACGTCAGCACAAGAACTGGTCGTTGGGAGCTTCAGGAAATGGGTGTCCGTGGCCGAGCAGCAGCACACAAGCCTAAGATCACCATGCGCAATGCCAAGCATCGGCTGGAGTGGTGTAAAGCGCACCGCCATTGGACTCTGAAGCAGTGGAAACACTTTCTTTGGAGTGTTGAATCACGCTTCACTATCTGGCAGTCTGACGGACAAATCTGGTTTGGCAGAGACCAGGAGAACACTATCTTCGTGAATGCATAGTGCCAACTGTAAAGTTTTGTGGAGGAGAAATAATGGTCTGTGGATGTTTTTCATGGTTTGAGCTAGGTTCTTTAGTTTCAGTGAAGAAAAATCTTAATGCTAGAGCATATAATCCCATTCTAGAGAATTGTGTGCTTCCAACTTTGTGGCAGCAATGTGGGGAAGGCCCTTTTTTATTTCAGCATGACAATGTCCCCGTGCACTAAGCGAGGTCCATAAAGACATGGTTTGACTCGCCTGCACAGAGCTCTGACCTTAACCCAATCGAACACCTTTGGGATGAATTGGAACACCGACTGCAACCCAGGCCTTCTCGCTCGACCTCACTAATGCTCTTGTGGCTGAATAAGAGCGAATCCCCGTAGACATGTTCCAAAATCTCGTGAAAAGCATTCCCATAAGAGTGGTGGCTGTTATAGCAACAAAGGAGGATCAACTCCCATGGTTTTGGAATGAGACGCTTAACAAGCACATATGGGTGTGATGGTCGGGTGTCCATATACTTTTGACCATGAAGTGTATATCTGGGATATGTCTTTTTTAATCAGCCTCCAGATGTCGTCTTTATTTTACTGAAACACCTAAGCATATTTTAAATTTATATATATATAGCCATTTCTAAAGTAAAATATCCTAACACCTTTTTACATAGACTGTCGCCATTTGCTACATTGTACCGGAAATGAGACGCTTACAATAGTACATAGAAAAATAAATATTTCCTGGAAAACGGGATGAATTATCGTGTCACTAAATTCCTTTATATATATATACTCATTCGATTACATTACTATACCCAGTTTGCCCTGGAAGAGTAAAAGTCCGCTCGGGTTATAGGGTTTTTGTTCATTTCTATCAGTGATATAGCTTATATAATCCAAGTACAAAAAAAAAAAATATATTAATAAGTTCATTTGTATGTAGTTAAACACAAAGATACACAATGTGCTATCTGTGCTCTGCCCGGTGTCAAAACCCGAATTCTAACATTATAAATCCAAAGAATTACCGTTGTGCCACTAGAAGCGATATTAATAAGATATAAAACACTTCTGTTTAATATTGTAGGTTCCCTCTTTACCAGCTGTGACGGCTCACAGTTCCAGTTTCATTTTTGCGTTGGATTCAGGTGTTCATGAATAAATCTGGGTAATAAATTGTGATTGGCTTTAAGCAGTAGGACTAGTCAGTGATTGGATAAATTTTTGCTGAGGGAATTTTCCTAGTTTAACATTGTCTAGTGATTAAAGACATTGTTTCTAGGAGAGGTAGCTTGAACTAAACCTTCTAGTGAAGATTTTAGGGGAGTCGGAAAACTTTCAGAGATGACCTACGTCACTTTCGCTCCCCTTGGCGTCAGCAATGTTCTGGGAAAAAAATCATATGTAGTAAAATGGATTATATGTTGCTTGTTAGTTATTAAAATTAATAATATTCAAAACAACAGTCATTGTTTATATAAACAATCTTTCCATTTTGAATTCAAACATGTGACAGTGTGAATACGTGTCTCGTGATGGTGGTGATATTTCTACACAGTCCACAGTTTTTGATTGGGGTAAGATCTGTTGAAGAGTACTTATAAAATATATTTAATTTATTTCATGAGGCGCATGCCCCAAAGGCTAGTGAGCTCGACTCCTAGTATCAACTTGGTCGCACGTTCAACTCTCATCACCGAATGTACTCGTTCTTTCAGCTGTGGGGGAGTTATAAATTTACGGTCAATCTCACAATTCGATTAAAGCAGCCAAGAGGTGGCGGTACGTGGCGTTGATTAGCTAGCGTCTTTTAAATTTCTCCTTCACAATTTAGGGAGGGCCCTCGAGTAGCTTGGCATGAATTTCAACAAATAAACAAACCGGTTGGTGAATAGAAATTGTTCCCAAGAGTAGTAAAGATTTGAAGCACCATCTAGTTGGGCAATAAAAGAAAGAGAAAAACATTATTATAGTGCAAGATCACATCTCTAGCTAATGAATATAACAGGAAAGAAGGATAAACGATGAGGTTGGAAATACACAGACTTTCGAATAAGCTCGCAATAAAATATGGCATTTGTGTCAGCGATGGTGCTTCCACGTAGTGAGAAGAATAGAAATAAAAAGCTGCTACTCACATTGAAAAATAATAATGTTGTCAGTAACAGCAATTTAACCATTTAAATAAACACATGTCTATTTCCTTTAAAGTTTCTGTTACATTTGGTATTGGACAGCTCTGGACAAAATAAATCAAATTTTATTATTTGCAAAACTAAAGAGTATTTGTCTTTTAGTATGTGTTATATTGCTGAATCTGTAAGTTTATTTGTATATTGTTAAGCACCAAACTACACAATAAACTGCATGTGATGTATCTATCACGGGTATCAAAACCGGATTTTTAACGTTATAAATTTTCAGATTTAACTCTCGGCAACTAGTGGGCGAAGCGGTAATAATAAGATATTTATGTACGTTTTAATTATGTTAATCGTAAGTTTCGACCTGATAACTATCCTACATCTTTATGTATTTAATTATTAGAAATAAGCTTCAATTATTTTAAAAAAGAAAATAACTGACCCAGACCACTCACTACTAGCATTTTTTAAAGAAAATTTATTTAGATTTGGGATTAATTAATTCACAACTATTCGGAATTTCTCTATCTCTTAAAATATTATACTTATCAGAACTCTTGTGTTCACAGCTTTATTTGTGCACGTACTATTTTGCCACATTTTGCGGTTAGAAATTAGTAATTAAATTGGCTTCATGAAAATAAGGTGTGTAACAGATTTACTATTATATATTTATTTTAATATCGACGTTTGTGTAAGTTATATTTATATCTAAAAATGCATCTAACTTATACTGTTAAATATGTACTGTGAAATTATCGCTTATTCTATAAATTTGTAGAAGATTCTCAGGCGTAAGAATCAATGATATATATTTTACGATGTTGGGCCAAATGAAGTATCCAGAACCTCGCCTTAACGTTTATAAACCAACGCGCCAAGAAACAGTATATGTTGTCGGTTTGCTACAGTTGGTATATTATAAACCTTGGAAGCTATAACTGTGATTAACACTTATTAATTGGGAAACTACTGATATTTGACCAGGAATATTTATATATTTCAGATGTTATAAAAACATTCAGCTTCAGTGAATTCACATCGGACATCAATATTTTTACGAAACATTACATAACTTCTGCGGTAAGAAATTAATTTGTAAACGGTGAGACCAGCGAGGAATACAGAGCTAAGACCTGTTAAGTGAATAGTACCTACATTAACTCGGAATTAATTCACTCATCGTTAACTCTCGATACAATATCAAGAAAGTTCCAGACTGAAGAGGTGATATTTTTTGTACTTTTGTAAACCCTTTTTAAGCAAATCATTATTTGATTTATTTTCACACCCAGCACAAATATTAATTCCAACAGCAAAAAATCAGAAGCGATCCGACAAGCGCGACATAAATAGAACTTCATTTCGCTTATTTTCGTTCTGTTATCAAACAACTTTTATCATAGTATTTGGTGGGACCTTTTTCCCCGCCTATTATCATGGCTCATCAGGCCTAGTAAGTTGCGATAGACACACTAGAGCTATAGACGCCATCTATATCCATGAACTACATTCCAGGGGTCCCCAAAGTGATAGATATCGACCCCCAGGGATCGATGAGACATTTCCGGGGGTCGACTGGGGCTCGGGTAGAAACTGTTAATACAAAAGTATCATTGTACGACTTATTAAATATTGTTGGTCAAATCGACATAATATATAGAGTCGTATAATCAAGGAACTAAAAATACCAGCTGTAAATTAATTGTACAAAAATGCATGAGGCCCGGCATGGCCAAGCGTGTTAAGGCGTTCGACTCGTAATCCGAGGGTCGCGGGTTTGAATCCCCTCCGCACCAAACATGCTCACCCTTTCAGCCATGGGGGCGTTATAATGTGACGGTCAATCCCACTATTTGTTGGTAAAAGAGTAGCCCAAAAGTTGGCGGTGGGTGGTGATGACTAGCTACCTTCCCTCTAGTCTTGCACTGCTAAATTAGCGACGGCTAGCACAGATAGCCCTCGAGTAGCTTTGCGCGATATTCAAAACAAACAGAACAAAAATGCATAAATAATTTATGAGTCTGGACAAGAGTCGTTTGCTCTCCGCCTATCCAACTGACGGTTGTAACTGAGCCAATCAGAAATCATTGTGAGCGTGACGTATTCTTCAATATGTCTTCGATTCATTCAGTCTTACATTCCTGATGATTACCAATGACAGTGTTTATTGGTTATTTTTATTATTTATTGGTGTTTAGTGGAGGTGTGAGTTTGTTTGGTTTAAAAAGGACATTAGGCATCGTAATTAATAAAACAGTATTTAAAAGGTAAAAGAAAATCAAAGTACTGTACTTAAAATAAGTAAATGAAAATTTTGTGTTTTAGATCTACGAAAAGTGTGTAACGTTGTACCACGTGGTCAGATAATTCGATAAAATAAAAATTAAATACGATCTCTATTACGTTATATATTTCTATGCACTTTTGCTTGTGCTTTAAATTTAAAATGTTAAAACATTGATCTGTGCTTCTTGTAACATGTTGATAAAGTTCATTAACCGTAATGGTAGCCGCAGATCCTAAAAATAAGTGCTGACAATATTCACTAGATTACTTGAAACTTGGAGTTATACCTTCGCTTACAAATGAAGCGAAGCGTATGTGCTTCCTATGCAAAAAGGTTTTTAGTAATGATGCTACAAAACCTGCAAAGATGAAAGACCACTTTCTAATAATTCATCCTGATAAGAAAGATAAATATCTTGATTTTTTAGAACGTTGAAAGAAAAATATAAAAATCTACCAAATATAATGCCATTTATGAAAGCACTTGAATCATATAATATTTTTCTCAATATAATAAAGAAAGGAAACCGTATACTATTGCAGAGGAGATCATAATACCATCAATTAAAGAAGTGATTGAAACTGTTATGAAAAAAAAGACTCTATAAAATGTTATAAAATGCTTGCCTTTGAATGCAAATACAATTCAAAGACGTGTTGATGAGATGGCTGAAGATGTGGAAAAAACTTTGGCATCTGAGCTTCTGCACTGTAAGTTTTCCATCCAACTTAATTAACCAACTTTTGGTAGTTCAAACATTCTCATGGTTTATGTGAGCTACTTTAGTCAAATTTAAAACAAACTGTTGACAAGTTTTTGTTCTCAAGGTATCTTAAAGGTGATGCAAAAGGGGTGACGATTTTTTAATGCTTGGAGGAGTATTTAAAAAGCACATTATTCCATTCAGCAATATAACTGCTGTTGCCACAGATGGCGCACCTTCAATGGTTGGTTGTTACAGAGGATTTGCTACCTTTCTTAAGGAAAAGGTTCCCGATGTGCGTGCTATTCACTGTGTATTACACAGACATCACCTGGTGACAAAACTCTCAGTGATAAATCAACTTTTCTATTTGGCAGACCTATATTCAAAATTTAATGATTTAGACGCGTCTGCAAAGTAAAGATGTAACAATTATTCAAACCCAAACAATTCTCTTAGGCTTCCAAGTCAAAGTAGGTCTTTTTAAATCTTCATAGCTACGAAGTGATTTTCAGTACTTTTCAAACTTAGGCAACTGGAAGATGAAGACTAAATTATTTCTGATGATGACTTGGATATATACATAAAGCACCTCGAAAAATTGAGTGAAGACTTTAAAGTGCGCTTTGAGGACTTGGAGAAAATGCACGTACCTGACGGGATTGTTAAAACATTTGATTCGAAAATAGCAAAGGTAATTTTGAATCTAATTTACAAGATGAACTCATTGAATTTTCCGTGCAAGTCGAAGTTAAATCACTGTGCAAAAATACGACCCTCAGCAACTTCTGGAGTAATGTAAATATTGTTAATAAGTATCCAAAACTTTTCACAGCGGTGAACCCTTTATTACTTGCATTCCCATGTTCCTATGTGTGTTTAGCCATGTAAATTCAGTCCTAACAAAGCAGAGGAACAAACTGAAGATACAAGAGCGTTGTGATGAGTTAAGACTAAAACTCACCAATTTACAACCAAATATTAGTGATCTTCTCAAACATCCTCAACCACATCCCTCCCATTAAAGATGTCAGACGATCAATAAAAAGGTAAAGTTGGCTTATCACAATATATTATTAATATTTATATGTTATTTATTGAGTTATTCTTTCTTTAACTATGACTTATAGATTTTTATTACTTAAAAGAATGGAGGGGTCGATAAAAGGGCAAGGATTCCATGAAGGGGTCGACAGTAAAAATAGTTTGGGGACCCCTGAACTACATGAACAACAGTTTTGAAAGTGTTAACTAGATTCACTAAATGAAGTGTAATAACTATTGACTTTATGTAAGCCATTTACAATTCAGAATTACTTTAATTACTAATAACATGATATTATACATTTATGTTCTCGTGGTGGCGCTTCTATTTTACTGTTTTCTGTGTGTGTCCACCGAGGAGGGGAAAAACCCTTGATTTAATCGTTGTAAATCTGTATACTTACCTCTGTTCTACCGAGGGACTTGACTGAGAATTTGTTGGAGAGAATTGTTTGCGAGAGATTATCTTGCTTGCAGACGTTTTATTTCTAATAGGCCTAGTAGTATTGATCTATATTACTTTAATCTCTTTATTGAAATGAGAGGTTTACGACACCACACATAAATATATATATATATATAATTAAACTATATTAGTGTTTATGTCACTTTAAAACTCTTTATTATTATCAGTAATCTGAAATAAATAAAACTACATATATATAAATACTGGTTTAGTATCTTCCACGATAGTTTTCTGTTTATAAAGTAAGACA
Source organism: Tachypleus tridentatus (assembly GCF_004210375.1). NCBI lineage: Eukaryota > Metazoa > Arthropoda > Merostomata > Xiphosura > Limulidae > Tachypleus > Tachypleus tridentatus. The sequence goes on along the minus strand of NC_134837.1, from coordinate 51,808,818 downwards.
CTTTCTGATAATACTTACTTAATAATGAAAATATCCTACGCTTTCTGACCCACACCTAGCAACTCGTCAACATTGAACCAACAAACTCACGATACACATCCGTAATATATATATATATATACTTACGAATGGCATTATTATACTTTATTGTGTATTCTCAGGAGAAAAGTAGAATGGGGATAACAGAGTAGCTTATCAGAAATAAATTATTAACAATAAAAGTATTATAAACGTTTTTATTTTATTAATCACTTTCTTGAGTTATCCTACATGGCTAGGTGGTTGAGGTGCTCGACTCTTAATCTGAGGGTCGCGGGTTCGAAACTCCGTTATACCAAACATGCTTTCACTTTCAGCTGTGGGGGCATTACAATGTAACGGTCAATACAACTATTTGTTGGTAAAAAAAGTAGCCTAAGAATTGGCGGTGGTACGGTGATGACAAGTTGCCTTCTCTCTAGTCTGAAACTGTGAAATTAGGGGCGGATAGCCCTCCTGGACAAAATCTGTTTGACTCTTTATATATACATATTTGTATTTCGTACCTATGACAAAACTATGTCCTGCCGTCTCTAATCAAGAATTTTATACTGGACTGCAGGAGGAAAGCAGCCAGTCATTATTATCCTACCACCCAACATCCAAGCTAAAGATTGGCTGTTACTTATATAACGCTCCCATAGCATGAAGTGTGGGGAACATTTTGTCGTATCATATTTATCCGAACACTACTAGTTATCTCAAAGAACAAGGCCTCTGTATCATGGGTTCCTAGTTAGGTAAAATGTAAGTTTCCAGGTTTACAAAGCTTAAATCCGGTGTTCGATTCTTTGCGGTGGTCAAAGCGCAGATGACTCATTGTGTAGCTTTGGGTTCAACAACAAATAAACAAACAAAATATAACCAAAACACCAAAAAAATGTTCGTAAGTATATAAAATTATTTTATTTATATAATACTGCCATGCTACATTTAGTGTGTTTTCAACACATTTTTCGAGTTTAATTTACCTTTTCCAGACACATAGAAACTGATATTTAGAAGAATGTAGAATATAACATTTTAAATACCTTAAACTTGGCTTACGGTAAGCCAAGGCTGTACGACTAGAACATAAAAGTAGTTAAAAATAAGCCTTAAAATAGGCAAAGTAATGGAAGTTAAAATTTAAAAAATAATTAAAATCAACGCTTTATACGTGCACAATTTTAAAAACTTTATTGAAGTCATAAATTAATACCCATTATTAATCAGAAGTGTTCCTAAGTGTTTAAAAGAAGACTCGCGGCCCAAGTTCATAGGCGTTGAAATATACTCAGGTTTCATAAGTATAGATCATGGTTTTTACTATGAATGTTCGTAGCACGAGCCCCGTGTTTCAGTGTCCAGCAACGCCTTTGTTATTAATAGTACCCATTTTAGTTTATTACGTATTTTTAGAAGATGATATTAGAGGAGCTTCTTAGATGCAGAAAGTTTAAAAGACATTTTTCATAATCCATTTGTTATTGCTATACTGATACAATGTTTAGATTAGATCATAAACTATTATTTGAGGCGTTGAACATTGAACTAAACACTACTTCGTCCACATCAGAAAGTTATAAATATAGCATAATTTCTGTCACATCTTGTGTTATCACTAGCTTAACCAACATCAGTACCCCAAATCTTAATTATACATCCATCTTTCACTTATTAGAAGAGGTAATAACTGTGTTTACAATGACAAAATGAAATAAATATGGTCTCTATTATAAGAGCATCATAATGCTTGATCGAATGTTGGAATGAAAAACTGGTCATGAAATTTAGCAAAAGAAACTTTCTGATATGTTTCAAATACATTTTAAAGTAGAGAGTTTCCGTATTCAAGAGCAGAGCTTCCAGGGCACAAACAGTGCAGGAACAGAACGTAAGGAAAGTAAGAATCAAACAGGCAAATTAAAACAAGTATATATACAGTCCAGGAACAGTACATATGGGAAACAATGTACAAACAGTCAAATTAAAACAAGTATATATACAGTCCAGGAACAGTACATAAGGGAAACAATGTGCAAACAGTCAAATTAAAACGAGTAAATATAGTCCAGGAACAGTACATAAGGGAAACAATGTACAAACAGTCAAATTAAAACAAGTATATATGTAGTCTAGGAACAGTACATAAAGAAAACAATGTACAAACAGTCAAATTAAAGCAAGTATATATGTAGTCTAGGAACAGTACATAAAGAAAACAATGTACAAACAGTCAAATTAAAACAAGTATATATACAGTCCAGGAACAGTACATAAGGGAAACAATGTGCAAACAGTCAAATTAAAACGAGTAAATATAGTCCAGGAACAGTACATAAGGGAAACAATGTACAAACAGTCAAATTAAAACGAGTATATATACAATCCAGGAACAGTACATAAGGTAAACAATGTACAAACAGTCAAATTAAAACAAGTATATATGTAATCTAGGAACAGTACATAAAGAAAACAATGTACAAACAGTCAAATTAAAACAAGTATATATGTAGTCTAGGAACAGTACATAAGGGAAACAATGTACAAACAGTCAAATTAAAACAAGTATATATGTAGTCTAGGAACAGTACATAAAGAAAACAATGTACAAACAGTCAAATTAAAACAAGTATATATACAGTCCAGGAACAGTACATAAGGGAAACAATGTGCAAACAGTCAAATTAAAACGAGTAAATATACAGTCCAGGAACAGTACATAAGGGAAACAATGTACAAACAGTCAAATTAAAACAAGTATATATACAGTCCAGGAACAGTACATAAGGGAAACAATGTGCAAACAGTCAAATTAAAACGAGTAAATATAGTCCAGGAACAGTACATAAGGGAAACAATGTACAAACAGTCAAATTAAAACGAGTATATATACAATCCAGGAACAGTACATAAGGTAAACAATGTACAAACAGTCAAATTAAAACAAGTATATATGTAGTCTAGGAACAGTACATAAAGAAAACAATGTACAAACAGTCAAATTAAAACAAGTATATATGTAGTCTAGGAACAGTACATAAGGGAAACAATGTACAAACAGTCAAATTAAAACAAGTATATATGTAGTCTAGGAACAGTACATAAAGAAAACAATGTACAAACAGTCAAATTAAAACAAGTATATATACAGTCCAGGAACAGTACATAAGGGAAACAATGTGCAAACAGTCAAATTAAAACGAGTAAATATACAGTCCAGGAACAGTACATAAGGGAAACAATGTACAAACAGTCAAATTAAAACGAGTATATATACAATCCAGGAACAGTACATAAGGTAAACAATGTACAAACAGTCAAATTAAAACGAGTATATATACAATCCAGGAACAGTACATAAGGTAAACAATGTACAAACAGTCAAATTAAAACGAGTATACATACAGGCCAGGAACAGTACATAAGAGAAACAATGTACAAACAGTCAAATTTAAACAAGTATATATGTAGTCCAGGAACAGTACATAAGGGAAACAATGTTGAAATTAAAAAAATTAAAACAAGTATATATATATATTAAGAGAGAGAGAGAGAAAGAGAAAGAGAAAGAATTAAAATACATAAGGGAAACAAACTTCAACCAGTCAAATTAAAACAACAACAAATAATAAATATGAATATCTTCAGAACTAGATAAAGCGATCAAACACAAACCCGAAATCAGTTCAACTTAAGTCCCACATCCTTAACGTTTTTTATTATTAGTAGTAATTGAATCTTTAAAACTCTGTAGACTTAAAACCTATGATGATAACCTGCTTATCACTGTCGCAGAATTGTAATTTAAGATAAATCAATTCAATACCGGCAGACTTGGTTGTATCCAACGAAAGATTAAGGATCTGGACTAAATCTGGGAACATAGCACGTCACGGGGTCCGTAAGCAAACAAGTAGGTTGGGACTTGTTTACTGCTCTTTACTGACATATAACTTTTTACCTATTAGTTAATTTAAAAGTATGGACGTGATTCAACACACAGGTATTACACTAAACACATGTGTTTTATGTACTGGCCACATGATCAGCAAAGGGAGGCCCAGGAGATGGATTTAAAAAAATATTATCTTAATCCCTAGCTCCTTGTATCTTGACCTCCTTCTCAAATGTGGTTAAGCAATATACGCTTGGAGTATTCTCTAAATCACGTCTACAGCTATGCATATGTGCAGACAAGGTCATTTTCATCCTAAAAACGCGTAAGGAGAGGGTTGGGGTTCACTGGAATAAGATTAAAAACAAACAAACAAACAAACGATATCTTAATCTCTGGTCACCTTCAATACTGAACCTTGTAGCATTGTCATGACCTTTAGTGTGGCACGTACGTCACTGCCAAGGAAAACATAAAATTAAAACAAGTTTTATGAGTTGGGAATGTAAAGTAAAGAAAATCCAGTCCTTGAAATCGCCATTATTAACGGTTTTGCTCCAGAAGATCCATTATACCAAAGACAGCATGTAAGTCTTGCCCGAAGGACTAAGGCATACCTCATTCCACCCTTCTCCACATTCCAACAAGAGTACTTCAATCAAATGCAAATTCTGAGGAATGCGTCGTTCCAAGAATGAGTGAGTGAAATGAAATATCATACAAGGTACTTCCAACACAAAGTAATTGTTATTATACCCGTTAGATATCCGACCACATGTCATGTCTGAGTAATGTCACTTTAGAAAAACACATATTAACACTTGAGCATTCAGCTCCACAGGTACATTAAGATTGTAGAAAATGCATCAAAGGTCATGTTGTTAATAGTCTGTGATACACCGGCCGGATGGAAACAGGAAAAGCCTCTTGACCTCGACTGTTATCGGGGCAGTCCTGGTGCATCAGCGCTACGTCATATGATGGTGGACTTTGGTCACCAAACCGAAATGGTATTTCTTTCTCAATAACAGCATCGTAAGTTGGAGGTGGAGACGGTGTTGTATTTCCGTTTGCCTCGAAACTTATGGTTGTAAACTATAAAATAAAAACTTACAATAAATATTAACTCCACGTTTGTTTGTTTTTTCAGTATAATTAGGTCAGTATTCAAAAGATTAAACATGGGAAAGTATATATGTATATACATCATTATATAGATTTCTTATCCTTAACACGAAGTTAAAAAAATAAAATTATTTTCGAAATGAAGACACTGTGATAAATTATGTAGAATATATTTTTATGGTTCTTTATCCTGAGACGTTATAGAAATAATTTTTCAGTGAAAAGGAAACAAAGTATTTTCTGTGTACATACAAGTTATTTGTCCAAATCATAAAGAAAAAATTAGGTTTTTTTTTTTTTTTATAGGATGTGTTTTTTACTTATCAAGTTCAGTTTTCATACAAGTGTCCCCACATACGTGATTATTTCCTCTGTCGTTTGTTATATTTGACGTTTCACCGTTTAAGTTCTGCAAATCACCATCATCTTGAAGCTTTTTTTGACAGCAGTAACAGATGAGACACAAGAGTAACAATATGACTCCAAAAACGCCTCTGTAGAATAGAAACAGTTGGTGATCAAAGCACAACATTTACATTAAACTACAAATCACATCCGGTAACTCAAAGAGGCGTGGGTGCTTTTACTTATACAGTGTATACATTCAAGTATATTTATTTTCTAATCTGATATATTTAACACTAAAATCACGTGCATAAAAGAAGTTTCAAAGAAGTAGCGAGTACTGATGTATGAGGTTTTAAAGAGAAAAGTCTCATAAATTTATAGTTTGAAATACGAAAATTCCATACTATGTTTAACTAGTACTATAGTCTCCAGTTATTTCAACTCTTAAGTCATGATAAAACATATTTCATACTACTGAACCTTGTGTACAACCAAGTTTTTCATCATGACGAAACATGTTTCATACCAACAGCACATACACACTCACCACTAAACGTGTAAACAGTTCGGAATTTCCATGACGAAACATGTTTCATGCCACTGGTACGTGTACACAACCTGGGTGCTAAATCTAACTAAAAACCTGAATAGCTTTCAATTTGTTTTTGGTGAAAGAATAGAAAGGCGTACATCGAGGGAAATTATGAGAAATATACGAGACATACTTTTATGAAAAAATTTCAAATACAAACAACCTACTATTTTTAAAATGCTCAAAATGAGAAAGAATGTGTGATTTTTGTACAAGAAGTGAAATTAGCTGCTAGATCGTAACTGACTGTGTGAACATTTTGATTTTTAATAAACCAACTTGATTTTTGACGGGATAGTTGATACCAAATTAGTGTATTGTTTTTGGTCTTTAATATTTGTGAGGGCTAGGGTTTCAGTATTTCGATTTCAGTTTATCAGAATAATTAAAGATAAAGAACCTGTATACAAAACTTTATAAATGGTGGTTTATAATTTGGTTATCAAAATAATTACTTACAGATAAATAATGATCGACCCTTCATCAATATTTGTGTCAACCAAGGTGGAATGATCCATTTCACCACAAAATTGAAACCAAGACTATGTAAGACCTGAAATATAAAATGTTTGCTTTCAAGTATTTAAATTAAAGTAAAATATGAAATTGTTTCTGTTAAGCAGAAAGTGATTAAAATAAACCAATAATATTTCCTAAACTAAAGTTGCTAAGATAAATATTGAAATTTATTTTTAAATTTATGATAGGCCTAAATACTAATTAAATCATGTATTAGGCCTAAACACGTGTAATAAATTTTTAATGTGCTGCTTGTAAAAATTGTATTTTGGGGAGTTGTCTTTAAATAAAAAATTCAGATTGATGTTATACTTTTTGAAACAGCACCAAACATAATTAAGCTACGTAATTTTCCTTACACAAATAACGTCTCACTTAAGAAACAAGAGCTACAATGAAATTACGTGAGTTCACTATCTTAAGTTCATATTAAAGTGGACTAAATTTATGGTTAAAGATTTTCAAAATTATAAACAATACTCTGCTCAATAAGCAAAAAACCAAATGAGTTCATTTAAAAGCTTGAAATATCACAAATTCACAGTATACAACCGCGATAAAGGCTTTGTATTATCCTAGAATTATTTAAATCAGCTTCACGAAATCAAATTAAACCTAGTGAGTAATAAAAACAAAAATAATCTGTGCTCTCCTTACCATGGTTACCAGAATGTGTGTTTGGTTTGTTTAGAATTTCGCGCAAAGCTACACGACGGCTATCTGCGCTAGCCGTCCCTAATTAAGCAGTAAAGATCAGAGGGAAGGCAGCTAGTCGTCACCACCCACCACCAACTATAGGGCTACTCTTTTACCAACGAATGGTGGTATTAACCGTAACATTATAACGCCCTCACGGCAGAAAGCGCAAACATGTTTGGTACGATGTGGATTCAAACCCACAATCCTCAGATTACGAGTCGAACGCCTTAGCCCACCCGGCCATGCCGGGCCTCCTTACATGGGATCGAAACTCGGTTTCTAGTTTTATAGCCCTACAGACTTAGCACTGTGCTACTGGTGGACCAATAGAATACACTTCAAGTACTCGGTACAACTATTATATAATATAATTTCGTAGTTTCTTCAATATTTATGTGTGATGCGTTACCATATTTAATACTAATAGGTAAAAACTCAACATTTTGTTTTTCAACTGTACAACGTATATTGGCATGTTGTATCGTTGTACAATAAACACTGTTTGATTATTGTTATAGCAGTAGTAGAAGTCTTGCCTGCTGAAATTCAGTAGTTTATTTCTTTTGTAAAAAATGAATAAATAAAAGCTTTTGTAAAAAATGAATAAATAAAAGCTTAAGGTAACACGTATAACTCGTTGAAATTGAAAGGCGACATAATATTCTTTAATCTACAACGTCTTGTTTAACTCAGTGCAAGTAGGATGGTTAAAATATACTCTTTCTTAATTTTCAGGTCTAAGTTGAGTTTGAAAGTTTTGTTTGTTTCGTAGATATAGTTAATGAATATAATTAAATGAATAAATTAAAATAAAATTTTAACTTGGAGCTTTACTTCTGCCTAATATTGTGCCTCTTCAGTTTTTTAGGCCAAGATTTAAAGAGTTTCTGATTTAAAACAGTTACTATAGTAATTTCAAAAAACATCATACCTCGATGTTTCCAGCTTGTGGGATAGTTATTCCATATAAACACATACATATCTATTACAACGTCCAAGAAACATTTTAATGTCTACGTAGCTCATCATCAGATATTAAAAATTACGGAAATTCAGCACAATAAAAAAAACAACGAAAGATTAAAAGAATGTTCTAATTGAATGAAACAAGAATAATCATAACATTAACCAGCAATATTAGTTACTAATTAGAAACTGTATAAATGAAGGAGGGGAAAGGACAAGAAAATCATTTAATGTTTTAAAGATAAATATTCTATTTATAGAAAGAGTTACTAAGTTACAAAAAGGTATAAAAACGCGCTGAAATAGAATACACATTTGGTTAGTTATTAATATATATTAGATAAAGGAGCTGATAGATGAGTAAAGTATAAATAAATAAAAACATTGTAAAGTTCACAATAATTAAACTTTTTTAATAAGGGAAAATATGAAACAAAAATTGTTTAAAAGTGAAAAACACGCAGAAAGTATTATTAAATAAAAGTAATCAGGCTTATATATGAATATAGAATAGGCTATAAATTAATAATTAATAATATTTAAGATAGGTGTTAAAAACAACAAAAAATAAGTAAATTAAAAATATCAAGAAAATATAACATTTTTTTTTTACGTTTTAACACTACTTTAATGTGTATGAAACATGTAAGTGCACGCTGGTTGCTACGGAATAACGAAATAGAGGCTGATTAGTGATAATTATAAAACTGAAAGTTTCTGATAATTTGAATCAAAGAAAACAAACTTAAGACAGAAAGCATAAAGGTCCGTTTATAGCTTTCGAATGTCTATAAAAAAGAATAAAAAAAGGTTTATGATACCTTGAGGTTAATTATCCGAAAACCATGACAAAAAAAGAAAAATGGGAGGGGGTTCGTATAACAAATCCCTTGTTTATATACAAATATCCTAGTCGCACCAAACATGCTCGCTCTTTCAGTCGTGGGGGTGTTATAATGTGACGATCAATCCCACTATTCCTTGGTAAAAGAGTAGACCAAGAGTTGGCGGTGGATGGTGATGACTAGGTGCCTTCCTTCTAGTCTTACACTGCTAAATTAGGAACGGCTAGCGCAGATAGCCCTCATTTAGCTTTGCGAGAAATTCACAAACAAATAAATATATACAAATAGCGACATAAATAGTGATTTATAGATCGGTGTTAAGGGCTATAATTTCTATAATGACATTGTATGCTGTAGTTTTATTGGTCGATACTATTCTGTACACATGTAAACATTTTTACTAATACGATCTACTAAAATGTACCATAAGATCTAATTGCGTAATAAATATTTTTCGGAAGTAGATGGGGTGTGAATGTGTCATAATTATATGTTATAATCTTAATTTAGTTAGTGAGAAAAACCAGCGATTGAATGATACATTAGTGACGTTCAAAAACGGTTCATAAAGAGCTAGAGAACTGCCAGGAATGTTATTATGTTTCAGGCAGACTTTCTTCTTTATCAGAAAGAGTAAGAATATATTGTGTCATTCTTCAATGTCTTACTTATTTTTTTTAAATTTCGCGCAATGCTTCACGTGGGCTATCTGTGATAGCCGTCCCAAATTTAGCAGTATAAGACTAAATGGAAGGCAGTTAGTCATAACCGCCCACTGCCAACTCTTGTGCTACTCTTTTACCAACGAATAGTGTGATTGACCGTAACATTATAAAGCCCCTACAGCTGAAAGAGCAAGAATATTTGGTGTGACGGGGATTCGAACCCACGCCCCTCGGATTACGAGTCGACTACCAGAGCTGCGTGAGGATGATTAGGAATAGATATTTAGAACCACTGATCTCTAATCTAGCATCGGATTTTATGTTCCTGACTCTCTCGTGGGTTCCAGGGGAACTATTTTTGAAACTCTTGATATCCCATTCACAAGATAATGTGACCAAATTTGACACATGTACTAAGCTCCAACATGTGATCGCCGTGACTTTTTTTTTTTTTTTGAGGGAAGGAACAAACCTGCCTTTGGGATAACTATAGCCCAACCGCAACTAAAACGTGTTTGGAAAGTTAAACATGTATGATAGAGGTATATGCATAAGACCTAAAACTGGCATCGAATTTTGTCTTCAGAATCCTATAATTCTATATATCTATTCTAAAGATATAACTCTAGTATTAATTACTCAGTTAATTCACACTCTTCAAGAAACACTTGACCCTACAAAACAATCCGTTTTTCGAATTTCCGCTTAGAGAACTAAATTCTGAGAAATCTGTGCTTTGTCATTGTTAACTTCGTGTGGAAGCACCCATCTTTCCGGCACCTATCTTAGCCAAAACATACACTACTGTAAAAAAGGAGACTCCAAATACATTATATCGTCTTTATGTAGATGCACTCTGCCAATCTTTACCAAACGTGATCAAGATTGTTGTTACAAGAGAAGCTTGAGTCATCTCTGTTGTTTCCCGCCAGGTGACACAAATATAAATGTGGCTGTTTTTCTTAACGCAAACAATTCTGAAGCATCTAATTTATAGTCCCCAGCAGGTATATCGTTAAGTCTACGTATTTACAATGCGAAAATCAGGGGTTCGGTTCCTCTCGACTCAGCAGAAAACCACTGACCATAATTTATATATTTTTCTCCCAGTGACTTGTTTTTGTTGTTATTTAGCACAAAGCTACACAAAGGACTATCCGTGCTTTGCCCACCTGTGGTATAGAAACTCAGATTTTAGCGGTCTATTTTTGTTTGAATCTCGCGCAAAGCTACAAGAGAGCTATCTGCAGTAGCCGTCCCTAATTTAGCAATGTAAGACTACAGGGAAGGCAACTAGTCATCATCACTCACCATCAACTTTTGGGCTACTGTTTTACTAACGAATAATGAGATTGACCGACACATAATAACATAATTGTTATTATGTTATCTTATGTTTGGTAAACATGGTTATAAATATATACATATATCAAACACAAGGAGCCTGTGTTTACTGAACATATATATATATAACACAGAGATCTTATATTCACTGAACACATATGCATCTTGAACACCGAGTTTGTTATCTACGACTACAATTCAAAGTTTTATCTGAAGTTTAAGAACAATGTATTGAAGGAGATATACAGACAGACGATGGACTCGTGTTTTAATGTAGCCACATAGACGAGAGTTAACTAAGTGTAAGAGAATCTTGTAGATTTTAGTGTTTATATTTATAATAATAATAAAAGGTGCAAGTTATTGCTTACTGCTTTTGAATAAAACGTATACACTGAAGTATAGAAAATAACAGATAAATACAGTTTGAGTGAAGACTATATATTTATTGAACTTCCAAACCAACATGCTTGTTCAATTCTTCAAGCTGTACTAATATACTTCATTATGTGTAACAATAAACTATTTCAGAAGGTTGTTTGCCCGAAATGTCAGCTTTAGTCTCTATGAAGGTGTTTATTAGTAATATGTATATGTATGTATGACTATATGTAAAGGTAATAGTTTTTCAGGGAGTTTTGGTTATTACGAATTCGTCAGTAGCACTAGAAGCTACACCATAGAGCTTAAACTGAATTTCACCTTGTTAGTTTCACAATCTACTAAACTTCCACTGATTGAATTAATTTATACACCGAATACAGTCTTATAAACCAACTTGTACAATCAACAGCGTATAATACATTAACCTATACAACAAACACGGTCTCATAAACCAACTTGTACAATCAACAGCGTATAATACATTAACCTATACAACAAACACGGTCTCATAAACCAACACGTACATCTAACGTGGTCTTATAAACTAATTTACAAAACAAACGCAGTCTTAAAAAACGACTTATTCTCAAAAACTCTTATAAACCAAGTTTACGTCAAACAATTTATAAACCTATATATATGTCAAACAATATATACACTTATTTATGTGTCAAACAATTTATAAACCTACTTAAATTCAAATAATTCATAGGCCTACTTATGTGTCAAAAAATTTATAAACCTACTTACGTGCCAAACAATTTGTAAACCTACTTGTGTATCAAATGATTTATAAACCTACTTATGTGTCAAACAAAATCTTATAAACAATTTTTCATTACCTATTTAAAGTGTCGATCTGTGGAGCTGAGAATCAATGGTTCGCGTTCTCTCACTACGAAAAGAAAAAAAAATCGTTCTTCGCACATTGAAGCAATGGCGTGGTATAAAGGTTACAGTGAAATCCAACTATTTGGTCTGACAAGAATAGAGCTCAAGAACTGGTGGTTGGTGGAGTTGAATACATATCTTCATTCTACTAGTTCTCGATTATTACTAGCTGTCAACGAAATGAAGTTACCTCGTAAAACAATCACTAATAATTATCCTTTTTCAGATTGTTTTTGAATTCAGTGCAAAGTTACACGAGGGATATCTGCGCTAGCCGTCCCTAATTTAGCAGTGAAAGATTAGAGGGAAGACAACTAGTTATCACCAGAGACTCTTGGGCTAATCTTTCACCGACGAAGAATGTGATTGATGGGAACATTATATGCCCCCACGGGTGAAAGGGCGAGTATGTTTGGTGTGACGGGGATTCGAACTCGCCACCCTCAGATTACGAATCGAGTGCCTTAACCACCTGGCCATGCCAGGCCCATTCACGTTTGAAATAGAAAACTCTTAAGAATAACACTACAGTCGAATTGCTAGGTTGTACTTTTAGGGCATAACTGCAGTTTGTGCTTATATGAATTGATTAATGAATATTAGTTAAGAATTAGCAAAGATCAAAATGTGATGACTTTTTTACACTTACCGAATTCTCTGTTTTTCCCGTTCACTACTTCCGTTCCTCTCTCCTAGGCTCGAAATGTTAAGTATACATAATATGGTGGGTAATTTGTTACATAACAGCTTGTTGTGCAACTACGTAATAGAAACGCGATTTCAACATGAGTCCCGGTCTAAATCCTGTGACGTTTTTCTTTGGCTGATTTGACTCATCTCGAATTTGCCGATTATTTATGACGTCAGCTACTACATATGTTGGTATGTCCTTAATTTCTCGAGACCGCCAATACTCGGATGAAATAACTTTGTGACATAATTAAAACCTGATGTAAGTTGGGTTGTTTAGACCTGTAATAACTTGTCTGCTTCGCTCACAAAACTGTTGAATGTTATTATGTACTCGTCTGTTGTTAAGGGCAGAGTTAAACAATGGTCTATATCTCTGCTGTGTCCACCGCGTGTATTGAAACATTACTTTTAGCCTTATAAGAACCTTAGACTTACCGCTGAGCAAATCGGCGGTGCAGGTGAATATAAAAGTATTAAAATAAAAGAACTATGATGCACGACGATGAAACACAGCCGATAAGCACTGTAGACGAACTTTCCACCACAAAACGGAGATTGAATAGATCTTGTGAAACTTGATACCTGCAATCTAAGTTATTGTTACGTGATACTTTATCTTGTCTTTACACTTGTATCGGCCATAGTTTTATTACCTTTTATTTGTTTACATTTTGATATGGTCTTGCTAGTTATGCTACGGCAAAAACATGATTTGAAACATGCATATAACAACAGAAAATAATTTGATTATTAGTGGGTCAATCATCTATGTTTGAAAATGCTCTTTAGAAAATGAGCAACTCTAGGTTTTAAACTCTGCTAATCGATTGTTTGTTTTTGAATTTCGCGCAAAGCTACACAAGGGTTATCTGCGCTAGCCATCTCTAATTTAGGAGTGTTAGGCTACAGGGAAGACAGCTAGTCATCACTGCCCACCGTCAATTCTTGGGCTACTCTTTTACCAATGAATGGTGGGATTGGCCGTTACACTGTAATGCCCCCACAACTGAAAGGATGAGAATGTTTAGTGAAACAGGGATTCAAAGTCGCGACCTTTAGCTTGCGAGTCAGGCACCCTAACCATCCGGCCATGCCAGGCCAGAGAAGAGAGAGAGAAAGAGAGACGTTCATCGTTATCAAATTAAAATAGACACTGATTATATTAAGAAAAAACAAACAGCACAGAAAGAGAAGAAGGTTCATTGTTATCAAGCCATAAGCAAACGTTGCGTAATACAAGCAAGGAACAAACAACGACACACAGGAAATCATTGTTAACAAACCATAAATACTGGTTACCCTCTGGAAAGGAAAAGTAAAACAACTGTTAGCCACACCGTCATTTTTCTTTCTCAAAAAACATTCCTAAATTTGCTTTATACTTCGAAAGTTTACCATTGGTAAACATAAATACACACGAAAAAAAAAAAGAAAACACAATAAATATATTAGTGAAATTCTTTGGTTTGTTACTTTTATACATGCGTTAGATGTTCCTAATTTTGAAATGATAAACTAGAAGAAAAGGCAGTTAGTCAATAGCACCAATCGCCAATTAAAACTGAATAGTGGGACATGACTGTCACTTTTGTAATTACCTGTAGTTCCAAGTGCGGATATACAGTCTGACACGCTATTTGGCCTTGCTCGGCCAACTAGTCAAATAAACATTACACCATAAAAAATAACCTAAGAGCAGGGTTCAAATTCCAAAGCATCATAGTTTTGTTAGAACTACAACTGAACTGAAGATTTCTCGGTGAAATAAAAACAACATTAATAAGGACAAAGTGTCTACAAGGTAATTATGTAAATTATAAATACAACACAAGCCTGTCACCGTGACTTATTTTTGCTCGTCCTCAGAAACATTAAGTGAAGAGAAAGTGAAAAATTCGTGATGATGAGAAACCCACTTGAAGTAAAAATGTATCTCAGGACGGCTGGTATGGGTATTAACACTTTTACTAATAAAGCACATAAACAAATATTTGGACGTTTGATAACCTAAAGATAACCTAAGAAGGTTGAAACGTTGCTCTCTGCTTTATTAGTAAAAGTGTTAATACCCATACCAACCGTCCTGAGATGCATAGAGCGAAAAAGTTGTACATATGTTAGGAATATTCGGAAAGCGTTGTTTATTTCTAAATTCACTGTAAAATAAGTTAGTTCCATAACTTTGAATTCAAACTTTCTAGGAAAAGCTAAGTTAGGAAATGTTACTTTAGATCTGTTACTCCTAATGGTCCAAAATTACAAAGATACGCTTTATTTTGATTCATTGTTTTCATATGTTCAAGAGCGGATTGACAGGAGCCAGTCCATGAAATACCACGTACTGCATATTGGCTAAACAATTAAAATTTAAAATAAATTGCTTAGAATGCGTTAAATGTACTGATCCACTAGGTAATTGACCCTTGTTCTCGTAAGCTAGTCTGTTTTTATATGTGTCAGACAGGTGTCTTTTGTAATCGTAGCCTTAATCAGGTAGATAGTGAATGCTCTGAATTGGGATGATATGCGGTTTTGGAGGCCATGACTGTTTTCAACACCTTGTTGTATGTTTCTACTGTTGTTATCGTACAAAACTAAATGGAATTATCTGCATTAACTGCTCATATTTTCTGAAGTTATAGACTACTCTTGTCGAACCGAATAGCAGGATTTAAGAGTTACAACACACACCTATTACAGGTGGAACTAGAGCAGGGCAGTGCCCCGGAACCCGCGATGCCTGGGGACCTGGTGTAGCTTTCTGCTAAAACAAAGGGGTCCTATTTCTTTGCCTCAGGGTTCCTAAACTGCTTGTTCTGCCACTGATACCCATGGTCTTAAAATGAAAAGGGCAATTATTATTTTGGGTAGTAATGGGTCATAAGCTACGGAACTGCTTTCACACAGAATGCTTTGACTCCTTCCTTCAGAATGTTGTCTTCTTTGGCTTCACATTTTCACTATAAAAATACACTTAGTTGGAAAAGGCTTTGACATAATCCTCAGGTCATAAATCTACCGGTTATGACATTGAACTGTTGAAAGGCGGAAATTACCATTTATCAAATACATTGAGATTAACCACACTTTATAACAATTATTTTCAGGTTTCGTGTTCTTTTCGGAACTATTAACTCTATCATCGTTTGCTTTCCTCTTAATGTCAATGATTAAAACTCATAATGTCTATTGTAGCAAGTTTCAACACACAATCCGTGATGACGAGAAAACCCACTTGAAGAGAAAATTATATATTTTAAAACTGCTAGTATGCTGACGATAACCGAAGAAGGTCGAAACGTTGTTCGCTTCTCTATTAGTGCTTTCTCTATCCATACCAGCCGTTTTTAAATATATAATATACACATACACACATCGAAAAGATTCTAGTTCTTCATAGTAGGTAAACATCGAAATAAGTGCACAAACGACCATTATAGCTGTATTAGGTGACTTCAAAAATATGTGGTCAAATGGTTTTGCAATATCCCAATTTTATAGTTAATATTTTCACCAAAACAATCATTGATTTTGAATATAGGTGTAAACTTAAAATCTTATGGAGTATGAGCCTTCATTTACTTCGAATCTTTAATTGTGGTATCTTTAGTAGTGCCCGGCATGACCAGGTGGTTAGGACGCTCGACTCGTAATCTGAGGGTTGCGAGTTCGAATCCCTGTCACACCAAACATGCACGCCCTTTCAGCTATGGGGAGGTTACAATGTGACGGTGAATCCCACTATTTGTTTATAAATGAGTAACCCAAGAGTTGGTGGTGGGCGGTGATGACTAGCTGCCCTCCCTCTAGTCTTACACTGTTAAATTAGGGACGGCGAGCGCAGATAGCCCTCGTATAGCTTTGCGCGAAATTCAAAAATAAACAATATTTAATGGTACCAGGATATGTGCCCAACATTTACTGCAATGGTTTTTATAACGTAACGGTTTTCTTTCATATACACAGCCTTCCCTTTTTGAACAAAAGTGTTGTTTTAGGAGCTGCAGTGCGACTTTTTCCACTTTCACCAATAACACTGTTCTTCAACATGATGTGTCCGTATGCTCAACATCATTAAAAATTCTTTTTATGCAGTCAAAAAGTCTATACTTCATTGTGGCTAAGAATGAAGTTTCAAACAACAGGTTGTTTCTTCAACAGTGAGAGAGATACTACACATACGTATCTCTACTTGCGGAATTTATTATATTTTTTTAGTTTTTCTTCATGATGAGAAATCCACTTGAAATAAAAATGTATCTAGATCGGTATGTGTATTGAGTGGTATGGGTATTACCACTTTTACTTATAAAACAGAGAACAACGTTTCGACCTTTCCAGGTCATCTTCAGCCCTTCTGGTTTGTTTTATTTTGAATTTTGCGCAAAACTACACGACGGCAATCTGCGCTAGTCGTCTTTAATTTTGCAGTGTAAGACTAGAGGGAAGGCAGTTAGTCATCACCACCCCTCGCCAACGTTTGGGTTACTCTTTTACCAACAAATAGTGGAATTGACCGCCACTTTATAACGCCCCCACAGCTGAAAGGGCGAGCATGTTTGGTGTAACGGGGATTCGAACCCGCGACCCTCAGATTACAAGTCGAGTGGCTTAACCACCTAGGCCAGGCGTTCTGTGATACATTTTTTTTTAGTTTTTATTACATTATTGATTGACATATCTATGGCTTTGTGTTCGTGCAGTTTTTGTCTATGTTATCAAGTAACCAAACCCATTGTCTACCTGAATACATAGATAATTTCTCTCGGGCTTTATGTATACAAAGATAGCGATAAAGTTTCACCTCCATGTGAAATTGTATTAAACTCTCTTAAAACGACTTGTTTTTAGTCTATGTCTATAATCACTATACTGATACGACGTCTTGTCTTTCTGATATTAAGAAAATATCATTGAAATAAAATTTCCAGTATCAACGACAGCATATTGATCAATAGTCTTGTTTCAGATGATGATAACAACCGATTCACGAGTTGTGGGCGGTGGTTTGCGACTTTCAGACAATACATCTTTCAAATATTTTGAAGTTATCAAGAAGTCCGCATTACTAATTGTGGCCTTGAAGATTTATAATTTTATCAACAACTTAAAGAAAAATATATGTACATGTAGAAACTTGACTTAAATTAATCGTAACAAAAGTGACAGATAGGGGCATCGAAGTTTAAAAACGACAAATGGGTGCCATGTTGTTTGTTTCAGAACTTTTACAAGTAGGAACTGCTTTTTCAAATGTGTTTAGACAAAATAAATACATTTTTCTTATACACACGGGCCCTCTGTTTTGTGATACAAGTGCTTTCAGGCTGTTCTTGGCGACAACTGATCCTTGGGTGGAGTTTAAACCGCCCCTTCCCCAATGGAGATAACGTATGTACCATTGCCGTTATTGCGAAGCGCTGCATATACTCTGTATATGTGTATAGATACTGTTATAATTAAAGCTGACCATACGAACTATACAAGGGAGATATGAACAGAACATACGAAAAAACAAAAACAATTTATGCGAGAAACTTTTTTTGCCGTAAGTAGAAGAAAAAGATATTTTGTTTGTTATAAACATTTTAAAAACTTGCTCCGACCTTTACCCACACTTGTTTCATCCAAAGTAACAAGTAGGACTATCTGTACCATTCGGAATGTTTGTTGTTTTTTTGAAGTTCGCACAAAGCTACCCGAGAGTTATCCGCACTAGTAGTCCCTAATTTTGCAGTGTAAGACTAGAGGGAAGGCAGCTGGTCATCATCACCCACAGCCACTTGGGCTACTCTTTTACTAACAAATAATAGGATTGACCGTACCATTATAACGCCCCCACAGGTGAAAGGTTGAGCATGTTTGGTGCGGCGGGAATTCAAACCCGCGACCCTCGGATTACGAGTCGAACGCCTTAACACACTTGGCCATGCCGGGTCCATTTGGAATGGCGAAGGCTGAATGTTACATTATTGAAAAAATAGCAGAATTTGACCAATAGTTCCACAGCATCTGAGGAATTAAAGGGCAGAACGCGTTTTTGAAGCCATGAATCGCAAGAATTAAATCCCCGGATTTACAAGCAACGTTCGAACCATGGCCAGAAAGATAATGGTAATCATCTAAGTAACATGAGTCTTGAAGGTTATTCTTTCGGTACTTTAACTAATCTATTTACATCTGTAAAGCTCGTCTTATTTATTTAGTGTTTTTTTTTATAATCGTTGCTACAGGTACCTCAACCTATTAAGAATACTTAATGCCATACAATATCAAACTTGGTAATTTTAATACATTACTACTGAATCTTTATAAAGCTATGATGTAGTTTTAATAATCTTTAAGACACAAAAGTGAGAGTTTGTTCGTTTGTTTGGCGATTCATGGTGAAAAGCAGCTGGGCTATCTGTGGCAAACAATCGGTAAAAGAGCCGCAGGTAAAATATAATAAAACAAGTTAAAAGATAAAAATATCCTCCAAAATTAGGTGAAAATCTAAATAGATGTTAAAAGGCCAATGACCTGTAAAAAAGCTAAAAATATAATCAAGCTGGAGAGTCACTATCGCTAATGGCACTGTCCAACGTCAGGGTTAAGCTCTCAGAAAATGTCTGTTTGCACTTGTAATGACTGCACGAAAGTAAAACATGGGCAATTTGTGACCTGAGTGTCACAAATGTCACACATTGGTGGATCAGTCCCGCGTAAAAGAAAGAAAGTATGAGACTTGGGAACTACCACAGTTGACACTCGTAGACGTCATGGTCCTTGTCATCACAACAAGCACACGTCAAAGAACTACAATAAGATATCTTTAAATATTCAAATTGCTGACACTGGAGGCACCGGAGATGATTAGAAACACGAAGCAGTACCTAAAAGTCAAGATAACCTGCTTTGACAGTAGCAGGCAGACGTGGCGATAAAAAACATCAAAACAAGAATATTAGTGCGCAGCATAACTCCATTATGACGAGTGGAGATACGTCGCATAACAGAAACTTCTAGGCTGGAAAAAACAGTAGGATTTCCAATTCGGGGATGTATTTTAAGTCCCTCTCAATGATAACTTCTGGTGAGGAATTCAAGTAGCATGGGAAGTAACCTCAATGATTTTTTTTATTACAGGAGAAGTCTGCTGTGTTTTGATGCAGATGTATCCACCAAGATGCCCCAAGAACGTAGCATTTTAAATGACTTCGAACAGCCAGCAAGCGCTTCAAGGGATTCCTTTCTGATAAAGAATGCAGAAACGAGGTATTGTTATAGATTAGAATGGTGAATGTTGTTCAGGTTTTTCAAATGTGGTCGCTTTCTTACCAGTGATGTTTTGTTTTTTTTATATTTCGTTTTTGGGTCACTGGGTGCAGGACTTGGTTGGTTGGTTGGTTAGTTGTTTGGCGTTTTATGGTGCAAAGCAACTAAGCTATCTGCGCCAAACAACCAGGATAAAAAGTAAAAGTAAATTATTAAAATTCGTAAAAACGAATTAAGGTAAAACAAAACAAAGTTTAATTGTCGAATTAAAAACTTAAATAGCATTAAATCCAATTTTTATACCTAGTTTACAGTAGTAAGAGAGAAACTATAGTAATACAAATTGTAAATGTCTTTCTGTAGCATAACTTTAATTATTATAACTCGCCAGGATGACTAATGGGTAAGTTCAAACATCAGCATTAGTCACCTTAAGTTTGTCTTTCCAGTCCTGGTTTTGAGTTATTTGACGTCACTACTATTTTCTCATTTTGCCAGTTTACAACAGTAAGAGAGAAAGTAAAGTAATACAAGTTTTAAAAGTCTTTCTGTAGCATAACATTAATCATTATAACTCGCGAGGATGAGAAACAGGTAAGTTCAAACAGCTTTAGTCACCTTAAGTTGGCCTTTCTAATTCTGGTTTCGAGTTATTTGATGTCACAGCCATTTTATAATTTCGTATCGAACTAATTTTACTTTAATTCGTAAAAAGGAATTATGCTAAAAAAAAATTATAATTTATGAATGAAAAATTTAAATAGCGTTAAAAAGGTTAACAGCCTTTAAAAACTAAAAATATTTGTAAGGTGGAGAGTGTCACCATCGCCAATGACACTGTCCAACGTTAGGGATAAACCCTGGAACAAAACATGTCTAAAATAGTGCCGTCGTTGAGAGTCAAAACAGCAGCATGGCAATACAATGTGGGCTATTGTGACCTGAGTGCCACACAGACCACACAATCCCAAATAAAAGAAAACGATACTTAAAAACCTGTGACCAATGTGTAGTCTAGTTAAGACAGCTTCCTCTTTCTGATCCTTACAGAAATAAGATGGCCCAAGTCCAATAGAGGGGTTTATCTGGAACAGTTTGTTTTCACATTGCTCACCCCAAGTCGACTGCCAGTTGGCGAGAAGCCAACCCTGAATACAGGACCATAGTCCATGTAGCGAAAAAACACAGCAGTGATAGCACCAGAGCAGACAGACTTAGCTGTGGTGTCAGTCACTTCTTTCCCGCGAATAGCAACGTGGCCTGGTATTCAGAAGAACTGAAGAGAAGTAGATGTTACAGAAAAAGGAACCAGTTTGTTCTGAATTTCGGCGAGAACAGGGTGAGAACTAAAGTGAAGCGATTCCAGGTCCAGTAGAGAACGAAATGAGTCGGTATAAATAGTGCAATTCGAGTACTGCTTAGCTTCTACATGATCCAGGGCTAGAGAAATGGCATACAGTTTGGCAGTGAACATAAAAACTGAAGAAGGTATTCTGTGTGCAACCACCAAACCACAACAAACCTTTGTAGAGCCTAGAGTGTCGCCTGATTTTGAACCATTTGTATAAATGGGAATGGAGGGATGGTTCGAAAGATGTTCAGCAAATAAAAGACGGTACTTTCAATTGAGAGTACCCACTTTTCTCAAGTTACTTAAAGAAAGGTTACATTTGGGGATGTTAATAAACTATGGTGGGATGGGCCAACCAGTGAATACAGCAATGTTATCCAAGGACTGACCCAATTCATTCAACTGCACCTGGAACAATGGCAGATCGTCTGTCCTGAAAAAAGTATGGCCCACCGAGGAAGGAAACACATTCCCACGTGGGATGCTGTGGTAAGGATCGAAGTTTTGAAGCATACAATAAAGACAGTTGGAAACAGCAGACTGTGTACAAGCTCTGGACTGGAGAAATGTAGAAAGCCCCTGACAATAAACGGAACCCAGCATTTACAAGGCTAAAGTCCTGGCAGAGCCATAGACCAGAATAAGAGCACGATATATCATTAACATAGAACATCAATCCACTCCCCAAGTGGTGGAAGGGAAGACACGAAGGATGTTCAGTGCTCTTGTACATTTGACCCGTAGCTGCTTGATGTGTGGTATAAATGTTAGCTTATGGTCAAAGATAAGCCCCAATAACTTTGTCTCTGGGCCCACGAGAAGCACAAATTTACTGGCACAGAGTTCAGGATCGGGGTGAATACCCCATTGACGGCAAAAGTGCATGCAAGCGGTTTTAGAGAGGGAGAAGTTAAAACCGTTTGCTGTAGTCCACTTCAGTAAATGATTGAGGGCTCTGTACCTGCTGCTCAATAAACCTCATGTTCGATGATTGATGTGAGATGTGGAAGTCGTCGACATAGAGCCCGTTTGCAACAGTAAGAGAGAGTTGTTCAGTGATATCATTAATCTTTATTCTGTACGAAAGAACGGGAAAGTGTCAAACCCACACGACTTGAAATCACCTGCCCCTAACAATTTTTTAATAAAAATGGGCAAATGGCCACGTAACCCATATAAGTGGATGTCTCGCAAAATGCCATAACTCCACGTAGTATCATAAGCCTTCTCAAGATCAAAGAATATTGATACAAGATGTTGTAATTTGTGAAAGGCGTCTTTGATCGACGTTTCAAGTCGAATCAGGTGGTCCATGGTGAAGCACTGTCGCTTGAACCCACATTAGGTGGGAGAGAGGAGGTTGTTTGATTAGAAGAACCAAACGAGACGAGCATTAATCATTTTCTCTAAGATCTTACAGAGACGAGCTCATCAAAGTAACTGGGTGGTAGTTTGAAGGAATCTTGTGATCCTTTCCAGGCTTAGAAAAAGGTAGGACAATAGTCTGGCACCATGCATCAAGAAGAGCATTGTCATGCCAGATCTGGTTAAAAACAACTAGAAGAATAGCAAGAAAAGCAGGAGAGGGATGGTACAGCATCTTGTAGTGTATATAATCAGGTCCGACCAATGTACTGCCAGACCGATGAAGAGCCAGTTTGAATTCCACTAGTGTAAAGGGGCGATTACAATCATAGAGACTATCAGTCCGAAAGGAAAGAGGTGATCACTCTGCCCGACTCTTGATGGCTAAGAAGTTGGAGGATGAATCAGAAGTGCTAAATACCTGGCAAAAGCTTTCACCGATAGCACCAGCGATGCTCTGGGTATGAGCTACGTCCTGGCCATCAGAGTGCAAGATCAAAAGGGGGACAGAGTTATACTGCCCACTGATCTTTCGAATTTCGTCCCATATGACTTTGGAACTGGTGGTAGAAGAAATGCTGGTTGTGAATTTAATCCAAGATTCCTCCTGGTTTTGACATCTTACCTGCCAAGCATTGCATGGAGCTGCTGGAAAGCGATGCAGTTCAAGAGTGTGGGATTCCTATGACAGATATCCAAGGCCCATTTTTGAGCCTTCTGTGCCATGTGACAGGCGAGATTCAAAAACGGATGAAGATATCATGGAAAACGTGTTGAAGTTTTAGGAATACATTGACACTGGTTTAATGTAGTCAGTTACTGCTGCCATGTGGTCGTCTATCGATGGCAGGATCAAGTTCTGTGCAAGCAGTGAAAGAGGGCCAGTTGGCTTGATACAGCTTCCACCAAAACACATAGGTCAAGTGGCATCGATCACGGCCAGTTTTTCTCAAAATGATAGTAAAATGATCCCTGCCTTCATGAAAAGTAGAAGAATAGTGAAGGGGAGCAAACTGAGAGATCAATAGCAGTAAAAGACTAGGTGCATGAAAATAAGTATAAGAGCCACTATTGAAGAGAGAAAGGTTGTGGTCTCAGAGCATACACTCTATGGAGCGACTTCTCCCATCAATATCAGTACTTCCCCAGAGGGGATTATGTCCATTAAAGTACCCCAGGATTAAAAAGGAAGACAGAAACTGTTCAACAAGCGCATCAAGGTCTGATAGATCACAGATTTTTCAGGAGACAAGTAGAGAGAACAAACAGTGATAATACGATCCAAGGAAACACGGATGGCTACAGTCTCCAAGGGTGTGTCGAGTATGTCAGCTAGCTCATTCCCACGAATGATACACGACCTAGTATCCAAAAACCTAGACAGAGATAGATGATAGATATGGACCAGTTTGTTTTGGATATTGATAAGAATAAGATGGTAGCTAACATGGAGTGATATCAGGGCCAATAGACAGCTGAGTGAATCTGTATAGATTGTACAATTCGTATATTGCATAGTTTCAATATGATTCAGGGCAAGAGAAATGGCATACAATACGGCAGTGAACACAGAAACTCTGGAGGGGATTCTGTGTGTTACAACCGAACTGTAACAAACATGGAAGAACCTACAGAGTCACCTGATTTTGAACCATCTGTATATATGGGAATGGATGGATTATTTTAAAGATGTTCAGCAAAAAAGCGATATTTCCAATCAGGAGAACTGGCCTTTCTCAGATGACTCAAAGATAGGTCACAGTTGGTGATAGTAATTAGCCATGGTGGAAGAGGCCGAACTGTTGATACTGCTATGCTATTCAATTTTTTCTGATTGTGCTTAAATACGAAGGTTAAAAGGAATAATGGCAGATTTTCTATTATAAAAACGTGTGGCTCACTGAGAATGGAAAACACAACCCCAAGTAAAATGGTGTGGTAAAGAACAAAGTTTGGAAGCATACATAAGAGACAGTTGCAAACAGCAAATATACAGAGGGGTTCATGGGACTCCACATACAAACTGTGGACTGGAGAAGTATGAAAGGCCCCAGTGTAAAGCTGAAGCCCCTGATGATGGATTGGATCCAGTATTTTCAGTGCTTAGGTTCTAGCAGAACCATAAACCATAGACCCATAGTCAAGTTTGGATCAGATAAAGGCACGATAAATTTTAAGCATGGAGTATCGATTTGCTCCTCAAGAGGGGAAGAGAAGACACGGAGGATGTTCAATGCTCTCATACATTTGACACGAAATTGCTTAATATGAGAAATAAAATTTAATTTACAGTCAATATAAGACCTAAAAACTTTGTCTCAGGGACGACAGGAAGTACATCATCATCAATACGAAGTTCTGGATCTAGATGAATACCCCGTTGGTGGCAGAAATGTACACAAACAGTTTTAGAGAGAGAAAGTTGAAAACCATTTGCTGTAGTCCACTTAAGTATATGATTAATTGCAGTTTGAAGCTGCTGCTCAATAAAACTCATGTTTGATGACTGACATGATGTGAAAGAACAGAACCTTCTCTGGGAGGTCCCTCACCAGATACAGGAATCCACACTGAGGGAGTGCAGAATCCATATAAATAGAGAAACGTCAGTGCTTACTAACCTCTCCCTACAAGAGAACACACTACGATGCTAAAGTAGACCATTGTAGAGACACCAAAGTTTCTTGGACACTATATCTACACACTAGCATCAGACACAATGTCCATAACACCCATTTAAAATTCTACCACTGGTATTTAGTTAACCCTAGTCCAACAGAATAAGCTAACTGACCCAAGGGCATCGATCAAAAGGAATTCAAGTCCAAAGTGTCACCAATATGAACAGACTCATCAATGATGCTTCTCAACTACCAGGATCCTCTCCCTCCCTTGCAGGGGATGCTACACATGGCAAATACATATCTCAGAGGAGGTAAACTGAAGATATAGAATCTTCCCTGAGAGATCTGTTCACCAAAAACAGGAATCCACTTCAAAGGGAAAAACGATGGTATCCTTCATAAACAAAAGTGTCAGTGTCTGTTATGCCTATACCACTGTTCATAGAGCAAAGCACGTGCATTTATGCAAAAACGGATCGTTTGGGTTGAGAAAATATTTTACGTGGAAGAGCGAACAACGTTTCGACTTTCTTCGGTCATCGTCAGGTTCACAAGGAAAGAAAGAGGTAACTGACCGGAAGCTGACCACATGTTTGAAAGGGGTTGTGTAACTGAGTGTCGGAATGTAGAGGGCGGTGTTAGATGTTTGAATATATAATTTTATATTATTTATTTTATTATATTTAACATAGATATAAAGACGTTCCTTTATATTGGTTTATTTTGGGTTTAAGTTGTTGTATAAGTAAAGCTTCTTTAATTTTGCGTTTGTTTATGTTTGTTTCTTTATTTAGTATTTGAGTGTTTTCTATGGTTATGATGTTGTGTTTATTTGACTTGCAGTGTTCGAAAACGTGTGAAGGTGACTTTTTATGTTCTTTGAATCTGGTTTCCATTTTTCTACTTGTTTCTCCAATATAGAAGTCGTGGCAGTTATCACATTGTATTTTATAAATAATGTTGGTGTGATGCTCACCAGATAAAATTAACGATGATTTGGACAAACTAAAACAATACTTCATCAACATCAATAAGTTTACTCCACATGGCCCGGCATGGCCTAGCGCGTAAGGCGTGCGACTCGTAATCCGAGGGTCGCGGGTTAGCGCCCGCGTCGTGCTAAACATGCTCACCCTCCCAGCCGTGGGGGCGTTATAATGTTACGGTCAATCCCACTATTCGTTGGTAAAAGAGTAGCCCAAGAGTTGGCGGTGGGTGATGATGACTAGCTGCCTTCCCTCTAGTCTTACACTGCTAAATTAGGGACGGCTAGCACAGATAGCCCTCGAGTAGCTTTGTGCGAAATTCCAAAACAAACAAAGTGTACTCCACAAACCATAGAAAACATTACACGCACACACCTGGACAGAAAGCAAAATCAACCAACAAAAGTAAATATATCTCACGAATCAGAAAATCACGAAACCATATACTGCTGTATACCATATATTCCTGACATCAGCAGACAAATAACCAACATTTGGCAAAAACTAGTAACAAAATATGACATTCCAGTTAATACCAAATTTATTCAAAAACCAGGCACAAAACTGAGGTCTATACTATGTAAAAACTACACTGACAAACACAACACCAACATTATTTATAAAATACAATGTGATAACTGCCACGACTTCTATATTGGAGAAACAAGTAGAAAAATGGAAACCAGATTCAAAGAACATAAAAAGCCACCTTCACACGTTTTCGAACACTGCAAGTCAAATAAACACAACATAACCATAGAAAACACTCAAATACTAAATAAAGAAACAAACATAAACAAACGCAAAATTAAAGAAGCCTTACTTATACAACAACTTAAACCCAAAATAAACCAATATAAAGGAACGCCTTTATATATATAATAAAATAAATAATATAAAATTATATATTCAAACATCTAACACCGCCCTCTACATTCCGACACTCAGTTACACAACCCCTTTCAAACATGTGGTCAGCTTCCGGTCAGTTACCTCTTTCTTTCCTTGTGAACCTGGTGATGACCGAAGAAGGTCGAAATATTGTTCGCTCTTCTACGTAAAATATTTTCTCAACCCAAACGAGCTGTTTTTGCATATATATTTCTCTACAAGTGAGTTTTCTCGACATCACTGAAAGCACGTGCATGTTTATGAAATTAGGGATACAATGTCAATTTCACTGTCAAGTAACATGGTATGAACTAGGCTCAAAATATGATAATGGATAAGTCCCACAAACTAATTTTTGAGAAGTTGTTACGACGGTCTTGAAGTGTATAAACCCAAACAATTACCTTTTTCTTTTGGCATTTACATACTGTTTTTAACACTGGTGTTTATAGTCCCCATCTTGCATATTCACAATATTTTGAAAGAGTATTACATAAAGTTTACTAACACTATAGCTATTTGATAAAAACTTAGCTAACAACAGATAAGAATATGGATTTAATGGTTCACTAGAGAAGAGTTACACATATATGACAGGCAGAATATGTTATCTACCAGTTACTTGTTATAACATCCAGGAGTTTGTTGTCTGGTGTCAGGTACAGTAAGTTATCACACAGTTGACCATAATAACAATAAGTCAATGCAACAATTCACATTTGTTTAATGACTTCTTGTTTACATAAAATATATTGTAATTTTTTTAATATCAACAGAACACCAAAAGTCTACTTTGAAACTAACTTGGTGGCACCGCATAACTCAAAAATTAGAAGCTAATTCTTCAGACATCACTACATGAAGAGTGGAATATACATCCATAGTCTCATATAACCAGTAAACACAAGTTATAACTTACAGACTGGAAGCTAATTCTTCAGACAACAGTTTATGAGTGTATATCAATTAAATATGGTGTTATATCTAACTCTGTAGATCCATGGCTATGGCTTCCCATTGCTCTCAATTCTTTGTTGCCTACACCAAATTTCATAATTCAAACCTGTCATATCCAATCTATTTTGTAATATCATTGAACCAACCAAATCTATGTTTTCCTCTTATTTTTCTTTCTTTAATTTTAGTCACAAGAATTTCTGCTTTGCTAAGACCTAACTACATGCCTAAAAAGTGTTTTCCACTTCCTACATTTGTGAAGCAGTTGTCTTTTTGCCTTTACTTCTTTCAATACTTCATTTGTTTTTTTCTATGTAGCCCATTGTCATAATCATCTGGAACATCACATTTCAAATTCTTTCAACAGTTGTTTCAATTCAGTACACTGTCCATTTTTCCTGCTTTAGAGTAGGGATGATCATATAATTCTTGTTTCACACATCTGAGTTCTTCAAGATTGAAGAATGTTAGTTTTTACCATTCTTTTAATTTGCGTTATTTATTTTTCCACACTTCCTACATAAGTAAACTTTGATACATTACACAAAGCATCCAACACCATTTCATTAACCAACTTCTGGTGCCCACCTAATCAGTGGTGTTAACACCTATTGAGTGCAAAAAAGTGTCTGAGCATCCTACCGCTTTCATTTAGCCCTAATTAGTTATGAGTGGAATAAAGAGTTAGTAAAAGTCTGACATAGTCCTCAAGCTGAGAGATTCAATTTATATAACTATTTTTTCATATGCTTTGAAAAATTTGTTTTCACATAAGATGTAACAGTTTATATTAACTGTAAAATAAGACTCAAACATAAAATTAAGTTGTTTTTGTAAACTAGGAAGCTGTAAGCACACACATACAGGCAGATATTAATTAACTTTCAATCTGATATATGTTTACCCAACATGAACAGAAAACTGATCTACAAATTGTTACTTCCATTGAATACATGTTGCATTACCCACATGTGAACACTAATTTTTTAACTTCCAACTTATGTAAGCTTCAGTTAAAATATAAGACAAAAAAACACATGGATTCACAATGACTGATTTTATTTTTTGATGCACGTGCATTGACAAGTGCCTGTCCTACAATGCATTTGTCAGGACCAGGACTAACTGCTACAGTTTCAACATCTGTGTTGAAAAAAAAAGAAAAAGAGCAACTCTAGAATACTACAGAACTTTATTTACTTTAAAAACAATGATAGTTAATAAAACAACGTTGTTCTCACATTTCATGTTTCCCATCAATCACTGGAAAAACAAATTTAGTAGCTTTATAATTGAAACTCTAGATTTCAATAAATTTGGTTTTCAAATCCCATACCACAGCACAATATATGACTACACTAGTACAGATCAGATCCCGATCAAATCAATGGGATAAACAGCAATAATAATATAAATTTTCACAATACCTACAAATATTACTCTTGAAAAATTTATTTTTAAACAATCATTTGAGCTTAAAGGTGCAAGATAGTTTCTATCATATCCAGGAATTTCTTGGCAAGCACTAAACCAAATGACTAAAACAGTTACAATCACAATAATTTCATCAAACGTACAGAATTATGGCTACACAAGTTTATACAATCCAAATATCATTTCTAAAGAAAATGTTCTAGATAATGCCTTCCAAGTTTATTCACAAATACAAGGATACAAAGTAATCTTTAACATCACAAAACAGCAGGTACCACATGTCTTGGAAACTGACTCAAATGTTACCAGTCTATGTTTGATTATCTTCCATTCCATTGTGTTGTAAAGACGTCAACAGTTTGGCTGTAGTCTCCATGCTGGAAGGCCCATTCACTGACATTGACTGCAGTCCTTTAGTTCCTGGAGCAGCAGGCATGGCTAGTATCGTATCTTCATCTTCATTATCCTAAATAGTATGAGAGTTATGAGCATTCAATTCCTTTGTAGTTGCTTCAACTCAGGAAATTATCTTTGTTTAATATGAAAATATCTATAATTAATAATTTGTTTCTAACTAGTGGAAGAAGGAACATATTTTGACCATAGGGGAAAAACTAGAGGTAAGAAATTAGATTTTTATGGGCTGACTCACAAAATTTCAAACCATTCCAAGATGTTATATTCCTATTTATGAGTTTCTTTAATCTTATTTCTTCCACAGTAATTATGTTTTTAGTTGCTTTTTTATACATCAAGATTTAAATAATTTAATTTAGCTATCAATCTTTAACCACCAAAATCAGGTTAACCACATGGATAACTACCTTAGGTATTTTTAGTCAGTAACATGGTTTGGTTGTTCCTTTCTAACCAAACAGATTTAATTATATATCTATGACCATATGGTTCAGGTGTTCTCTCTGGCCACACAGTTCAGACATTCCTTTCTAACAAAACAGGTTATGTATTCTTTTCTGACCAGAAAATTTAAGTTTTCTTTTCTAACCTGTCAATGATTTCATTATTCAGATATTGATCTCTGATTACAATTTATGTTATTTTATCTTTTTTTTACTAAGATGAACTGAAATGATTTCAGTTAATTTGTCAATTTGCCAATTTCAGTCAATGATTCCATTATTCAGATATTGATCTCTGATTACAATTTATGTTATTTTATCTTTTTTTTACTAACCAAGATGAACTGAAATGATTTCAGTTAATTTGTCAATTTGCCAATTTCAGTCATTGATTTCATTATTCATATATTGATCTCTGATTACAATTTATGTTATTTTAATTTATCTTTTTTTTACTAACCAAGATGAACTGAAACTTCTAGAGAATTTGAATATATAAGAACTAACTTATTTATCTAAATTATTTGGCAGATAAGCTGATTAAGATAATAAAAATAAATATGAAGCCCAATCTATAATTTATTTTACTAATAGTTACTGAGTTACACTGCTGTGGGAGAATTCCATCCTCCATCGGTAACTCTGGACAGGGGCTAACTAAAAAAACATAAACAGACATGGCTTGTTATAGTGCTATAACTCAGTTATGGGTGATAAAATTAATGACAGATTGACTTCATATTTATTGTTATTGTTTCTGACCATATGATCCAGGTACCAGTGTGACCACATGACTCAGGTAATCTGTCTCTGACCACGTGTCTCAGGTATCCATCTTACTTCTTTATTTTACATATACATTTAGACCAAATTTTAAGGATTCTGGATCTAAAAATTTGGCAAATTTACCAGTTTTGGAACATGCAGTTTTTAAGGTAATTGTAAATGTTTAGTCTTTCATGTGTTGTTACTACTTTATTCTACTCACACATCTGGATCAAATTTATATGATTCTGGAGTTAAAAATTTGACAAATAACACTTTAACAAGGAAAATAATTAAATTTTTTGAGCAGTTTTGAACATCCTTCAAAAGCAAAAACAAACTTACATCAAAACCAAAACATTCTGCCATATCTTTTTCTTTTTGCTCTTGTCTCTTTTTTATCATCTCTTCTTCTCTACGAGCAACTTCCTCAGGATTGGTGGGGACTAGAGGAATCTCTGGTTCTACTTGGTCTTTTTCAACTATAAATAATTGGTGCTCATTAAAGAAAATTCCTGTATTAAGAACTTTACCTTGTAAGTATAAAATGAAAAAGAACAGTAATTTTGTTTACAGACCACTTGAAGGTTTGTGTTTTACCTTGGCAGACCAAAGTTGGATCTACACAATATGCTGCTGCTTCTTGTTCATAATTACACAACCATTCCTCAGACCATCAGTTATAGAATGAAAACTGTTGAACAACAAGACAAACTTCAAGCATACATCTCTGAGTTATATGAATACAACACTTACTCAATATCTTAAACACTTAACAAAATGTACTATTGTTGGCTTATCTATGAAGAAGGCTAATGTGCATAATGAACAAAATAAATATTATATACCAATATTATATACCAAAATTTGAAATAATGAAATTCTCCTGAGAAAAGTTTTTGTTTATTATATTTGAAATTAGCTGCACAGTAACTTTTAGTGAAAAACTTGTCTTTATACAGTAATATTCTATTTATGGGACAAGTCACCAGAACACAATTAGGCAGAGCTATTTTTTTAAATTTAACATGAATTTGAGTCCAACAGGAGGAAAATCACATCTATTTTGTACAGAGTTAGTACAATTGACCAAGAACAAAAATTTAGAACTCTTCGAGAACTTACCAAAAACGGAATTAACTATTTTCTAAGATCTAAAATCATCTCAATCTTACTACCTGATTTACAGGAAGCATAAGAATTCATAGAAATCTACCAACTATAGGGAAGACAACTGGCTGGTAGCACCAACTTTTTTATGTTTCTTTTTCACTTGCAATTATTGTGATTTGAGAAATACTGTATTAACTGATTTAAGTTAATGCAACTGTTTAGTGGAGCTGTCGTTCAATTGATTAGTGAATAGCAATAATTGCCCAGCTATACGTGTTATGGCCTCAAAACAAGGAAAAACAATATTGGATTACTTTGGCTCCATTAAAAAGTGGTGCAAAAGTCTGTGCAGCCAAACGTATTGCATTATTAAATCAATTGTTTTCTTTGTTTTGTTTTTTAATTTCGTGCACAGCTACATGAGTACTATCTGTGCTAGCCATCCCTAATTTGGCGGTGTAAGACTAAAGGGAAGGCTGATAATCATCACCATCTACTGCCAGCTCTTAGGCTTCTCTTTTACCAATCTTGGTTGCATTTCGTCACTGAATGATTAACAATTTAACATGAACCAAGAATGAGGATGATAAACATGCTGTGCCATGGCTCACAATGCTCTAATATGTCACTGTATTAGTAAAGGTTAATCATTTTTGTGAAATTTCATTAATCCTCTGAGATCCTGCCACCAGGAACAAATAACAAATCTCACCTATTTAATAAGTAATTACAAGAAAATGCTTTGGTATTTCTTACTAAAAACATTTCTCCTAAAGGTAAACTGGAGTAGGTTCAAAATATTTGTCCAAAGTTTTAAAATGTCCACTAAAATTAGTGGAATATTATTAATATGATAGAATTAAATAATAGTTATTACTAAATAATAGTTTAGAAAATAAATTTAGTTTAAAGCATTCCCTATGTCACTTTGGTTTGGTAAACGTGATGTAATTTTTCAATAACTGCAATTATCACTCATATTAATTTCAAAACAAAGTTGTAGGGAACAAAATAATTTGCAAGTGAAATATTTTGAAAAACTTTTCAATGGAAGAAACCATTGAGAAGCTTCATCTTGCTAACCCTATTCTGTTATACAGCCATGAAGAAATTGCAACACCTGTACATTCAAACATGTACCTTTGGTTCCATATCCATTAATATTTTAAAAACCATGTCACAGTATAACTACTGAGGAATAAAAGTGTGTTTTATTTACTAAGAAAAATAAAATGTAATACCTTCTTCTAGGAGGTCTTTGCTCCTTTTAGTTTCTGCTTGCTCAGCCAAGGTCTCAAGCCGCCTCCTCCTGGTAACAATTCCCTCTTGCATCTTTGGGTTATCACCGGTATCTCCTCTTGCTGCTAATTAGTAAATTAACTGCAATTAGTAGCAAACTTTGTTTTCCATTTGCCACAAATTATTGTGTGGAAACTTTAACTGCATGGTCAGAGTGAAATTATTTTGTATGTGACTCACACAAATCACCATAATAAAACCATTTATTGGAAGTTTGCTAATGAGAAAAATACACTAAAACTGTTGTTAACCAGGGAACATGTGAGAACTAGATGCACATTAACTAGAGATATAGTAATCACAAAACACACTGAAACTGTTTTTAACCACAGAGCATACTTAAAATTGTTGTTAAGCAAGGAAAACACACGAAAATGTCATTAAATATGGAACATACTGTAGTTATGTTAACCATGAAACATACTGAAAGTGTTTTTAACCAAGGAACAAGCTAGAACTTATGAAATTCTATTGATACAAAAAGAAAATTTATTACATTGGCAAGCCTCATTTCTATGCAAAACAACTAAGGTATGCCAACTAAACTGACTGTAGTCAAAAACATAACTGTTTTCGTATTTGCTTTTAATGAATGACTGACTTATTGTAAATCATAAAAGGAAGTAAATATAAGATAAAGACACTTAAAAATATGGCCTACGTAACTGTAAATTAATACAATGCACATAAAATTATCTCAAATTACTGTCCTAAGGTAACATAAAATAACTTCTACACTACTTACTTATAATGTTACTGCCTTAGTGATGTGGCCACCTATGATGTTTTGAGTTAAGTACAAGTAACTCAGATATTTCTAAGTGCCATATTTATGCAGATTATTAAATATTTCCCTTTGGAAACTTAAAATGTATATAACTGTAGACCGCAGATAGCCCATCGTGTAGCTTTGTGCTTAATTCAAAACAACAACAATATAATTGTAATAATAATAACTTGTTTAATCAGAAGCAACCAGTAAAACAGTGCTAATACAATCCTATTATAATTGTTCATCCTTATGAATACTTTTCAAGATGAAATACTATGAGACAAATGTATCCTGTAAATTGTAGATCCACATTAGATCAATATAAAAAAAACAAAAAACTACAACTGTTTTCAATCACCAAACTTTCAGAAATGACTTTAAATTATATTAACCATGAAACATAATGGAATCATTTTATTTAAGACTTCCAATCCAGGTTAACTTGTTTCCTGTATATTAAACCTTTTGTGACAGTCTTGGTATATTATACATGTGTTCATATACACATTTGTACATATTAATCATTTACACTATAACTTTTGATTCAATATGTGTATTTTCACAAAAGTTGGTAAACTTCTAGTGAAGATTAAAAGTTTTTGTACCAAAAAATCTAACTTTTTAATGAAGTATTTTCAATAAAGATTTATTTATAAAAACATTAAGGCTGTTTCATTACTAATCCGAGTGCAATGCAATTTTTATGCTATGATTAAAAAACTGCTCTTTGTCAAAAAATCTCTCATATTAGTTATGTAATCTCTAAAACCTCCTACATAAATTTCAAACATTTATTTTGGTAAGACTTAATATTTTGTCTGTTATTTTTTTCTACCCTAGCTACATGGGATTTGAAATTTTACTGGCCTCGTAACCACCATAAAAAACTAGGAAATAAATATAAGTTATGTTTTTCTTTATTCCAGAATAATTGCAAATTATAACAAATATTCAAACATTTAGTCTAAATAGCTTAAGTCTGGCTAACATTACAGATCTTGCATTGACACTATGCACATGCACTCATGTTACCACATCTAGTAATATTAAACTGACCTTCATTATTCACATGTGTACCACTCTTTGCTGTGCTTTAGTGAACTAGTACTGTGTAATATACAGTCACTTTTCAATTATTATACATTGTATATAGATTATTGCTATTTAAAATAAGTTCTTATTTTTCTTAAAACATGAAACAATTAACTCTTCTAGTTATGACCTTTGAACTTGTTTACTGCTAGTTGTAAGTTAGTAAGCCTTATAAGCCGTATATATATTTGAAATAACCAAAACTCGTAAATTACTTTATTAATACCATAGAATTTCTCTATAATTTCCCAAATTTAGTAACTAAGCCAAACTTGGGTTTAAAAAAATATGAAATTTCAAGCAGACTAAAGACAACCTACCTCCTTGAAATATTGGTTAAAAACAATAAAGTAGCATTCTAATAGATTAAAATGGAATTATAATAAGCTGTCAATTGCTTATTCATATGTCAAACATTGAAGCAAGCATATAGAAAGGACTGTTTCCAAAATGGAAAGAGGTAAATGGGATTAAACACAATCCCATACTTCAGCAAAATGAAAATATATGAAATTATCATTTTATATTCTAGTTTGTCAATATTGGTAATTTGAGTTCTTGATTTGTATGAAACTACAAACATCCAATTTTAACTAGTACTGCATTCAACATGCCATATGACTCACTAAAATTTATATTTAGGTGTATTCTTTTAAAAATTAAGAAATTAATTAATGTATAGTACTAAAAGTTGAATTACAATCTATGATTTGATATAAAAATTATTCCCATAAATTTATAGAATAGTAGTTCAAGAAACTTTTGAATGCAAATCAATAATTGTGATGACTTGACCTTTGATCAGTGACCCATCACAATAGGGTTAAGCACAGAACAATCTAAAACTGAATTATGTTAACTAAAAAATATAATGAACTGAATTTTCATGCTCTATTAACTACAGAACAAATTAAAACTGATACGTGTAAAAAACAGCTGGTATGGACAGAGAAAGCACTATGTAGAGAAGCAAACAACGTTTCAACCTTCTTAGGTCATCGTCAGGTTCACAAAGAAAGGAAGAGGTAACTGACCAATAGCTAACCACATGTTTGAAGGTGGTTGTGTAATTGAGTGTAGGAACATAGAGGGCATGCTTCGATGTTGGATTATATTTATTAATATAGGCATAAAATGATCCTTTGTATTGGTTTATTTTGAGCTTCAGTTGTTGTAAAAGTAAGGCTTCTTTAATTGTGTGTTTGTTTGATTTGCAGCATTCAATAACGTGTGAAGGTGACTTTTTGTGTTTTGTGAATCTGGTTTCCATTTTTCTACTTGTTTCTTCAATATAGAAGTCGTGGCAGTTATCACATTGTATTTTATAAATAATGTTGGTGTTGTGTTTGTCAGTGTAGTTTTTACATAGTACAGACCTTAGTTTTGTGCCAGGTTTTTGAATAAATTTGGTATTATCTGGAATGTCATATTTTGTTACTAGTTTTTGCCAAATGTTGATTATTTTCTTCCGATGTTGGGAATATATGGTATGCAGCAGTATATGGGTTCGTGATTTTCTAAATCGTGGGGTATATTTACTATTGTTAGTTGATTTTGCTTTTTGTCTCGGTGCATGGGTATAAGGTTTTCTACGGTTTGTGGAGCAAACTTATTGATGTTGATGAAGTATTGTTTTATTTTGTCTAATTTGTCATTAATTTTACCTGGTGGGCATAGTTTTATGGCTGTGTTTATTTGATTTCTTAGTTTGTTAAGTTTTTGTTTTGTTTCATGTGTTGAGTCCCAAGGAATGTATAATTCAGTATGGGTGATTATTTTTGAATTCCTGTTTTAAATTGTGTATCTTTTCTTGTAAGTTTTAGGTTAAGAAATGATATTTGATTGCTTTCTTCCTGTTCACATGTGAAGTTAATGTTGGGATGTATAGAGTTAATATGATTAAAAAATTATGTGTGTGTTCTGTAGACCTGAATCCCGCAACCGTGTCATCTACATGTCTGTACCAGTATAGTGGTGGTTGTAATGCTGTGTTAATTGCTTGTGTTTCAACTTGTGTCTTAAAAATATTGGCTAGAACTGGTGATACTGGGTTGCCCATGCTTAAGACCATTTGTTTGTATATAGTTGTGGTTGTTGAACATGAAGTTTGTCGTCATTGTGGTGAATTCTATGAGGGTTGCTAATTGGTTGTTGGGAATGTGTATAGATGGGTTAGGGTCTCAGATATAGAGTTCTAAGGTTATTATTTAGGCTTAAGTGGTTGAAACTTCTGTAAAGAGGGATATGACATCAAAACTGGCCATTAAGGCTTTATGATTAAGCTGATTAAGGTTAGATTTGAAATTAAAAGAGTCTTTGATGAATGAGCTGGCTGATGTTACATATTTGGTGAATGCCCATGCTATGTATATACCAAGATTGTCATTAAACAATTCACATGTGGACATTATTGGTCGTGGTGGACAATCTGGTTTGTGAGGTTTGGGGATGCCGTATATTTGTGATGTGCATAAGTCGGTCTTGTATAGGTAGGAATAAAGTGTTTATGAAATTGTGTTGGCTTTTTTCATTTTTAGTAGTATTTTGTTTAGTTGCATTTCGTGTGTCTTTGTTGTATTTGTGTGTATTGGTTTAAATTTGTTTGTGTTTGACAGGATGTTCCAAAAAATGAAGAAAAGGTTGAAACATTGTTCGCTCCTCTACATAGTGCTTTCTCTACCCATACCAGCTGTTTTTTACCTATATAATTTTCTCTAAAAGTGGGTTTTCTCATCATCACAAACTAAAACTGACATTTAAACACAAACCCCATGTTCTATAAATTCACTTCTTCAAAAGGTACTGAAGAAAAGCACTGAAAATGCATTTTCAACAGGCACTTACCCTCCTCACATAAATAGCTATTCTTATTCAGTGCTGCTATCTATATGCAAAATACTTTTTTACACATGTCACAAGCCTTTTACTTTGTTTTATTTCAATGTGTCTCTCATGCAAATCATAATGGACAACCCTCCTTCTGTAAGACTGTGACATACTCTCACAATGCATGCAACTTCCTCAATTCAATTCTACTGAACTATCATCTAAGTTTTGGCAGAAATTGGAAGCACTGGTTTTTAATGGGGTGGAAGTATGAGAGGAGGTAAACATGTATCAGAAATACATTTTTAGTTAAGGAAAATTATAACTTCCAATATGGTACATTACCTTCTCTCACATAAATAGCTAGAATCCCACACTGAATAGGTGGAGAGACAGGGGTGAGAGAAAGAAAGAAGCAGCTGAAGGACACTTCCTACGATGAGGAAGTCATAATCTAAAATCTGACATGGTGGACCACACCACCTATGAACCAGGTATACTCTTTGCCAATTGTAAAAAGATGTCACATATATTGATGGATGAATGGTGAAACACATCCAAAAGGGAGAGAACTATGGTAGGATAGAGATCCAGACTATACAATAGTTATGAAACTCAATCAATGGAAATATAAAAGAGGGTGAGAATGAAAGGATATGCTCTGAGGTGTAAAGTAACTGTGGTGTGATAGACTGCACATGACAAATCAACTTCATCCAAACCAACATCCATGAGGAGTGGAATGAGAATCATACCATTGGTAAGTCAACTACAATCCAAAATCCAACCACTACATACATCCATATAAGGGGTAGGAATGAAGATCATACAATATACACTTCAACTTCATGAGAGCAGAGGGAAAAAAGAATCTCCAGACTCATGAACAGAGCATATGTTAATATAAGAAATCTACAGATTTATCTAGGAACCTGACATCCAGTATCAAAAAATGTCTGCAAACTGTAAACCACCTCCCTCAAAATTGAAGTTGATTGAAACAACCCCAAGCACAACATCCTCAGAAGAATAAGTATCAAGAAATAGTGGAAGGAGAAAAACCATAATAACCTGCAAGTACCTCCATTGTGTTCCACAGATGTAGTAACAATAATATAGTTGATGAAGGAATACAGACACCTGTAACACATGTGTGAGGGACTTATATTGAATAGTTCAATTCTAAATCCAAAATTCAGCCACTGGGAACTGACGTTCATGTAGGATGAAGGTTCCCAATCAAATGGATGAACTGCAATTTTGATGGCTCACTGCCATTTATATTTATTTTGTATTGGAGAATTTCACATCATCTACGCCACTGCCCAACTCTCAGCTGAATGGTTTTATAATAATTCTTATATTTTGTTTGTATTTTGTATTTCATTAACCAAATCAGAAGGATATCTCCACAGTCCACCAACCGAGCATTTTAGAATTGGAAAGTGGTAAGAGCTCTCAAACACTCCACTAGAAGTTGAAAGGGGATGTGGTGGAGAGCTGGGAAGAATGGCAACACCTAAGACTGTGATATTAGTGACCACAAAACCCTAATTTTTAAAAGTAGACTATACTGATTTATTCAATACAGGGTACAGCAGAGACAGGCAGCTATCCACTTTTGCTTTATTTGTGTAGTCCTTGGATGAGTAGTTTGGGACGAGAAAATTTTTGCATAACAAAAGTATTCTGATTTCTATCAACATCAAATTGAAAAGGTTATAAATATATACTTTAGATTTCAGAATTAATTAATATGTATTTAAAAAAAATGAAATCTAGCTTTCCAGATAAATTCAAAGGTCCTTCACAAACCTAAAACTTTTAATTTTGAAACTAAAAAAAAAAAGCAACTACATTGATCAAATAAAACAGTTTGATTAATAAATTATCTCTTACCATGCATGGCTTCTGTTGTTGTGGCAGCAGTAGCTGTTGAAGCATCAGGACTTTCTGTAGGTAGTGGATACTTCCGTGGACGACCACGACGACGAGGAGTAGGTGCTGGAGGAGGCATGCTCACAATGGTCTGAGCTTGTTCTTCCCTAGGTTCTAATCAGTAGAAAATTGAATTTTGAAACATTCTGTAGTCACTACAAGTAGTAAAAACATTCATTAAACAAAACAATTAATTTTTGACATGAAATAGTGAAAGTATTTAATTATTAACTTTTATTTTTAATGTCATTCATTGCAATAAAATAGAACTTCCTGTACTAGAAAACCAGTAAGACATTTAAAAATGTTTTAAACTAACAGTAAATATACGAGGGCTGTTCAAAAAATACGCGCACTGACATCATAAAACAAAATGTACTTTATTTAGAAGTTACAGGTCTAGGACCCCTTCAAAGTACTCTCCTCCCCAACGCACACACTTATCCCAACGGTGTTTCCACTTGTTGAAATAGTCCTGGTACGCTTCTTTTGTAATGTCCTCCAGCTTCTTCATCGCATTTGCCTTAATCTCAGGAATCGTCTCAAATCTTCTTCCTTTCAAGGGTCTTTTGAGTTTGGGGAACAAGAAAAAATCACAAGGAGTAAGGTCAGGTGAGTAGGGGGGGTGGGGAAGAACAGTGATTGAGTGTTTGGCCAAAAACTCACAAGTCCTGAGGCACAAATTTCGCAGCAACGTGGTGCATCTTCAATTTTTTGGTCAAAATCTCGTAACAAGATCCAACTGATATCCCACATTCTTCAGCAAGCTCCCTGACAGTCAGACGTCGATTTGCCCGCACCAGGGAGTTGATTTTGTCGTCGTGTGGGTCGTCAGTTGACGTGGAAGGACGTCCAGGACGCTCATCATCTTCAATGGACTGTCGACCATCCTTAAAATGTTCATGCCACTTGAAACATGCCGTACGCTTCATAGCAACATCACCGTAAGCCGTGTTAAGCATAGCAAAAGTTTCAGTCGCAGATTTTCCAAGTTTAACACAAAATTTCACAGCAAGTCGTTGCTCCTTCAGGTCATTCATTCTGAAATCCGCCAAACGAAAAAAATCACACTTCACTTAAAACCGCGTAGCTAATACACAAATGAAGATATCTGCAATTGGGAAATGGCATTGTAATCAGCTGATTTGTGCAAATCTAGTGACACCAAGCGGATTCCCCTGGAACCAACTGGAGCCGCGCAATTCAAACAGTCCACGTATTTTTTGAACAGACCTCGTATGAGCACAACAAATTAGAAATATTTCATTGTGAATACTACACAATGTAATTACAATACAAATAAAGTATTTGTTTGTTATGAGCTTTGGCAAAACAAGTATTAGGAATGACAAAATGCTTATTACAGATTAAGGTTCCTATTATGAATCTTGAAAACTAAATAAATTAATAAAAATATAACTTCATGCTGCTTTTACAATAAGTATGTATGGACATAGAATTTCCCCCTGTGTATCATGGTGACATAGTAGCCTACATGAAAGTGCACTTTACCTGCTACCATCACAGATGAACTATTAACTTGATTTACAGCTGCACTGACAGCATCCATCAGTTCATCACTTTGGCCTTCTTGGTTCTGGACCTGCTGAAGAATGGTAATGTTTTCATGGGTTTCTTCATGGTTGTTTGGCATTGAAAGAGAACCCTGCTGGAGTTCTGTAAGAGCTTGCTGAGAACCATCCGATGTCTCCTCAACTCCCGCAGGAAGATGAATCACTTCAAATACCACCACCTAGAAGACAGATAAAACTTGTAAATTTCATGTAGACTGCCTTCAGTGTGATAATCCAAGTAAATGAAGTAAATGGTATCAACAAAGAAGAAATAATGAGAATGACTTTATAAAATCCATCTTTTGTCAAGTTATTCTACCTTTGAATAACTTTTTTCTTTCTTCTGTAGATGTATATTATTCGATTAGCAACTACTAAACCAACAACAACAAAATATATGGTTCAACTACTTATCCTTCAATATAAA
Organism: Tachypleus tridentatus; assembly: GCF_004210375.1. Lineage (NCBI taxonomy): Eukaryota > Metazoa > Arthropoda > Merostomata > Xiphosura > Limulidae > Tachypleus > Tachypleus tridentatus. The sequence goes on along the minus strand of NC_134837.1, from coordinate 51,766,297 downwards.
CTTAAAACATTTGATCATAAATATAGAAACGGTCATTCTGAATATCCAATAAGAAAGTGTAAAACTAACATTTACTTTATGATCAATGTACCAGTTTTTAGTTATTAAATAATCAATAAGACCTTCTTTTAATATTTATTCTGTGATCAATTTGATACAAGTACACAGTTTTCTGCACATAATTCAGCAATCTTTCTGGCTTACCATGAACAAAAAAAGCAACTTACTTTTGGTTTCTTTAAAAAGCATACCTTTACCACTTCTAGCTTTAATTTTAACACAGCTACTCTGAAACCCTTTTATTTAAATGATTACCTCCTATCTTTCTAGAAGCACATTTCTGGTACCAAAACAACCAACAATGAATCATCTTCTCTATTAAAAACACAATTACAGTAACAAACAACATTAATAAATCAGTTTATATAATAAAAACAATTATGTAACAAAATTACCATCAACAAATCAGTTTTTCCTGTGAAAGAACAAGTATAATAACAAACACACCATCAATAAATCAGTTTCTCTATTAAAACAGCCACAGTACCATTGAGACCATCAACAAACCTGCTGTCCTTGTTGTTCGTTTCCTTGAACTGTACCTTCTACCTCTACTGGCACAGGCTTTATCATCTCATCTTCACATTCTGAATAACTCTCTTCACCATCATATTCCTCACCAAGCTCTTTTGGTTGTCCTATCAACATAGCTTCTGCCCTTTCAGCTTCTGTTGCATCAGGGTCATGTACTGCTAAGTGTCTGATTAAATTGCCCTGTTGATATCAGAAAACTGATGTATAACATTAACATTATGAGCCAAGTATTACTATTTAATATTATTCAAAAACATTTATAAAAGATTCTTAAAACACTAGGTACTGGCTGGAATATGCTAAATGAAGGTTAAGTTATGAAAAACTCCTAGCAAATGTTCAAATGTGTACACTATGTAATGAAAGTGTAGTGATGGTACTTAATAACAAAGTATTGACTACTCATTTAACATATATACACACACAGTAAGTAGATAAAGGATAGTGGTATTATCTGTAACTTTAACACACATTAACTATGAAAGAAATGTGATGAAACTTACCTCTGACTATAACTTTCACACACACCCACACAAGTGTATGAGTATGGGAAATGGAGAAACAGTAAATAGCATGATATCTTGTTGATATTCAAATGTCTGTAGCAAGTCTACTACTTTATTAAATCAAGTTGCCCACATAGATCAGAACTTAAATTTAATTCATTAATTAAATAATGTAACTAACTTAGTACTGCTGGTTCTATGAGCTTTTACAGGTAATGCTAACTGTGCTGTAAGGTTTAGACATTCATTCTCATGTCATTACCCACAGAGATCAGGACTTAAATTTAATCCATTAATTAAATAATGTAACTAACTTAGTACTCTAACCTAACTAGACGTATGCAATGTAAAAACACAAAATATATCATATGCTAATTGGAATAAACTTTATCATCAATTGGGCATCCTCATTGTTAGTAATAATTAGGGTGATGGTATTTATCACTGGTTGGCTGACCACAGTTCAGAGATACTGTGGTGATACACATTTATATACATTTGACATAGGCCATGAAAGGAAAGAACTGTTATATAACTTTCTATATGTAAGAAAATTATTTTAGAACAGACAGAATACATTCATTAAGCAACTAAAACATACTTATTACAATTTTTTTTAGATCTCAAGTTAACTTCTCCATCTGCCACAATTACGGAAAAAAACAGTGAACTTTGTGCATATTTATTGTTCACAGTTGGATGTTATTTTTCACTATATATACCAGCCTAGCATGTACAATACTAACAAACATTTTCATGTTTGATCAAGATAATTCTACACTCTTCTCATGGAAGTAAACCATGTTGTTACTTATAGAGTATTAAATATACACTTCTCTTTTAAATCTGCCTTACTTTGTGTCGGAAGGCCTTCCCACACTCTGCACATTCATGTGTCTTTTCACGAGGAACAGGTGGTATGTAATTTGGGTCATGGTACAGGTTTTTATGCCTTTTAAGCAACTGCTTCTGTCTAAATGATTGGTCACATTCATCACAATGGAATGGCTTCTGGTCAGTGTGGATCAACATATGGGATTCTAGATGTCGCTGAGAAATTGAGGCATAAGAGCAGAGATCACATTTAAAACATTTCTCTCCTTCATGAGTTTTGATATGAACCTGTTGAAATAGAGAATGTATCTTAGTACTGATGACAACAATTTTGGAATTTATGAACCAAACATAAAAACATAAAGAAAAATAATAATTATTTAGACCATAATTAGAGCATATTGGGAAAGTTGAAGGTTCTGTGGTTGTTTAGCTGCTGATCATGAAAAATCAGTGAGTTCTATTTGAAGAAAAGTATCAACATACAGGTGTTACAACCTGAGTTTAGGACTGCTTGACAAAAAAAAACTAATTGTTCTTTCCCAACTGAGTAAGATATTATAAAATAAACCTTTAACTGTAAATGTAAACTTAAATTCTTACCGCACTCACTATTCTGTGTTTGATTTATGTAATTATGTTATTCAGTACCTAAAGTTGTTTAGGTCACATTTAAGAACTGTTTGAGAAATAAATATAATACAAAACTGCACTAGTAAACACACACATTTTTCTTAATTAAAATGTAATATTTATTGTAATAGAAGACTAAAAAAACAAATGAACCAAACAACCTGCTCAATAAGGTTTTATTTGTATTCCTAACTATGTCTATAGTCACAAAAATTCAGTGTTCCCAAAACAGAGATTTGTAAAGTATTGGACTATACAAAATAAGGGAAGAAGAGATTTTAGCAGTGGGGGGAACACACCATAACTGAAGACAGGGAAGAAAGTTAAGTAGTTTGTCACTGAAAGTAACCAAAAATACAACTGTATACCTAAAATGGGATTTTCCTATGGATTTATAAACTCTATAATTCAAACAGATTTAGATCTTTTACAAATAACGCTATAGTACACTATAAGACTTAGGCATTCATTCTCACATCATTATTATAATTTGTGAATATCCCCCTAGTTTCAACTAAACTACCAATTACTATTTTTATGTAATCATATCACATGCTTAAGAACAATAAAATGAGAAGAAAAATACTCCCAATTGAGCATATATCCTTTATTTCTAAAGCAGGAGTTATAGTTTTGTAGTTTATGAGGTATTAAACCAAATCTTTCTTCATTAGTCCTGTACCAGTTCCCAGTAAAAATATAACAGAGGTTTAACCACACAATTTTGTGTGCCACATGCAGCTAATGAATCCTTTTGCTTAATACTGAGCTCACCAGATGAATTGGGCATGAAATACACAAAGTTTCAGTTGAAATGCTATTTATAAATTGTTCATAAGACATCAATTCATATGGCACATAATGCATATGCTGCCAAATCACGATTTACAGATCAGTAGTTTGTGTAACACTGCATTTCAATAAGACAGATAATAAATTTTAACAAATCTTTCTTTATGACCCATATATATAATTTACATGCAAGAAGAATATAGCAGCATTTCAACTGCACACTGTTGTTAAAAGTTGAGAAACTGCCTGAACCAATACTGTTCAAGCTTTGTCAAGAAACTAAAGCGGACCATCCAAAGTTCAAGTTTAAATGGATAAGCAATCTTCCAAATGTTTGGACTTTTTACCATCTTAATACCAAGAATGAGGGTTAAAGTGGATTAGGAGATTGGTAACAAAATATGTGAAGTCAACACCTAACAAAGTGATGTCTAATGTCAGGAGTAGCACTGGGCTCAAAATACTGAAAGAGGCAACCACTGCTAACTTATTGTCAGTGTATACAGCTTTATCTTTTACAACTATAACATTACTTTATAAGCCAAGATGTCTTTGTTATTATATTTTTGCTCCTTACATTTATAAGTTAAAGACATTTCTGAGAAGAATACAATATTGCTTTATTGATATTTTTGCAATTAAGTCACTGCATATAGTATATTATAAAATATTTTGGTACCTAATGCAGCTAAGTCACCAAGACTTCTGCTACCTGTCATGGTGTTGTGGCCACTGGTTAAGAATGCCAATGTTCACAAGACTTAACTTTGTAACTTTTTGTTGAATTCCACATTACCCATGTGTGTAAAATCATTCAGTATAAGATAATTTTACATAAAAACTGAGGGCTTATTTTACTTTAAATACATGAATATAACCATATGAATATAAAAACATTAAGGAATACTTTTATTTCTATCATATATTAAAAAGTTTAGATTTACTATAATTTGCAAAGAAAAGCAAAGTACTTCAGGACTTAAACCAAATATTTTACAGTCGTAGTTAACGATGTCCAACATGATAGCAACTACTATCAGTCATGACTTCTGCTGTGTGTCACTGCTGATCCTTTACACTGACAATAAGTTAGCAAAATTTGTATACATGTATTTATAAACATGATGCTACAGGATCACTAATAGCAGTAAAAGTAATTGATTCCCTTTTAAATTTTGGTTTATTAACTTTTTCTTTGCTTTAGCTATTTTTAAATGGGCTCAATATAATATACAAGAGTACATTTACACATTTGCACAAGTATTTGCATTATAACTTTTGATACAACATGTGTATCTTCACAAAATTTGGTAGCCTTTTCACAGGTTAAAATAGCTGAGAAAAACCTTTGGGGAACATTCTAGCTGTTGACTGGATATTGAAGTAAGTGTATATAAGGGACCATTTCCAAAAATAGAAAGAGTTGAACATGGCCACTATGTTTGATTCAGTAAATAAGCTGTATTTCAGTAAAATAAAGACATGAGCTTCTTATTTTATATTTTAGCTTGGTAATATTGGTAATTTATGTTCCTAATTTGTAAGAAACTATAGAATTAATATTTTGAGATCATAAACATATAATTTTAACCACTGCTGCATTCAACATACAATAGGACTCACTAAACTCTATATTTAGGTGTGTTCTTTTAATATCTACTTTTAACTCATATATATATATATATTAAAATTTGAATTATAATCAACAATTTGATTCCAAACTTCTTGAAATAAATTCATAAAAATATAAGTTCAATAAAAATTTTAATGCAAGTTAACAAATGTGATGACATGGTCTTTGACCTCTGACCCATAGCAAAAGGGTTAAAAGTTTTTGTAGAGCTACAAATAATTTTCTTTTCTTTTATCTCCAAATATGGGATAAAAATCATCCATTGTTGCTAGGCTTGTGGTTGCATAATATTGGTAACTCAAACTTCCCTATTTCTGCCAACATTATTATTTTTTGCTTTGATTTCTATTTGCATGAAGGTCATACCACAACCTGATTATGTTCTTCACTATACTCTTTCATATTCAGAGTGTACTAAAACTGTACAGTGACAGGACAAGCAATCAAGAGTCAGGTTTCTGACACTAAGAACAAACTATTTCAGTTATTACAGAATATTTGTAAATGTTGTTAATAAAACAAAACCCAGTTGTAGTCCAAGTTTGTTTTTGTAATCAATTGTCATACTCTTAATCAATACGTCATCATAAATCTTATTGAAGATTATCTTTAAGACAAGAAATCTACAAAAATTAAAATATTAAACTCCTGCATTCCCAACAGATTTAATTTTGCTCGAGGAATTTCACCTCTCTAGCTGGCTTTTTAAATGAAAATTCATGGTCCATTTGTATTGCTTTTAATTATGACCAATGAAAGTGAACATTGCACGGATTTAATAAAAACACAATTCCTGAGGAAATGCAACTTTACCTTTACTTGTATGTATCTCAGAACAGCTGGTATGTGTATTAACACTTTTATTGATAAGGAGAGAACAACGTTTCTACCTTCTCAGGTTATCTTCAGGTTTATTTCAAGTGTATTTCTTGACATGAAGGATAACTTTCCCTTGAGTTAATGTAATTTAATTTCATTATTTCTATCCCTTACTTTTTTTCCGTTCTTCCATATATTTTTACTACTTCCTCTTATGTTTCTTTAGACACATTGAACTCTGAAACAACTAGTATCATTATTGTACCATTAGTAACAACAAAACACAACATGAGGGTTTATGACTAGTTTCTCTGATCATACAAAGTTAACATTTTCCTTAACTGAAGATGCACTTTAGCTAGATACCCATCTCTCAAGAGAATAAACACCTATTAACTTGCACATCTGCCAAGAAGATTTTTACATATGCCACCACAAGTCTTGAATAAAACTCCCAGAAAGGGAAAAATTGATGGAGCATTTCACAAACACACACTAGGAGTGGTGGTCTAGTGGGAAAGCACATCCTTTCTCAAGGTGGGAATACCAAATAAAGATGTCATAGTAAAAGGTATTCTGAAAATAACGTTTTGCATGGTGCTAAGGTGTTGCAGTGGTGAGCAATACAGAAGATTGCTCAATGGGCAATTATGCCTCAGTCTTTCAGCAAAGCATGTGTATGTACCATGGTTACAGCAGTAAGTCAAGGCTATACAGTATTGAAGAAATATGTGAAACACTTATAGGGAAAAGCAAACTGGATGATAGATAATCTCAGAACTATATTCTGAGGAAAATGCAAAACCAATCCAGCTGATGTAACCACTGGGAATAGTCTGGATTTTAGTGTAGGGGACGTCTGTACTGCACTTTTAGATAAATACCTCAGCCCTACTTCTCATTGAAGGCATCCACTCAATTTTATACAGGTGGGATTACCAATTCAAGCAGAAACTCTCCACATCAACCTCCTAGTAGTGTTGGTATATAAAGCAAGGTCTCTCACATTACTTCACCATTAAAAAAAAAGAAAAATTGTAAGTGTTGGAGGTAATCTATTTAGAGATGAACATTGGAAAGATGCATGGACCAAACAGAAGTTTTCTATTATCTATATAAGAACCACACAGATAGACTAGGCAATTACCATAAATACAGACAGCAGGAACTAACTGGGTATGATGGCAAGCACATTGTGATAGAGCTGTTTTACTGAAGAACAGCTCTGTCACAACAGCATACACAGAGTAGGAGCAGCTAGGTTTAAGATTTTGTTATGAGGGAGATTAAGACACATTCCTTGTGAAACAACACTGGCCATGTGGTGGGCTCTATCACCATAATATAAATATACTACACCAAATAAAGTGGTTTTGAAACCTATAAAGAAAAAAGACAAAAATAACAACTCACCTTCTGATTTCCTCTGGAAGGAGTGAAGAAAGTAATTACAGAGATGAAATTACAATGTGATGTAATATGACGCAAATGTTTTGGGGTCATCAACATCCACACATGCAAGATCTCATACAAGAAGTGTCAAAGGCTATAGGCAAGGGAACTCCTGAAATGATGAACTTTATGGCCTTAATTGTGAAAAATAAGAAAAGTTTCATCATCTGTAGAAAAATAAATTAGCCATATGAGATTTAAACCCAAACAAATAGTTAAAGTTTTGAGAAGGAAGGAGTAGTCACAGAATAATATGTCTCTGTAGTAAAGGAGAAGAAAACATGTTTTAAAAGAAAATGTTACAGGAAACAGGTGACCACAAGTACAAACCAGTAATATGTGAAAGTCTTGAGAATTAAACAGATACTACAGTTCAGAAGAGAAAGTGTATAAAATGATGACTGATGAAGAAGACTTGAAGGACATCCATAAGACCTGGAAAAAAAAAAAAGGGAATAGCCAGGAAAATAGTTAGAAGGTTGTGTATAAAACTACCTTAATAACAGAAATGACAAGAAGTTAGAGAAAGATGGGCATACCAAACAGAGACTGAAGTAATCCATACTCACTGCCAGAGCTGCAGTGTTGTTAAATGGAGACCACAAGAGTGGAAGCTAGATGCTGAAGAAAGTCAGAAAAATAATGATGTATAAAATACCACTGATGAAGCAAATCCACTGAAAACACTAAAGAATGGAAAGATCATTCTACGGGAAGGATCTGGTCTAGGCAAGATAGTTGATCTGCAACTAAAGCTTAAGGTCCCAAAACATAATATATCAGCATCCAAGTGTGGTGGAGACCAAAAAAGATAGAAAATCGAGAGCAAGGAAAAATAAGATTCTGAAGGAGAATGCTTCCTTGTCAATGGATGGAAGAAATGATAAAGGAAGTATATGAATAGAGCATGATAAGTAGGCAAGACAGAAGATAATAACATGCTCACAGAGCAGCCCATGTCTTGAAGACAACTATATTGAGAAACTACTTTGCTGGAGACCAGACACCAGAAAAGGGTTCAGGTATTCAGAACAACATTTTACCTGAACAGAGGCATCAAATGACATATTTTGTTTATAGGTTTTATTGTTGTAAAGTGCAAAGATACACAATGTGTAACCTGTGATGTACCCACCACAGATAAAGAAACCTCAATATATGATCACTATAAGCTCTCAAACTTACTGCTGAGCCACTATGAGGTTCTGAACACAGATGCAGCTCTGGATAAAATGAGGTACCCATGATCATGTGGAATCAAATGAGCCACTGCAATATTGAGAAATGAAAAGAAGGATTAGACACAAGAAGACCTCTGGATAATCTTGCACTGGTTGGCCAGAATCCACTAAAAGGCTCATCAAAGATGAATAAGGAAATCAAGAGAAGAAAAATTCTAAGGAGAGTCTCTGCAGGAAAATAAGAAGAAATGACAGTCTTGGTAACAGAAACTTCATGTCTCAAATATGTATAGGAGCCTACAATAAACACAATTTGAGAAAGAACCCCAAGTGAATGAGATGCTGTGTGGGAATTAAGACTGAATTAGAAGACTAAAACAGTCATCTCAAAGGAGATTACTCCTGAAGTAGAAAGAAAGACACTACAGTATATGCCACATTTGATTGGGCAAGTAGACACCTATCAGATACAACAGTAAACAAAACTTAAAGAGAAGAGCTATGAATCAAATGTTTAACTGTTTTGGATGAACCAAAAAATGCAACAGGTAGACAGAAAAAAAAACATAGTAAAAGCATCTAAGCCATCATTCTTTGGCATTCACGTCCTAAGAGTTTACCTTTTCAGAGTGAAAAAATTGTCATCTTTAATTGGAGAATGATCAAAAATAGTTCAATGGGAAAAGATATATGACAACTTGCTAACTTCCCCATTGTCATGGGAACAAGAAGAAGATGCGAGTAGAAACCTCAAAATAGGATTTAGGAATTGTTCCATTGTGTTCTAATCTATATAAACAAATCATGTAAAGTGGATAGTGGAAGGTCAGGAAAATCCCTAAAAGAGCATCTTTGTAAATGAGTAGTCTACAGAAAAGAAAGTTCACAGGCCAAAAAAGTGTTAAAGCTAAGCTTCTTCCACACTAAAGCGGAGGGGTAGCTCCAAAAAACAAAGTCACCTCCAAGAACTGTGATGGCCAGCCTTTACAGAGTGGTGATATTAACAGAAACAAACAAAACTAAGAATAGGAGACAATGTGTCCCCACAAAGCTGTAAAATATAAGAAACTTGGTGGGCTCAAAAATGCAATAAATTAAATTGAGCACAGATAATTGCTGATAAACTGCATTATCTCAAGATTCCAAAGTGTAAGAAACATCCACTAAAGACCTCATCATGAAGAAAGGGTGCAACACACAGGTTCCTGAAATAAGGTTGAGGGAAGTGAATGTCAGAAAGTAAGGCATGCCAAAGAAGTGCATTCCAGAAACAAAAAACTAAGTTAACTGGTACACAATGGTAAAGAAATCAAAAGCTAGGTGGAAAATGAATAGTTGCATGTTCCTCCAGTAAAGCTGACAGGGTTGTTATGTAAAACCTCAAAATGATGATGAAGAATAGATGGACAGCTGTAAAGTTGAGTAAGAAAGAGATGAAGATGAGTAAATGAGATTAAGAGAGTGAGAGAAAAAAAGAGAACTAATTCAAATGATCAAGAATCATGCATCAACATGTCCCAAGATTCAGCAGAAAAACAACTGGAGAAAGAGAAAACAAAAGACTCATACCCATTTGATCTAAATAAAAAATGATTTAAGTGGGAATATATGATCCCCTTCAGAAATAGGGAACCAGAAGCAAAGGCAGGTACAAAGACAGTTGATCAAATTCTTCTAAAAATGAGGCAAGCACAGCTGATGTAACAGAAGCAGGGATTGAACTAACAATCTCATAAACAATGGTAGTAGCAATGTCAATCAGAGTCCCTCCAGTCACCAAAACAGTAGTGGATAACTCCTGCTCAGGAGTGTCAGAACCTCAGGAGATGTCAGAAACATGAATTCACAATCCAGGTTATCCATTAAACTATTTTATAGCTTGTCTTTATTTCATACAAATTGGCCTGGTATGACTAAGGTAGATAGGCCTAAGTCATTGATATAATGATGAAATTGAAGAGGATTTAATGAAATCTGTGCACTAGGTTAAAATAAGTGAAAATAGCACTGTGTAAAAAACTTTATCACAAGCACTAGAATGTGTATTTTGAAAATCTAAATTTGATGAAAGTGAGAAAAATAAAATGTAAAATAATTTGAATAAAAGTTGTAACTCGAACACTTAAAATTTAGTATCCTTCCTTTTTGTGATAAATAAAATAAAGTGAAGAAAGATGATGTTAAAATGGTAACAAAAGTTTCAACAAGAAGTGCAGAAATTCTTTTAAAATGTTAAGAAAAAAATGAAGAAATGAATAAGCATTTCATAAAAAGTGAGCACTCATGAGGTTCACTGTACAGGAAAAATGTGTTGCCTTCCTAGTGGTGAAAAGCTATAGTCAAATGATAATTATATACAATGGCAAAGTCCACGTTAACATTTAACATTTGCAGAGGTAGGAGTTTAGTTCAATGCTTATAGCATGTGCAAGTATCTTTTTTTTAAAAGGTTAGTGGGTTAATACTTGTTTGTTCTACAGAGATTTCAGTATTGTGCCTGAATAGAAATAACAAACATCATAACCCATACAATAGTATTTCACTTTATTGATGTTGGTGGATTCCAGGAGGCACAAGTCATGAAAAAGGAACCAGAATGGGACTTTTCTCTGAAATTAAACTTGAAGATAGACATTTAACTGACATAAACACTTTCATTTTTCAGTCAATGTGTCTGTACAGCTTTCATTCAAGAGAAAAACTACTGATGATATTCCTTCATGTTTGGCCATCATCAGTCATTTTCACATCACTGATGGCTACTGGGATACCGTCCAATTCATACAGAAAAAACACAGGATGTATTATGTATATTAAAAAAAGTTTGGATGCATTCTGATTTGTATTTAAAAATGTAGTGTGTACTATGTAAAGAAGCTTTAGATATATTATAATCTGTACCGAAAAACAGGGTATTATCTACAAAGAGAAGATACATATGTATTATGTACAAAAACTCATTGGCATAATAAAAATAAAAATGTTTTACTTTACACATGTATTGATAGACCATTCTATACACATTCTCATATACTTTTAAACACATATTTCTGTATGTAAAACAAACTAAACATGTGGAATTGTGTAGCCATATTGTGGTTAGTCTGCAAAACATTGGACCTCTAAAGAAGTATGCCAGCAGATGTCCCTCTAGCAGGAGTGTTGAATTCGAGACTGGTTGTCCAAAGATATCTGCCATCACAATAAGAACAGTGGCAATCAAAAGGTTATATACAAGTGTTACTAACCAACATGATAAAAGGGTGACCAGAACAAGTTCGTTAACTGAACACGTGTTAGACTGTGCCCAATTAGTTAGTTGTTGAACATTGCCTATCATTTAATTTCTTTCAACTGTGAAGGTAACATTGAAAAACACTTGTTTGAAACACAAACAAAACTCACAACCTTGTTGGTATCATAAGCACAAATTTGGGTTGAACAATTGAAGTATTTGCTTCTGTTGTTTTGAATTTTAGCTGTCAATGGTAATGTGAATATACTTGCCAAGTCTCTCTAGTAGGAAAAGCATTGCTTATCCAGAAATGTACCTATTAAGTTTTTCCACAAGCAAGAGTACTGCTTAATTAAAAATTTATATGGCATACATAACAAGTCTCTCCAGTAGCCAAAAGCACTCCTTTACTAGAAATAATATAATTGATAAGTATTTACAACAGCTACAGAACTGCACAAATACAAAATGTTCCTGATAATTTTGTCCAGCAAAGAGCATGTTGCTTAACTAGAAATTACTTAATACATCTATCCATTAATCAAAGGTCCAATGACAAAAATGCTGGAAAAATCTACTTGTTCTTCTCAAAAAAATTTAATTTCTCTACATTCCACAAAGTACACACAACTTAAATGTAACTTTCAAAATTTTGTTTTTCTTAAACAATGAGCAATGGCTGAAATTACTGTATTCATCTGGTCTATCATAGAGAGGTGCAAAAATAAAGTGAAACAGAGTAAAGAATTAAGATAACCCATTCAAATAGGCTTTAAAAATATTTGTAAAGATAATGGTTCAACCAAAAGGTCCTCATCAAAAGACAACAAATAAAATCAGTTAGTGATTAAATAACAACTTTTGCTTCATGAAATAAGGAAATAAGATAAATGCAATTCAGTCCAACTATACTTCCCATAACTGAGCATATCTAATGTGTATGCATGACATATAACAAGCCAGAAGGAATAATAAAACAAAAGAATTCAAATAAAGTGAGACTTTAACAAGCATGATAATTGCAAAGAATGGTGGTATTTTATGCCCCTTGTTTGCTTAGTGTTACCATCACCACAAGTAAGCAAGCATTCAGTATCTTGGCTTAGGTCATGATCTTTTATTTGAAGAAGTATCAAATCTTCCAAATGTGTTCTGATTTAGCCATACATGTGAGGAGTTTTCATTGAAATTCATGAATGAAAACATGTTCTGCTTCTACTGTTGACACACTGATTGTTGGTATCATCTTTACCAGCTTCCAGACATTGCTGAAAGTGGGGGGCTCTTTTGATAGCATGGTAAAACATGAAGACAGAAATGGTATGTTGTTTTGTAGTCTTATTATATGTAATTTAAGTCCACTAAATACCTCTACAATTGCTGAATTCTCTCCCTCAGTGAAAAGGACATCAAAATGGACAACGATTTATCCATATTGTTTGACATATGAGATGATCTCTAGTTTCTTGTCACAGTGTGTAGTCAAAAACACTTAATCCTTAATCTGGCATGAAGTTGAAAAACTCTTCATTAATGTATTTTATCATCTTGCCAATAAGTCTAGCATTACTTGTTAACCCTTTTGGTGCTGAATAAAAAATTGTGATGTTTGGCATGGTGCTGAATACATATTTTTGATACTTCAACTAATTACGGTATCAGGACTAAAAGCACGATATCTCGGTAATAACTCAACAAAAGTCTCAGAAATGTTCAGTGATTGTACCCAATACTATACATGTTAAATTCAATACATAAGAATAACAGGAATAAAGGAAGACACCCTGATACACAACAAAGAAGTGCCAAGTAAAGCACAATAATTTATTATAAATTGTATACAATTTGTGCAGCAGCCCATCGATAGTCTTTGTGGTTATGATATATCTTATGGCATAGTAAAAAGCACATAGGGAGATTGCACTGTTTGCAGAAATAATTAGTCTGCTTTCTTTTCCATCCAACTGTGTATCTATTGCTGCAAAGAGTACAATCATGTTTGTGTTCTTTGTCCTCATATTGTCCAATACTATGTCTTTTCACCAAGCGCTGACCTTTATCAGTACTTAGTCTTCCTTTTCGTTTGGCTTTGCTGACATATCCCTCCAGCAAATTTTGAATAATCTGCTCTCTGAATAGTCTTGGAGATACCATGTTTTCACCCTTGCTCTTGCAGTCTGCACAATATATTATATATCCATTAACAAGAACTAGCTTTGGTCAGTCAGTTTATGCAATAAGTTATATGACCCTAACTACACCATG